>NC_054373.1:68401284-68708284 GCF_017654675.1 Xenopus laevis
CAAGAATTAATCCTAAAGATATAGCTGACACATTTGCTACGTTTTACAGCACCCTTTACAACTTGAAAGATGACTCCTCTATGGTTGTGCCCTCGGAGCAGGTCATCACTGCTTTTTTGAACCGACTAAACCTGCCATCTCTGTCGGACACGGAGTTGGCTGGTTTAACTGGCCCTATAACCATGGAGGAAGTCCTGGCGGTGATACAAGCCCTCCCCAAAAACAAGGCCCCGGGACCGGATGGCTTTACTAATCTATATTACAAAACATTTCATGCTTCGCTAGCTCCCTACCTCACTAGAGCCATCAATGAAGCTGCTTTGCAAGGTACATTCCCCCGAGAAATGTTGCAGGCTTACATCTCAACTATACCCAAACCCGGCAAAGATGACACATTATGCTCAAATTATCGTCCTATCTCCTTGCTAAATGGAGATCTTAAGATTTATGCATCTGTACTTGCTAAGAGACTGCAGGAAGTGTTGCCAGTACTTATAAATAATGATCAGACTGGATTTGTCAAGGGGCGTCATATTCATGATAATACTAGACGGCTTATCACCCTCATCCAACACATGCACTATACTAAAAATCCATCACTAGTCTTAGCGCTTGACGCCGAAAAGGCTTTTGACCGAGTGAATTGGACCTACCTTAGACTAGTTTTGGAGACATTTGGTATACCGCCCCCAATGATTGCTTCTATAATGGCCCTGTACTCAGACCCGTCAGCCCAGGTGAATGTGAATGGGTTCTTGTCAGACTCCTTTTCATTAACTAACGGGACTAGGGCAAGGGTGCCCCCTTTCGCCTCTTATCTATATCCTTAGTATAGAGCCGTTAGCCCAAGCAGTTAGATGCTCGAGTGACATACGGGGAGTTTCTGTGGGGCCGCATGAGCATAAAATTCTGTTGTTTGCTGACGATATTGCCATCACTGTGACTAATCCCATGTTTGCTTTGCAGAAATTATTTGATTTGATTGAACTGTTTGGTAGCATGTCATACTACAAACTCAATGTCTCAAAGACACAAGCCCTTCCCATATTACTACCTCCACCGGTTGTCTGTAGCTTACAACGGATTTATAACCTGGATTGGCAATCTACAGCAGTGAACTACTTGGGTTCAAAGATAACTGCCAATCCCTTTCAACTATACCAGCACAACTACGGAGAAATTCTGAAGGACACGGTTACTACCCTTCAAAAATGGAAAACTACATACATCTCTTGGCTGGGGAGGATAAATGCTATTAAAATGCTGATTGTCCCAAGGCTCTTATACAAATTCAGAACTCTTCCCATTCCACTTTTTACACCTTTTTTCCAGAGGCTTCAGAGGATACTGATGCACTTCATTTGGAATCAGAAGAAACCAAGATTGGCGCAGGATATTATGTATGCCACAAAAAGAAATGCTGGATTGGCCTGTCCTAATGTACACAGGTACTATAAGGCTACTTTGCTGGACCAACTAGCGGATTGGCACCTTCCACCAGGCGTAAAAAAATGGGTAGATCTGGAACGTTGGATCTACAAATCTCAGTTTGGTTGCTCGATTACTGCACATGTCTGGACTCTTGGCAAACATTGCCGCTCTGATTTGGATAAATTGCCGCAGGCTACGCAGGCGACTTTATATGCTTGGTATACTTCCAGGAACAATGTACACCTGGCGAATCCACCTACTGCATTAATGCCAATATCCATTTTGGAAGAGGTAATACCGGATCTGACGCTGTCCCTCTGGAAATCCCGAGGAATACAAAAAATGGGAGACCTGTACGAACAGAACAGTCTGGTCACTTTCCAGTCTTTGCAAACTACATACGAGTTACCAAGCTCGCAACTTTACACTTATTTCAGGCTGAGGCACTACCTCCATGCGCACAAATGGAATGGATTGCATCAACCGACTTTATTTGAAATTAGATGTTGGTCTCAACCTGGAAAGCGAAAGGGAACTCAGGGACTGTACCAAGTGTTGCAACAGAAGGCAGCTGATGTTGCGCCTCTAGCGATAGAACGATGGCAGACAGAGCTGCAGATGCCGCTGCCTATAGAGGTCTGGCGAAGGCTTTTCCGACGTACGATAAAACACTCGAAAGCGCTTAATCACCATGAACTTACTGTCAAATTAATGTATAGGTGGTACATGACCCCTGACAAACTACACAAAGCTTTCCCTAGCTCTCCCAACATCTGTTGGAGGTGCCGACGAGAACCAGGCTCTTTCTTTCATATCTGGTGGGCATGTCCCATAGCAAGGGTTTACTGGAAGAGAGTTAATGAGCTTCTGAGGGACATTACGGGTGACCCATCCACCCTCGGCCCAGCAATGGCCCTACTGGGCTATGAAACGGTGTTACGGGACACAGCAACACAGAGACAAGTCACAAGGCTTCTTCTGGTCAGCAGAAGTTTATTGGCAAGACATTGGAAACAAGTTACTCTCCCCCAGCGAGCACATATCCAAGCTGAACTTGACAGGGTTGATTTATATGAACGTTCTTTTTCCTCCTAATCATACTTAAAAAAGGTGTTGATTCCCAATGCCTAATGTCATGACATGTCATTGCAGTCTCCAGCTCCCTCCCTCCCTCTCTCCCTCCCCCTCCCCCCCCCCCTCCTCTCTCCTTTCTTCGTCCTCCCCAGTTTCTTTTTTTTTCTCTTCTTTTCTTTCTTCTCTCATGCATAATGACTGTAAATTGCAAAAATTGTTAATAAAAAAAAAAAAAAAAAGTCTATTAATTATATCTGTATGTGTTTATGTGTATATATAGATGTGTGAACACACACATATATAATTTATACATAATTTGGCAGAAGTGTCTGCACTCTATCATGACTCTTATTCAAGGCACATAGTCAAAAATATGTACGGTTTTGCAACTAGGACCAGCACTTGTTTCTTCACATACCATTTGTGTCCAGCATTTGGGTCCTCATTAGGACCTTTAGCAAGGTCCTTTTATCTGTTCCATACATGTAAAAATATTTTCTAGCTAGTAGTGGTTGTTTTAGCTGCTATACTTTATTTTTATTACAACTCTCTTTCCAACCATTGTCCCAACCACCAGGGTGGGACACTGTATAATAAGAACAGAAAGCAATTATATGCAAACCATTGTATTCTGTTTAAATTTGCAGTGCCCCAACTTTTGTGGAAACAACAACAACCTCTACCTAAAGGAATTCATTTATAGTACAGTACACTAGAAAATCCTATAGCACAGCTTTTATGTTTTGGCAGTTGCTAGTTTAATAGCATATTCCTATTTCAGAGTTGTCTCATAACTACCTTGGTATTGGTTGGCCACAGCTAAACTCTGTTAAACCATTGCATCTGTAACTCATTATGCACTACACACTGTTTGTAAAGTTTTTTACTGCAAATGTGCTATTGCTGTTTTGCCAGTTAATTACCAGCTGATTTTCAAATCACTACATTGCACTTTTATTTTCCTGTTAATTTGCACTTCTGATTTACTTTGGTAGAATGGTGATGACTGGGTGACATTAAACAATAATTTTGGAGAAAAGGGTGAATTAATAATATTATGTCTAATGGTATTGTGTATCAATAAATCTAGTCATGTGGAACATTTGCAGACTGTTGATGAGTTTTTTTTTTAGGTTCAGAAATAGGAATAGAGTAGTGACAATTTAAAGTATGTAGAGACATCTGCCAACCAGCAACTTAATATTTATCATGTTTGGGTCTGGGAAGTGGTTAATGTAGGACTGGATGTTAAAGGGGTGGCTCACCTTTATCTCAACTTTTAGTTTGTTATAGAATGGCTAGTTCTGAGCAACTTTTCAATTGATTCAATTGAGTTGTTCAGCCAAACCATATCCCTACCCTTAAAATTTTTGCTCATGAACAATAACATTTTAAAAATGTTCTCAGATCTGAATGTGCAGATAAGGAGCTGGTATTTGGCTGATTATCTCTTGGGAGCATTTAAATTCAGATTAATCAAAACAATTATGGAATAGTGATATCTATTTTCCACTTATTTAAAACAGGAAAAAGGTGATTGATGTACTAAATGTTTTTAATTGGAGAACACAGATATATATGTAACCTATATATCACACATGTACACATTCAGTGCTTGCAAGACTATTAATACCCTGATCCAAATCTCTCATTTTACTTACATTGTGTTCTGATTACTTTGACTTGTAGACTAAAATAAAAACAACTTGATAGTTTTTGTATGAAAAACAGGGCTAACGTTCAAAGCAGTGTGCATACTCAGAATCTAGCACTGCCCTCACATTAAAAACACCATAGCTATAAAATGACAGGGGTGACATAATGCTGTGGGGCTGTTTTTCTTCATCAGGGACTTATTGTCTTGTTAAAGGGGTGGTTCACCGTTAAGGCAACTTTAAGTATTGTGGGAAATAGCTCAAAACAGGGCTCAGGTAAAACAGTTCTTACAGAGGAGACAGGAGGCTTAGGTTTGCAACAAAAGTGAAACAGGCTCCTGCCTGGGGTATATATTGTTCAAACCGGACAACTTAAACAGGCACAAGTTCCATGCTATAACAGTCAAACAATAAGGAAAACCTCACCGGTTTGCAGTGTTATAGTCCATAGGAAAGTTCCTTGCGGTGGTAACAAACATTTGCTCTTTTGAAGTGCAGTCAAATACACAGTTTGTTCACAAACACTTCACAGCGTACAACACACTCCCACTCCCCGCCAGGCTCCCTTAAACAGCCCCACCTGCGGACTAATTGGGCAGCATACTGAACTATCCTTGCTCCAGGGTCCTAACCTGTCTTACCCTGGAGATTTAAAGGAGCCAATACCTCAGGCTGGGTGCTATATACCTCCCATCATATACAGGCAGCCTATTGGGACATAGCTCTTTGTCACATACCTCCCCCCTCTGTTCAAACCCGGGGTTTCAGACACCATTAGCCACCATACAGTGGACCCTTGACAAGGCATCTGCATTACCCTGCAGTTTGCCTGCTCGGAGTTCCACTGTAAAATTGAAATTCTGCAAGGAAAGGAACCAATGTGTGACCCTTGCATTTCTTTCTTTTGCCTGTGACATCCAGGTAAGGCGAGAGTGGTCCGTAATGAGCACAAACTGGCGGCCCAGAAGATAGTACTGCAAAGCTTCCAGTGCACATTTAATTGCTAAGCACTCCCGCTCAACAATACTATAATTTTTTTCTGCAGGGGTCAACTTCCTGCTCAAGTAAACCACTGGATGCTCTTCTCCCCCAACTAACTGTGACAATACCGCATCTAATCCAACACCAGAGGCATCAGTTTGCACAAAAAAATTTCTCTTTGAAGTCTGGTGCGACCAACACTGGATCTTGGCATAAAACCACTTTCAAATCTTGGAATGCCTCCTCTACCTCAGGACCCCACTTAATCATTGTGGACCCTTTCCCTTTGGTCAGGTCGGTCAAAGGAGGAGCCCTGCTTGCAAAATTTGGAATGAATCTGCGATAATAGCCCACCATACCGGGAAAAGTACGGACCTGCTTTTTAGTGAGCGGCTGGGGCCAGTCTTTAATTGCCTCCACCTTGTTCACTTGAGGCTTGATAACACCTCTCCCTATAGTGTACCCCAGATAACGGGCTTCTTCCAAACCTAGGGCACATTTCTTGGGATTTGCCGTCAGGCCTGCTTCTCTAATGGAATTTAGGATGGCCTGTACTCTGGGGAGGTGGCTTTGCCAATCCCTGCTAAAAATGACCACATCATCCAAATAAGCAGAGGCAAAATGTTGATGAGGTCTAAGAATTTGGTCCATCAGTCTTTGAAATGTGGCTGGGGCCCGCTGGATCCCGAATGGCATACGAACATACTGGAAGAGTCAAACACAAATTGGATATCCCCTTGGTGTAATGGTGTCAATTGCTCAATCATACAGTGGTGGGGTTCGCCAGGTCCACATAAACTTCAGGGTACAAATAATGATTCCACTGGAGAGCTGGTTACAATGCAGTGTTGTGTTTTATTGAAGATGCATAAGCACTACATGTTTCAGACCTCAAGGGTCCTTCCTCTGGTGCAGTTGAAGAAATTAAAGCAAAGTATGCCTTTTTAAAGGCCTTCACCCCCCACAATCCATCATGTGACCAATTAAAGGTGACCAATTAAAGGTGTGCAAAACAGTACAGATAAACAATTTATCCTAGGTACACCAGCTCCATCTACTGGCCAGGTGTATATATATACATTTGAGAAACTACCAATGGTCTATCAGATAACCAACACACATGGTAACAAATGTTATATGAAAACAGGGGGGTCTCTTTAAAGGCTTTTCTATATGTAAAATCTTGTCCCAATAGGGACCAGTGTTTTTTAACAATCTGTTCCACTTTCTTGTTTAGTGGTCCATGTTCCATAACAAATGGAATTTTTTCACACACATTATCTCTCTTTTTGGTAGTTAGTAGGGTATTACGTGGTATCCTAAGGACCTCATCTCTTGTTAGATGTAATTGACGGCTGTCATATCCCCTTTCAAAGAATTTTTTAATTAAGGTATCAGAGGCTTCCATATATTTTTCATCATCACATGAAATCCTTCTGATACGCAGAAATTGTCCTTTCGGTATCCCTCTGTGCCTGGTGTGTGAAAACTATCATGACGTAATGTGTTGTTCCGTTCAAGGGGTTTAGTATACAATTCAGTAGTTAGTAGCCCTTTTTGGTTATTTATTTGTACATCAAGGTAATGTATTTTATATTCACTGTATTCTGCAGTAAATTTTATGGTTGGATGTTGTGTATTAAGGGTGGCCACAAACTGTTCTAGTTCAGCCTGCGTGGATTCCCATATTAAAAAAATATCATCCACAAAGCGATAGTAGCATGCTATCTTAGCTTTGTATATGGGATTATCAAGATTTAGTTTATGCTCGATTGCATCCATAAAGATATTAGCATAACTAGGGCCAGATTACTTCCCATAGCCGTCACTTGCGTTTGTATATAGTGGTCTTGGTTAAACCTAAAGTAATTCTGTTTCAGTACAAGTGCAGTTAGGTCTAATAGGAAGTAGATTTTAGCATGTGGTATGCTTTCAAGTAGCAATTTGTCTTCAATGTATTTCATCCCTTCATCATGGGGTATGGATGTATATAGGGATTGTACATCTATGCTACACAGTATACAATTCTCTTTCATTGTACCTAAGTTAGATAATCGATTACAAAAAGTCTGTGGTATCTTTGAGGCACTGAGGTAATTTAATTACAATTTCCTGTAAGAATGTATCGACATACTGCGAGAGTGGTTGTAGTACTGATCCCATCCCAGAGACTATTGGGCGACCTGGTGGGTTAGTCAGGCTTTTGTGTACTTTAGGAAGCAGGTATATAAACGGGGTTCTTGGATGTGGGGTAGTTAAAAACTCTTTAGTAGTTGCATTGATAATTCCTGCTTCAAATGCATAGGCTATAGTATCATCCACTTTTTTCTTTATTTCCCAAGTGGGGTCATGATCTATATGTTTATAGTGCCCTGGGATGTTAAATTGCCGATTTGCTTCAGTTATATAATCCAGTTTGTTTTGGATGACAATACTTCCCCCTTTATCTGCTTTTTAATCACTATTTTATCATTATTTTCTAGTGATTTCAGTGCTTCTTTTTCACTTTTTATAATATTATATTTTAAGGGCTTTTTTTGTGTGTCTTGTTTCTCCCAGACTTCGGAAACTTCATGTAAGACAATATTTTGAAAAGTTTCTAGCGCTGGGCATGTGATGTCTGGTATAAATTCACTTTTACTTTTAAGTGCTTCACTTTTGTGTATATATACACTGGGACCCGCTTTTTTATTCAAAAACAACATCTTAAGTTTGAGCCTTCTAATAAATTTATAGAAATCAACCTTCCATTGAAACATGTTGGACGTATGTGTAGGGATAAAGCCCAGCCCCTTACTTAAAACATTATGTTCATCTTTTGTTAGTGTGTAGTCAGACAAGTTCACAATCAGATCATTTGACTTACACATTGTTCCTGTGTCCATACGGGTTGTCACGGTCTGTAAAACTGGCGTCTCACTGGCGCACGTTGGGATCTCCTCTGCAGTATGCTGCTGCTGCTGCGCTCGTCTCCTCGGTCCCCTGCACTGCCTCCTGTGCCAAAGTTTATTTGCCCGCCTCTCCGGTCCCTCCTCTGGCCTAAATCCATAAAACGCCTCGCGGTATACCTCTCTCCACTTGAGTCGCGGTCTGATCCTAAGGACGCTAGTTCCTCTATGTCACTTCCTCCTCTGTATCTGGGCGGGCTTCTCCACTGACGTGCTCCTTGGGATTCCCTTGCCTCTGTACGGTGTCCTGGCAGTCCAAATCTCTGTCCTAAGCTCGTCTGCTGCCTTGGGGATTCTCTCTGCCACGTATACACGCTCCCTGTAGCTATACTTTCTCGTAGTCACTTCTATTTGGTGTTAGATTTTTCACACTTTCTTTCAAGTCACTTATCTCTTTACGGGTTTTGCTTATTTCTGGTTGTAGGTATTCTACTGTAAGGACCATTGAATCCAAACTGGCCTTATTCCAGATTCCTTCCCATTTAGTAAGGAATTCCTTGTTGTTAATGCATCCAAGCGGCTGTGCTCCACTCCTCAAACCACGGGTGATTATTATAGACCTGATATATTTCACCAATGTGGAGCTATGTGAAGTTAGGTTCAATTCTTTCTTTGATAAGTTCAATAATTGATAATAAAAGTCTTTGTTATTTGTGCAGTCGTTAATCGTTATCGTTTTATCCGTTTCTGCCAGGATACAATCTATTTCTGCCCCTGTGTAGGCAAATGTATTAATCTCCACTTGTGTACTGGTGTAGGGTCGTTCTTCAGACATCTCCTTCAAGGGGTGATATTCCAATATTGGCGGTCACTTGCAAGATTCAAACACAAATTGGATATCCCCTTGGTGTAATGGTGTCACTTGCTCAATCATACAGTGGTGGGGTTCGCCAGGTCCACATAAACTTCAGGGTACAAATTATGATTCCACTGGAGAGCTGGTTACAATGCAGTGTTGTGGTTTATTGAAGATGCATAAGCACTACATGTTTCGGCCTTTTTAAAGGCCTTCACTCCCCACAATCCATCATGTGACCAATTAAAGGTGACCAATTAAAGGTGTGCAAAACAGTACAGATAAACAATTCATCCTATGTACACCAGCTCCATCTACTGGCCATGTCTATGTATATACATTTGAGAAACACTGGTCCCTATTGGGACAAGATTTTACATATGGAAAAGCCTTTAAAGAGACCCCCCTGTTTTCATATAAACGAGGGAAAAACATAGCAAATGTTGTGGTAAGGGCAGAATTAACAAAAAGTGGGAATACTAACAAAAAAACTAAATTTTTGGCCAAACCAAAAAATGGCACCTTCCCATGCCTTAACTGTGGAAATTGTAACTCGATCATAAAGGGGGATAATATTACTCATCCACATAAAGGGTATAAGATCCCCATTAAAGATTACTACACGTGCAATACAGAATATGTAATCTATGCCCTTAAATGTCCGTGTGGAAAACTGTACGTAGGACAAACATCACGCACAGTGAAAACCAGAATTGGGGAACACAAAAGGTCCATTACAAATTTTGACCCCACTAAAACACACACACCAGTTGGTAGGCACTTTTTCAATGAAAAACACAATGCGGCAAGCCTACGTTGGATGGTCTTGCAACATATTGAGTTACCAAGCAGAGGGGGAGACAGGAAAACATTGCTTCTAAGACTGGAGGCAAAATGGATAGAAAAGTTACAAACTATTGAACCAAAATGGATGAATGAGTCATGGAGCCTGAAATGCTTTTTATAGTATGTTTATCATTACTAAAGTAAAAAAACTCTTTTCACAGGTTTTCCACCATCTGAATTATCCTATAAGGACATTTACTATGGACTGAATTCTAACAGATGGTAGGATCAAATACAATATTGTTACATATTGAGATGTTGAACACTATTTGTTACCATGTGTGTTGGTTATCTGATAGACCAGTGATCCCCAACCAGTAGCTCGCGAGCAACATGTTGCTCTCCAACCCCTTGGATGTTGCTCTCTGTGTCCTCAAAGCAGAAGCTTATTTTTGAATTCCAGGCTTGGAAGCAAGTTTTAATTGCATAAAAACTAAGTAGAGTACCAAGTAGATCCTCTTGTAGGCTGCCAGTCCACATAGGGGCTACCAAAGAGCCAATCACAGCCCTTATTTGGCACCCCAAGGGACTATTTTATGCTTGTGTTGCTCTCCAACTCTTTTTACATTTGAATGTGGCTCACGGGTAAAAAAAGGTTGGGGACCCCTGTGATAGACCATTGGTAGGTTCTCAAATGTATATACATACACCTGGCCAGTAGATGGAGCTGGTGTACCTAGGATGAATTGTTTATCTGTACTGTTTTAAACACCTTTAATTGGTCACCTTTTTTTTTTTTTAAAGATTTTATTTCTGCTTTTAACATACAAGTGGATAGAACCAACAAAGAAGAACCATCACATTCTACATTAGGCAAGACTGTAAAATTGCTCATATAGTAACAATAATAATATGCAATAGGGCCATAACTCTGTAGCTCAGTGGGCGCTTTGCATAGCCGCTACGAATTGAGGGGTCAATTAATTTCGCTACCCAGGGCTTTGACGCTCCCTAACAGGGCTAAACCACCTGATCCTCTGGATTCGCCTCCAACCACTGGGTCCAGACTCTCTCGAATTTCTGCGGGCACCCTCTTCCCTCATATGTGAGCTTGATCAATGGAAGTGTTTTATTAATCATGTTTCGCCATGCCTGAACTGTGTGGGGTTGGGCCGTCATCCACTTAATCATCAACAGCTTCTTTGCGTAAAATAATAGTACCCTAATTAATGATCTGGATTTATTGAGAGGCAAGAGGTCATCCACTAGTCCGAGAAGGCAAACTTCCGGAGTGCAGGGGCCTTGGAATGATAATTCGTCTGCCATATATTTCACAATATCTTTCCAATATTTATAAATTTGTGAACAAGTCCAGGTCATATGAAAAAAGGCCGCCTCCCCCTCTCCGCACTTGGGACAGATGGCTCCTGGGTTTCTTCCCATTTTTTCAAGTTTACTTGGGGTAATGTATACTTGTTGTAGAAATTTGAGCTGAATGAGTCTATCTTTCAAGGCAATCAGGTCAGAGTAAATGGAATCTGTAGCTTCTTCCCAAAGTTCATCTGTTAATGACGGTAGAAAGGATTGCCATTTGGGGAGAGCTATGTCAAAGTGCGACTGCGAGGGGCCTGTTTTTTGCAGGGATTTGTAATGTCTGGAGGTCAGTTTGCTTCGTTGTGGATTTCTGAGGACCAGCTCAAATGAGGGTGTGACATAGTGTATTGTCAGGCTCAAAAATTGCGAGTGGAATGCATGTCGTAGTTGCATATATCTATAAAGCTGTAGATCTTGATGCCCTGTCCATTCTTTAATTTGTTGGAGTGTAGGGAACTGGTTATCTATCAATAGGTCTCCCGGTACTTTTACCCCTTTCGCCGGCCAGTATTTAAAGTCCTGCAGCTCTCGAAGTTGGGTGAGGTTGCTATTCATCCACAGCGGGAGAAATGGGGAGATAATTGGAGGGGAAGAACTCATCACTTTACATGCGGCTCTCCATGCCTTAAAGGGGGTTGTTATGGTTGACGGTTGTCTGGTGTAGTCTGATAATCTTCTGTACGGGAGGTTACTGATGCCCGTCCAAGAGCTGCCAATAGCACCACTCCAGGATCTTCCTCCCTCACATGGAACCAGGTATGAATGTGGCTAAGCTGACTTGCCAGGAAGTATAGGTAGAGGTGCGGTAGGGCCAGGCCTCCTTGATCAACTGGTGCTGTCAGACTTTTCCAGGAGAGACGGGGCGCTTTATTAGCCCATAAAAACGGAATAAGAATAGAGGTGATCCGATTAAAAAGCTTTTGGGGAATCCAGACCGGAGAGTTAAGAAGTCGGTACAGGAACTTAGGTAAGTAAAGCATTTTCTACAGATTCACTCTCCCCCACAGATTGATCGGCAAGGAAGTCCATATGGACAGCGCTGATTTAAACTGCTGAATAAGGGGTTCCAAATTATGTGCTATATAATTAGAGATCTGAAGAGTTATCACAATACCAAGATATTTGAAGCTTGTGACCCATGGAATTACACAAGTTTCAGGTGATGGAGCCGGTATTGGGTCCACTGTGGTAGTAAGGCTGATTTGGTTTTATTAATAGTGAGGCCCGAAAATGAGCCAAATTGATCCAATATCGCCATAGCAGACTTCAGTGAGTCACACGGATCCGCCAAGAATAGGAGGAGGTCGTCCGCATAAAGAGCCAGCTTGTCTTCTAGCAGACCCCTTCGGAGGCCCGAGACTTGTTGAGATTGTCGTAAACGGATGGCTACTGGCTCAATGACCAGCGCGAAGAGGAGAGGAGACAGGGGGCAGCCCTGTCTCGTGCCCCTGGAGAGGGGAAAGGACCCCGACAATGAGCCGTTGGTCTTAATTCTGGCTGTAGGCCTTTTATACAGCAGTCTAGCCCAGCTAATAAACTTGGGACTGATCCCAAATCTCTTCATGGTCTCCCATAGGTACAGCCACTCAACGGAATCAAAAGCTTTTGTTGCATCCAGAGAGACAAGGACCCTGGACCCTGAGTTATCATGTGAGATTTGTAGGTGGGTATGGACTCTTCGTAGGTTGGTAGAAGTGGACTTGCAGGGTATGACATTTTCCCAGGCCCTATTCAGTGTAGGGTCCCTCATTTGGGCTGTTCCAAAGTTAACCTGAGAGACCTCCAAATCTGGCATATCGGATGCTTCGGAGGGCTCCAAGGGCAACTCTGTTTCACCTGCTAGTACCACTAGGGGAAAATGATCTGCTTCAAGCATGGTCTCCCCTTCAGTAACTACATCTGAGTTAGGTTTACAAACCCCTGGTGCATCCTTAGGAATCCCTTTCTCAGACCCCTGTGGAGAACCTTCCTTTCCCCAGAGCTTCCAAAAGAGGGGAAAGTCTCGTCCCAAAATTACACAATGCATCAAAACAGAGGAAACACCCACTTCATGACAGACAGAACCAGTAACAGTTTTAAATGTCACTACAGCAGTGGGATAACTTTTACAGTCTCCATGAATACAGAGCACCCCAAGATTACGTTCATTAACTTGGTCTGGGCATACCAAACTGGCGTGCACCATTGTCACTAAGCTCCCGGAATCCAACAGAGCTTGAACAGACTTTCCACCCACCTTTACCACCGCCATATGCAAGTCAGTGTCTGCGGTGCACGCAGGGTGAGCAAACAATGACACCTGCTGAGCCGAGTGACAATCCATGGGCTCTGCAGGTAGTGGGCACCTGGCAGCAACATGACCCCACTCTTTACATCGCCAGCATTGCACTTGGCCTCGACCCTTGGTTGGAGGGGACAGCTGAGTTTTGTCAGCTCCTTTAGACCATTCTATAGCCTTTTGGTCAGCCCCAGTATCCTGAGGCAACAAATCACTGGCTTTTCCTGGGGACCTTGCAGATGGATGTTTTGTGGCTGGCTTGCGCTGTTGTGGAAACGATCCTAAGTTGTCCTCAGCAGCAATATAGCGTTCCACCATTTCCACCAGGTGATTGGCTGTCTGGGGATCTGCATGACTCACCCATCTCCTCAAGGATGGCAGAAGAGCTCTCAGAAAGCGATCCACAGTGACCCTTTCCACGATTTGAGGAGCTGACAGGGATTCTCGCTGCAGCCACTTTTTCACAAGATGAATTAAGTCATACATCTGGGCACGGGGAGACCTCTCCTGCTGGTATGACCACTTGTGCACCAGTTGAGCTTGCACGGCTGAGGTGACACCCAAACGGTGGAGTATATCCATTTTTAACTTGTCATAGTCTTTGGCATCGGCTATGGTCAAATCAAAGTATGCCTTTTGGGAATCTCCAGTCAGAAAAGGCGCTACCAGACCTGCCCACTTGGGCCAAGACTCCCTGTCAGCAGTCCTTTCAAAAGTATGCAGATATGCCTCAACATCATCATGTGGCATCATCTTTTGCAGAAAACGACTGTCCTTAATGGAGCTATCAGTGCTAGGGGCCCCACTTGACACACTTGACGCAGTGCAGCCATCTGCTGTACCACAACCATCAAGAGTTGTCAATCAGCCTCACCTGCCTTTGCTAATGCTGCCAGTTGGGCTGCAAGCAAACGATTAGTCTCTTGCTGGATGGCCATACTCTGCCTCTGGATGGCATTGGTCTCTTGCTGACTAGCATTGGACTTTGGCCAGCTGCAACACAAGTTCCTCCATGTTGTTGAACTACAACTCCCACAGTCTGCAGCAGATAGCACTGGCCTTTTACCAATGGCTGTCCTATTATGCTCACTGTCTCTCTGTTGCCCGCATCCGAAACCATTTGTGGGGAATAGCTCAAAGCAGCCGGTAGGGCTCAGGTAAAACAGTTCTTACAGAGGAGACAGGAGGCTTAGGTTTTCAATAAAAGTGAAACAGGCTCCTGCCTGGGGTTTTATTGTTCAAACCGGACAACTTAAACAGGCACAAGTTCCATGCTATAACAGTCAAATAATAAGGAAAACCTCACCAGTTTGCAGTGTTACAGTCCATAGGAAAGTTCCTTGCGGTGGTAACAAACATTTGCTCTTTTGAGTTGCAGTCAAATACACAGTTTGTTCACAAACACTTCACAGCATGTGTTCAGAGGTTCTCTCTGACTCCCAGTACAACACACTCCCACTCCCCGCCAGGCTCCCTTAAACAGCTCCACCTAATTGGGCAGCATACTGAACTATCCTTGCTCCAGGGTCCTAACCTGTCTTACCCTGGAGATTTAAAGGAGCCAATACCTCAGGCTGGGTGCTATATACCTCCCATCATATACAGGCAGCCTATTGGGACATAGCTCTTTGTCACAGTATGTTATAAAATGTTACCCAATGCTAAGCAACTTTTCCATTGGTTTTCATTATTTATTTTTTATAGTTTTATAGTTATTTGCCTTTTTCTTCTGACTCTTTGCAGCTTTCAAGTGAGCGTTGCTGACTTCCTTCTAAAAAGCAAATAGGCTACAAATGTATTGCTATAGCAACTTGATATTCCTGATCTTTCTATTCAGCTCCTCTCCTATTCTTATTACAGTCTCTTATTCAAATTAGTGCATAGTTGCTAGGGGAATTTGCACCCTAGCCACCAGATTGCTTAAAATGCAAATTGAAGAGCTGCTGAATAAAAAGCTAAATGATTCAAAAACCACAAATCTCAAAGATGAACCACCCCTTTAAAATAGAAGAAAGAATGGATGGTGCAAAATACAGGGGAATGCTACAAAATAACCTGTTTCAGCCTTCTAAACAATTTGGAGTCTGTGTAAAGGTCCTCTTTAGCAGGACAATGATTCAAAACACAAGGCTAAAATAACGATGGAGTGGCTCTAGGAAAAAAGGGTGAATGTCTATCAAGTACTAGTTTTGTATAATGAATTATTTAGTAAAATTAGAGATTGTGCACTGCATATACTGTAATACTGCAACATATTGCCACTAGAAATTTATTTTGCTAGTTGTATTTGAAAACTAACCCTCTCAATTAATCATAACTGACTATCACATAATGTAGGGCATCATTTAATACAAATCAACATTACTCCAGGTCATGTAACCTATAACCAGTCACAAAAACACATTGCAAACTAAAAGGGTAATAATGGTCTTAACTTTAGTAACCCATAGTGGTCTTATGTTTAGTAACCTATAGAGACCAGTCATCAGGTAGCAGTTACTTATCAGCTCTTTGAAAACAAATGTCTGGTTACTATGGGTTACTTGACAATTTGCAAGCTACTAGTGGGCAAATTTTTGTTAATTAATAATCACACTTTGTTGTTAAAAGCAAAAAAAATTCCCTGTAGAGCTGGTCTGCTTACAAAAGTAGACTTGGCCATGTACCAAAAATGAATGAAATGGCCAGGTTTAGATGTTTCTATTGCCCTCTGATGATGATTATTATTTGTATTGTTATTGAAAGCAAGAACAGCAATGACTGAATGGGACTGTGTCCGGTATAATTTTGTTTATCTTTTAGGTAAGCTCCAGTAAATTGACTATATTAAGCCTTTTGGACAGTTTTTTGGGCAGCTGGCTAATTACCAAAGATACATTTAACTTAAGTAGTTTAAAAAAATGCATAGCACTGTTTAATTTAATGTATGAATGGAAATAGAATAATTCATAATAAGGTACAATCCAGAGAACTCCAATTTCATAATTTCTCTTGCAGTTGCATTTCTCTTTTGTTAATTGTCTATAATGAAAATTTTTAAAAATCATAGGAATACCTACGTCAAGGGCAAGCAATTTCTGACAAAACTGAAAATCTCAGAATGAGCAGAGCATGAAGACTAAACTATAGTGTGATAAAACAATATAAATGTCTTATAATGTTATTCATTTGCATTTAAGTGTGTGTAGCATTCACATTTTCTCTTTTTCTGTACTCAGATTTTCACTTCTGTGGTGCAAACCTATGGCACTGTAAACACTGGAAAACCTTTTTGAGATTAGAATGTTTTATATGTTCATCATTTGCTGTACAACACTGGCATTGCTGCTGTTATGCTCTACTCTAGGGTTTCTTAAAGAGGTGGTTCACCTTTAAAGGAGAATTCAAACCATTTGTTAAAAATCGAGTACCCCCACCCCAGGTAGACCTCCCTCCCTCCTCCCCCCAGGCTACCTGCCCCCTGGGGAAATGCCTCATACTTTATACTTACCCCTCGGTGCAGATTCTGCCAGCGGAGTTTCACGCAGCCATCTTCCGGGTCTTCGGTAAGTTGACTGGGAGATCAGTATCTGCTGCAACAGCTCACTTTGATTTTGAGTCACAAACTGTTTTTTCTCATGTCATCAGCTGGAATTAAAATGTTAGGTGCAGTGGGTTGCGCTGATGAACCATTTATCTCAGCAATCTATAAGAAAAATATAAAACCTATTTGTGGAACCAATTTCTTAAACATCCACTGCGGTTTGGGTTTTTAGCTATGATACTTCCTGTTCAATATTAGTCCGCGTCAATCAGTTTTAGCTTTATTTCACCTACACCGAAGTATCCAAGAGCTCAATGTTTTGAGGCAGTGGTTTCCCATATGAAATTGTAAGAAAGGGAGTCGATGGCTCCCTAAAACCTGTGCATGTTAGATCCTGTATTGTGCATGAAATAAAGCTAAAATAATGTTTTAATATGCAGTACAACCTCTGTATACACTTAATGCATGGTAAATGCAAAGACCTCTGTGTAACACATTTTAATACAATATATGTAACACAATTTAATATAACAGTGGTTAGTTTCATTATCTTCCAGCTGCTATCCAACTACAACTCCCAGAAAAATTATCTAATCACTTCAAGAAAACAGCATTAACTTTATGACACTTGTTTTTTGTAGTGTTCTTGGCCATATCCACCATTGTGCAAAATATGTTCACTTTTATTCTGCCACCAACAGTGGCGTAACTAGATGTTGCTGGGCCCTACAGCAAATTAATTTTAGGGCCTCCAACAATGTTACATTCTGAATTGTACAAAGGTTGAAAGTCTTGCAACTTCTTTGTTCATTTGGGATCCACTGAATCCAGGATTTGGTACAGAATGTAGTCAAACCCAGATTTCATTTAGGAATTGGCTGAATGCTTAGTGTTTAGATAAACCAACTCTTTGATGTTGAATCTGATGTGCCTTGTATTGCCATCAATGGTGCATAGATCAAAGAGGACATCAAAAATGTGGGATTGACTGCGCCATTACTTTTTGCCACTTTATAGTACATTCCAGATAAGACTGTAGATTTTGTAATCTGTTGCACTTTAGGGTTAAAAAAAAAGAAAGTGTTTTAAAGTAATGAAAATATCATGTCCTGATGCTCTGCACTGGAAAAACTGATCTGTTTGCTTCAGAAACACTACTATAGTTCATGTAAACAAGCTGATGTGTAGCAATGGTGGAAACTGAAAAAAAAAGCTATATGGCACAGGTTAATTAATGGATAACCCCATTATGTTCTACAGAGCTTATCTGCTATCTGTAACCAGAGCCTTTTCTCCTTTGTACAGCTGCCCCATTGCTACATAGCATCTTATTTATATAAACAATAGTAGTGTTTCTCGCGCAAACACACCAGTTGCACCAGTTCAGGGCAACACTACATTATATTTTTATTACTTTAAAACACATTTTTTGATGTTCCTTTAAGTAGGTTTGTACAAGGACAAGGTAATGCTTCCTTTTCCACATGTATGGAACTGTGAAGTTGTGCAAGCCCATGTATGGGCACATACATTAGATGGACATAATTATTATTATTATATTAATATTATTATTAACATGTATTTATAGAGCGCCAATATATAATGACTGAATCCCATCATGAATACAAAAAGTTTTGGTGCACAAGACCCTTTCTGATTAAGCTTTTTTCTGGATGCATTTTTCAGAGCATCTCTCCTGGCCTGGTGGAGACAGAATTTGCTTACAGATGTTTTGAACATACACTGTACAGATCACTCAAGGTAACACTTGTGACTTTTCAGAACTCTGTAGATGTGCAAAAATTTGGGTACTCTTGTAATTTTGCTAATTTGAATGCATTTAACTGCACAATACTGATTACTTGCAACAAATTGGTTGGATTAGCTCCTTAATCGTTGAACTTCATAGGCAGGTGTGTCCAATCAAGAGAATGGAGGTGGCTGATTGCAAGTTGTGCTTCTGTTTGACTTTCCTCTGAAGAGTGAGAGCATGGAATCCTCAAAGCAACTCTCAAAGTTCTGAAAAGAAAGATTATTCAGTATCATGGTTTAGAGGAAGGCTACAAAAAGCTATCTCAGAGGTTTAAACTGATCATCTCCAAAGACCTGCAACAACATCTTGCTGCAGATGGTGTATCTGTACATTGTTCTACAATTCAGCGCAAGAAAAAACACGCTACAAGTGAATCCATTTCACACGACGACAAGACGAGGGAGCAAAAAATCAACTGCTACTGGTGATAGCCGATCCACTCAGTTCACGTGGTACAACACGAAAAGTCATCGAAGACACACTTAAAGCCCACCGTATTGCAGGATTCATACAGATGATTGTATAGATTAAAATCCAAATTTATCTAGGCTTTCTAATAAAATCATTCCACGAGCAATGGACAAATAAAGCAGGCAGGGGAGAGCACGGCTTGATGCTTATGCTAGTCACTTCCTCAGAAGCCAGTGCGTGCTCCCTCTGCCGAGAATACACTTATATAGCCACATGTATAAAATCATTAGTCTAAAGGCTGTTATGCACACAAAACTTGCAAATAATGGTAAATGCCAATATTATTGATATAGTTATTATACCGTATCATGGTTGATGTGTAATGTAACGGCTGTGGTAAGATGGCAGTGAACAATATTGAGAATACTGTACTGACATATATATCAGTATAAATATAATATTAATATATTTTTGCTGTCATAAATATATATAAACATAAGAACCAAACAAGCAAAGGAAAATATATCCACGTCATCAATGAAAAAATGGGAGAAAAAGAGGAGGAAAAAAGGAAGGAGGGGAAACAATATATATATATATATATATTTATATATATATATATATATATATATATATATATATATATATATATATATATATATATCTATATATATAACAGTCCATGGATAATTAGCAGCGCACACTGGAATTTTAAAAAATTTAATTTATTTATTTAAATTTTAAAAAAGAGCATAATACATGCATCGACGTTTCGGTCCTGGTCTTGGACCGTTATCAAGATACAACATGTGATTAAAACAAAAACTTTATACTCTTCTATGAGCCTAAACAGGAAATGAGGTCAATGAAAAACTCACTAACACATAGAACCGGCCGGTTGTCATAGTATCAATAATCATTTAAATGTAACAACTCTCGAACATATTTCCTGTATCAAATACATGGTTATAATCTAGGATACACTGTAACAATTCAAAACATTATGTAACAACCTCGGCACTTGGCAATATACTGAAACAGGTATAGCACATTAAATTAAACCTTTATCTCTGTTCCAAAAAGCACGACAAGGAGAACTGCTCATTTAGACCGTGGGGCGCCAATGTGTTAAGTTTCTTAATCCAAAAACATTCCCTCTGAAGGAGCATTTTAGACCTATCACCCCCTCTCCTAAGTGGAGGAATATGGTCTATGCCAATATATTTAAACGTTGGAAGGTGATGACCTTTCTCCAGGTAATGTTTGGCAACGGGCTTTGAGGTGAAATTGTCCCTAAATGCTGTACTTATAGCCGAACGATGGGCATCCATCCTAAGACGTAATGTCAGATCAGTCTTTCCAACGTATGAAAGACCGCATGGGCAAGTTATTAAATAAATCACATGTGTAGTGGTACATGTGATGTGTGATCGAATAGCAAACCTTTTTCCATTGTGGGGATGACTAAAACTCTGACTTGGGCACATATATCTGCATGAAGTGCAGGAGGGACATCTGAAACATCCCATTTTTCGATTAGCCAGCCAACTGGTCTGTGGTTTTTGATAACATTCTACCGGATCTGTCTTAACCAAAAGATTCCGGAGGCTGACTCCCCTCTTATAGGCTATAATAGGTGGATTGGGCAATACTGTTTTCAAATTACTATCAGCTTTTAGAATGTTCCAATTCTTGTGGACGACCTTTTTGATTTGTCCTGAAATTCCTCCAAATTGTGTAGCAAACACTAAATTATTTGGTGTTCGTTCTATCCTGTCACCACCTAATACCCTATTTTTAGCAGTATATAGAGCCCGTGTTAGTACCCTTTTCGGATACTCCCTTGCCAAGAATCTGTCCTCCATCTCCTTGAGCTGTATAACCCTAGTATTCTCTGAGGAGTTATTTCGCAACACTCGACAGAACTGAGAAATGGGGAGAGAAGATTTCATAGACTCTGAATGCTGACTCTTAAATTGCAATAATGTGTTGCGGTCAGTGGTTTTTCGGTATAATGAATAATCAAATCTGGTGCCGTTACGAACAATTTCAACATCAAGAAATTGCACACTTTTACTGCTCACTGTGGCAGTGAACTTCACTGGACCATCAAGGCTATTAAGGTGGGATACCATAGCCAAAAAGGACTCCTCACTACCCCTCCAGATAATTAGTATGTTGTCTATAAAGCGTTTGAAAAATAATAGACTCATTCCAAACTTTGGCATAATGTTGTGGAGTTCGAATTGATGCATGAATAGATTTGCATATGCAGGTGCCATGGCCGCTCCCATTGCCGTGCCAGACACCTGCATATAATAATCTTGCTCAAATCTGAAATAATTCATAGTCAAACACATATGCAATAACTCCAACACAAACTCGACATTTGGACTAGAATATCCATCAGTTTGCAGCATCGAACGCCGTACAGCATCCACCCCAGAATTTGCTTACAGATGTTTTGAACATACACTGTACAGATCACTCAAGGTAACACTTGTGACTTTTCAGAACTCTGTAGATGTGCAAAAATTTGGGTACTCTTGTAATTTTGCTAATTTGAATGCATTTAACTGCACAATACTGATTACTTGCAACAAATTGGTTGGATTAGCTCCTTAATCGTTGAACTTCATAGGCAGGTGTGTCCAATCAAGAGAATGGAGGTGGCTGATTGCAAGTTGTGCTTCTGTTTGACTTTCCTCTGAAGAGTGAGAGCATGGAATCCTCAAAGCAACTCTCAAAGTTCTGAAAAGAAAGATTATTCAGTATCATGGTTTAGAGGAAGGCTACAAAAAGCTATCTCAGAGGTTTAAACTGATCATCTCCAAAGACCTGCAACAACATCTTGCTGCAGATGGTGTATCTGTACATTGTTCTACAATTCAGCGCAAGAAAAAACACGCTACAAGTGAATCCATTTCACACGACGACAAGACGAGGGAGCAAAAAATCAACTGCTACTGGTGATAGCCGATCCACTCAGTTCACGTGGTACAACACGAAAAGTCATCGAAGACACACTTAAAGCCCACCGTATTGCAGGATTCATACAGATGATTGTATAGATTAAAATCCAAATTTATCTAGGCTTTCTAATAAAATCATTCCACGAGCAATGGACAAATAAAGCAGGCAGGGGAGAGCACGGCTTGATGCTTATGCTAGTCACTTCCTCAGAAGCCAGTGCGTGCTCCCTCTGCCGAGAATACACTTATATAGCCACATGTATAAAATCATTAGTCTAAAGGCTGTTATGCACACAAAACTTGCAAATAATGGTAAATGCCAATATTATTGATATAGTTATTATACCGTATCATGGTTGATGTGTAATGTAACGGCTGTGGTAAGATGGCAGTGAACAATATTGAGAATACTGTACTGACATATATTAGTATAAATATAATATTAATATATTTTTGCTGTCATAAATATATATAAACATAAGAACCAAACAAGCAAAGGAAAATATATCCACGTCATCAATGAAAAAATGGGAGAAAAAGAGGAGGAAAAAAGGAAGGAGGGGAAACAATATATATATATATATATATATATTTATATATATATATATATATATCTATATATATATATCTATATATATATATCTATATATATATATATATATATATATATATATATATATATATATATATATATATATATATATATATATATATATATATATATCTATATATATAACAGTCCATGGATAATTAGCAGCGCACACTGGAATTTTAAAAAATTTAATTTATTTATTTAAATTTTAAAAAAGAGCATAATACATGCATTGACGTTTCGGTCCTGGTCTTGGACCGTTATCAAGATACAACATGTGATTAAAACAAAAACTTTATACTCTTCTATGAGCCTAAACAGGAAATGAGGTCAATGAAAAACTCACTAACACATAGAACCGGCCGGTTGTCATAGTATCAATAATCATTTAAATGTAACAACTCTCGAACATATTTCCTGTATCAAATACATGGTTATAATCTAGGATACACTGTAACAATTCAAAACATTATGTAACAACCTCGGCACTTGGCAATATACTGAAACAGGCATAGCACATTAAATTAAACCTTTATCTCTGTTCCAAAAAGCACGACAAGGAGAACTGCTCATTTAGACCGTGGGGCGCCAATGTGTTAAGTTTCTTAATCCAAAAACATTCCCTCTGAAGGAGCATTTTAGACCTATCACCCCCTCTCCTAAGTGGAGGAATATGGTCTATGCCAATATATTTAAACGTTGGAAGGTGATGACCTTTCTCCAGGTAATGTTTGGCAACGGGCTTTGAGGTGAAATTGTCCCTAAATGCTGTACTTATAGCCGAACGATGGGCATCCATCCTAAGACGTAATGTCAGATCAGTCTTTCCAACGTATGAAAGACCGCATGGGCAAGTTATTAAATAAATCACATGTGTAGTGGTACATGTGATGTGTGATCGAATAGCAAACCTTTTTCCATTGTGGGGATGACTAAAACTCTGACTTGGGCACATATATCTGCATGAAGTGCAGGAGGGACATCTGAAACATCCCATTTTTCGATTAGCCAGCCAATTGGTCTGTGGTTTTTGATAACATTCTACCGGATCTGTCTTAACCAAAAGATTCCGGAGGCTGACTCCCCTCTTATAGGCTATAATAGGTGGATTGGGCAATACTGTTTTCAAATTACTATCAGCTTTTAGAATGTTCCAATTCTTGTGGACGACCTTTTTGATTTGTCCTGAAATTCCTCCAAATTGTGTAGCAAACACTAAATTATTTGGTGTTCGTTCTATCCTGTCACCACCTAATACCCTATTTTTAGCAGTATATAGAGCCCGTGTTAGTACCCTTTTCGGATACCCCCTTGCCAAGAATCTGTCCTCCATCTCCTTGAGCTGTATAACCCTAGTATTCTCTGAGGAGTTATTTCGCAACACTCGACAGAACTGAGAAATGGGGAGAGAAGATTTCATAGACTCTGAATGCTGACTCTTAAATTGCAATAATGTGTTGCGGTCAGTGGTTTTTCGGTATAATGAATAATCAAATCTGGTGCCGTTACGAACAATTTCAACATCAAGAAATTGCACACTTTTACTGCTCACTGTGGCAGTGAACTTCACTGGACCATCAAGGCTATTAAGGTGGGATACCATAGCCAAAAAGGACTCCTCACTACCCCTCCAGATAATTAGTATGTTGTCTATAAAGCGTTTGAAAAATAATAGACTCATTCCAAACTTTGGCATAATGTTGTGGAGTTCGAATTGATGCATGAATAGATTTGCATATGCAGGTGCCATGGCCGCTCCCATTGCCGTGCCAGACACCTGCATATAATAATCTTGCTCAAATCTGAAATAATTCATAGTCAAACACATATGCAATAACTCCAACACAAACTCGACATTTGGACTAGAATATCCATCAGTTTGCAGCATCGAACGCCGTACAGCATCCACCCCTAGATCGTGTGGAATGCAAGTGTATAAATTCACTACATCCATACTGGCCAGTGTAATTACCTCATCAGCCCCCACTGTAAAATCCTTAATCAGACTGAGCAGATGTGGCGTGTCTCTCAAGTAACTTGGGGTGGCTTGCACAATAGGTTGTAGAATTGTATCGATAAAAAGACCAATTGGATGGAAAAGGCTTTCTCTACTAGACACTATGGGTCGTCCAGGGGGTGTTACAGGGTTCTTATGCACCTTCGGTAGGGAATATAGAACCGGGCATTTAGGAAAATCTATAGATAGAAAGGACTTCAACTCTTCAGTAATGAAACCATTAACAAATGACATATTAATGTA
Organism: Xenopus laevis; assembly: GCF_017654675.1. Classification (NCBI taxonomy): domain Eukaryota; kingdom Metazoa; phylum Chordata; class Amphibia; order Anura; family Pipidae; genus Xenopus; species Xenopus laevis. The sequence continues at coordinate 68,426,179 of NC_054373.1, forward strand.
TAGATCAACTTGTTTCTTAAAAGATACGACAGGGTCGCCCTTAAGCATTTTATATACCTTATTATCAGAGAGTTGTCGTGTGATCTCATTACGATAATCTATATAATTCAACAAAACAATGCCCCCGCCCTTATCGGCGGGCCTAATCACAATTTGTTTGTCCTCTGACAATGTTTTAATTGCCATACTTTCAGATTTAGTTACATTTTTCTTACTTTTTTGAGAGCTAATTAAAGATCCCACTTCACTGTCTACTTGTTGTTTAAACAGCTTGATCGCAGAATTTGTCATGGCAGGATTGAAAAGGCTTTTTAATTTCAAATTATTAGCAGGAATGGTAGGTGAACTATTACCATACATATCTTTCAAGCATAGCACTCTACAAAACTTATAGAAATCAATGTCCCAATCAAATTGTCTCAAGTCCGTCGTGGGGACAAACGTTAACCCCTTCTTAAGCAAACTGGATTCTCCATCCGACAAAGAATGCTGTGAAAGATTAAAGATTGGAATCTCTAAATCTTTGGGCCCTTTCCTCTTTTGCCCCCTCTTCGTACGGCATTTCTTGTGCTGGGTCTTCCTATAGGGGGTCTCCCTGAATTGCCCGGGCCATCTTCTAAAAAAGGGGGTTCCTGCCTGATTGCATTAGTATCGCTAACAGTAGCATTGCCAGATACATTACCGGATACATTTTCGTCCGGGTCTGAGTCCCCCGAGCTGACATCCACTGAATTCAACGGGCGGGTAAGTTTAGCGCGTCTGCGCCATCGCGGACGCTGAGCGCCGAATGGTACCTCCTTCTCCCCTGTAAGCCAGCGATACACGCGGAAGCCGGTGTAGTCTTCGTTCACGCGACGAAGCTTCTCTCTCTTGAATCGAATAAGTTCCTGCTTGTACTGCTCAATCTGCGCCGTGGCTCGTTTGAAAGCATCACTGGATTCCACCACTTGCGCTGACACTCCATGCTGCGTTTCAAAGGAAACCAATGATTTCCGGCTCCTTGTGAGTTCACCTGCTACTTCCTCAATCACGAGTACCATCAAATCAAGCGAGCAACGGTTAAGGACTCCAACCCATTTTTTGCAAAATTCAGGGTTAGATCTACCGATTGTTGGTACATTGCGGATCCTGAATCCTCGAGGGATTCTCTTTGAACGGTAATAATCAGAAAGAAACAGTCCATGCAAATCCAGGTCAGTTTCCTTCTTTTTCATTCTCTCCCAGTCCGGTGCTACATCGGCATCAGATTGCTTATGGGGAAGTTCAGTGTGGCTGTGCTGCCAAAGTACACGGTCGGCATCTGCTTCTGTAACATGCCAAGTTTCAGCATAATCGCTTTGAAAATGAGTTTTATCAATGAATTCATCCATCGTCCAAAAATGCAAATATCGATAATAACTTAAGGGTGCGTAAGCAAGGTATACGATTTATACCGTTATACAAACAAACAACAAAAAATTAGCTGTTCGCACACCAATAGATAGCAATATACCAGGTGCTGCCACAGTGTCGAATATTTAACAGTCCATGGATAATTAGCAGCGCACACTGGAATTTTAAAAAATTTAATTTATTTATTTAAATTTTAAAAAAATATATATCTATATATATATATATATATATATATATAAATTCCCCAAAATCACAGCACTCACGATACGTAGATTCACCTAGCCTGGGTGCACGCCACGGTGTCAAACATACAATCCTCCCAAGAAGCAGCCGCACTCATAGGACTTATCCAGAATATAAATGCTTTTATTTAGAAACTAACGTTTCGGCTGTCACTCAGCCTTTGTCACGTTACATCGCGTTATGCAAATCACACATAAATACCCTGTCAAATGAAGCCCCTTCCCTTGACGTGTTCCCCTTACTTCATTTAATACTTCTGTTTTATTCCCATCATATCATATAGACCATAAAATTACTGTCAGTCTCTTTGTAACATCTTGTAACAAAAGTATCATCTTGTAACAAAAGTATCAAGCCTCATTACATCCATGGATTGTTACTTACATATTTCCTCAACCCCCACATGATCAACCTAATCGCTGTATAATAACAATTTCGTTTCTGGTGTATACATCATATCAACCTCTTCGCTGTGTTACTAGTAACCCATAAGTGTCCAGTGTCTATTTATATCCACCACTTTTAACACGCACCCTTCTCAGTACAGCCTTGCTGAACGATCAATTATCTAAATAAAATAAAAAGCGATTTTGTGAGGCATGTGGGCTCTGGATTTATGTTCAGCTTTCTTTGTTAGAGCAGTTATGGTATCAGTTCTCTGAAAGTCCTTGCAAGAGTCGCGTATTGTTCACAGGAGCAGTAAAGAACTGACGGAGTGAGCCCATTAGCAGGGAATCTGCATGCCGGTGTGTCCTAAAGGAACCGCTCTGGCCGCGGCATACAACAACTTGCAAAAAATCAGGGACGGACTCCACCGGAACAGTAGAAACTCAGGGAACCAGCATTAAAACCGTAAATGCTTTATTAGATATAGATTAAAATCACCAGCGGGCAGGGGATGTGCGCTTGACGCGTTTCGTGACCATTATGTCACTTCATCAGAAGCATGAGTGCCCTCTGTCGGGCTCACACTAAAATAACACACATCGTTAAAATCAAATGAAAACACCTGAGTAAAAATCACGTAGCGTGCATTTGCACCAAGTAGAAAAATCTATTATATATCAGAAATGTAAACTTTTTAAGCAGTCCACTACAGTATGAATATAGATCCATTAATTCAATACAACATAATTAAATATTAAACTTTGAATATTAAATTTTGAAAAAATTTTTTTTGAAAAATCTGAAAAATCAAAAAATATAAATATATAAATATATGTATGTGATGAAAAATCAGACATTATTGAAAAGGAAAAGGAAAAACAACAAAGACATAAATAAATACAAAAGAGTATACACTTCTATGTAGATAAACAAATATGCAAAGGAAATTCCTATAGTACAAAAAGTACAAAAATCATGAAAATATTTATATATATAAATAAATAAATATATACATATAAAGGGGGGGGAGGCAAAGAAAAAAGAAAGAGAAAAAGAGAGAAACGGTAAGAGGAAGCAAAGCTAATGATCAATGAAACAATTTAACTCCCACTCCCTGTTCAACCCATTTGGAGAAACAGTACCCAATCTGTATATCCACATTGCTTCTTTTCTAAGGAGTGGTAAATCCAAATCGCCCTTGCGTACCACAGACACCACTCTATCTATAACCTGGGCATGTACACACAGAGCGCTATTATGACATTCTATCAGATGTTTGGCCACTGCAGAACTGCAATCACGCCGTGCTACACCGCCTAGATGTTCCGACAAGCGCTTCCTAAAAGGTCTAGTTGTTTTACCAACGTACTGGAGACCACAAATACAGGTAATTAGATAGACAACATTCCTGGTACCACAATTGGCATAAAACTGTATATTGTATATTCTGGGGTCTCGTCTACCTCTAAAGGATTTGGTTGGCCTCATATACCGACAAGCACCGCAACATGTGCCACCACATCTATAAGAGCCTTTAGTTGTTAACCAATGTGTGGGTCCCAAAACATCAGTGTCCGAAAAAAGGCTAGGGGACAAGATAGAGCCAAGGCTAGGTCCCCTCTTATAAGCAAATTTGGGTTATGTGGGCAAAATACCTTTCAATTTGGGATCCTGGCCCAAAATACTCCAGTGCTTCTGAATTATCTTGCATAGTTGTGAACTTTTGTGTGAGTATGTTGTAACAATATGTGGACAAACACGTTTAGCCTGTGTTGGATGTTCCCTATAATTCGAGTGCCCACTTGGTCTGCTCTGTATATTACTTCTTGATGTCAAAAGATCATGGCGATTGGCACCCACAGCTCTATCATAGGCATTTTTAACATCCCAAAATTTATACCCACGCTGTATGAACCTATCCCATAGCTGCATAGCTTGTTGGTTGTTTTTTAGACATCAAATTTAGTGTTGAGCATAACAGGATTTTGACAGATTTATTTCGTAAACCAATTACCAGAAACACTCTTCTGCATGCTGACAGCTGCCACCCCAGAAATGTGCTGCGGGGAGTACCGGTGGGCCAGTTCCTGCGGTTACGCAGGATCTGTACCACATGGGATTCTTTCAACCAACAAGCTATGCAGCTATGGGATAGGTTCATACAGCGTGGGTATAAATTTTGGGATGTTAAAAATGCCTATGATAGAGCTGTGGGTGCCAATCGCCATGATCTTTTGACATCAAGAAGTAATATACAGAGCAGACCAAGTGGGCACTCGAATTATAGGGAACATCCAACACAGGCTAAACGTGTTTGTCCACATATTGTTACAACATACTCACACAAAAGTTCACAACTATGCAAGATAATTCAGAAGCACTGGAATATTTTGGGCCAGGATCCCAAATTGAAAGGTATTTTGCCCACACAACCCAAATTTGCTTATAAGAGGGGACCTAGCCTTGGCTCTATCTTGTCCCCTAGCCTTTTTTCGGACACTGATGTTTTGGGACCCACACATTGGTTAACAACTAAAGGCTCTTATAGATGTGGTGGCACATGTTGCGGTGCTTGTCGGTATATGAGGCCAACCAAATCCTTTAGAGGTAGACGAGACCCCAGAATATACAATATACAGTTTTATGCCAATTGTGGTACCAGGAATGTTGTCTATCTAATTACCTGTATTTGTGGTCTCCAGTACGTTGGTAAAACAACTAGACCTTTTAGGAAGCGCTTGTCGGAACATCTAGGCGGTGTAGCACGGCGTGATTGCAGTTCTGCAGTGGCCAAACATCTGATAGAATGTCATAATAGCGCTCTGTGTGTACATGCCCAGGTTATAGATAGAGTGGTGTCTGGGGTACGCAAGGGCGATTTGGATTTACCACTCCTTAGAAAAGAAGCAATGTGGATATACAGATTGGGTACTGTTTCTCCAAATGGGTTGAACAGGGAGTGGGAGTTAAATTGTTTCATTGATCATTAGCTTTGCTTCCTCTTACCGTTTCTCTCTTTTTCTCTTTCTTTTTTCTTTGCCTCCCCCCCTTTATATGTATATATTTATTTATTTATATATATAAATATTTTCATGTTTTTTGTACTTTTTGTACTATAGGAATTTCCTTTGCATATTTGTTTATCTACATAGAAGTGTATACTCTTTTGTATTTATTTATGTCTTTGTTGTTTTTCCTTTTCCTTTTCAATAATGTCTGATTTTTCATCACATACATATATTTATATATTTATATTTTTTGATTTTTCAGATTTTTCAAAAAAAAATTTTTCAAAATTTAATATTCAAAGTTTAATATTTAATTATGTTGTATTGAATTAATGGATCTATATTCATACTGTAGTGGACTGCTTAAAAAGTTTACATTTCTGATATATAATAGATTTTTCTACTTGGTGCAAATGCACGCTACGTGATTTTTACTCAGGTGTTTTCATTTGATTTTAACGATGTGTGTTATTTTAGTGTGAGCCCGACAGAGGGCACTCATGCTTCTGATGAAGTGACATAATGGTCACGAAACGCGTCAAGCGCACATCCCCTGCCCGCTGGTGATTTTAATCTATATCTAATAAAGCATTTACGTTTTAATGCTGGTTCCCTGAGTTTCTACTGTTCCGGTGGAGTCTGTCCCTGATTTTTTGCAAGAGTCGCGTATTAACTGAATAAATATGTTATTATCCAACACATTCGTCCGTAAGCAGTGTGTACATTACCACCATGGCTTCACCTCATGCAGCGGTTGTGTAACAGAACACTTGTGTCGGTAGGACAGCTAGGAGCTGGTTGCATTGCGGTTCTGTAGGAAGTCCATATTCACTTGCTTTCTCTACGCCAATATAAATGCTGACTTTCCAGAGCCTGCATTCATCCACATGGCCCACATGGCCAACGTGCGTTTCAACTTGAACGGCTTTCACCTTGTGGCGCTGGACAAGTGTCCCAGGTGCCCTGAGCCATGTGATTTGTGATAGCACTCAATAGTAAAACATGCAAGTCTTATGTTCCCCAGTGCCAGATTCTGGCTAATATATATTCTGCAAAATGACATATTTACCATTCATAAATTATGTAATGAAAATTTTCAAAAATGAAAAATGAAAACAGATATATGCAAAATAGGTTTATTTTTAAATGATAGCAAAGCTTCTGTGGCACCTTAGTGCAAATGTAAGAAATATATTGAATATAATGCTTACCAAGATCCTGTAATAGCTGGTTAATAGTGATATATTACTTACAATACCCTTCCCTAAGTCATTAATGAACAAGTTAAATAAAACTGGACCCAATACAGAGCCCTGAGGGACCACAATAAGAACCTTACTCCAAGTAGAGAATGTACCATTAACAACCACTCTCTGTACCCGATCCTGTATCCAGTTTCCTATCCATGTACAAATGATCTCATTAAGCCCCACAGCCCTTAGTATAGAAAGCAATAGTTTGTGGGGCACTGTATCAAACACTTTGGCAAAATCCAAATTGATCACATCTACTGCGCCTCCACATGCGTCCAACATCTATCATACCTTATCATAAAAAGCAATCAAATTTGTCTGACATGACCTATCCTTCATAAAGCCATGTTGATTGCTGCTCATAATGCCATTCACTAGGACAACATTTTGAATATGATCCCTTAACAAGACTTAAAATAATTTGTACAAAAACAAAATCGCCAGCGCTTTGTCTAACTCACACTGTGGCATTGACCAGCTGCTATAAACACCCTTGTGCCAGCACTCAGTCTAACCCATATTCTGGAGTTGACCAGCTGCTATAAACTATAAAAAGCCAATATTTTTACACAAAGAGAAAGAGAAAAATTGCCAGCACATGCTTTTAAAAATATTTTTTAGAAAAACACAAGGTGTTAGTACCAAAATATGTAAACTCACGTGCCACAGCAAGGCCCCTCATTGTACGTGAGTCCTACACTAATTGTTAGCATTCTAAGTTTATAGTGCATTTAAAATCAAGTCCCCCAGCAACCAATGTGACTGAGCAGTAAGACCATTGTGCTCTTACCCTTAGCTCAGGAGTGAAAGAAGGGAGCGTTTAAGCCGCAGCCAACAAACATACACCTGTGAATAATTACCTTCCTACACTATCTGTTAGCATTTTAAGTTTGTAGTGCATTTAAAATCAAGTCCCCCAGTAGACAATGTGACTGAGTAATAAGACCATGGTGCACTTCCCCTTAACGAGCTTTTTAGCCCCAGCCAATTAACATACATCTATAAGTAATTCCCTTTTTTAAAGGCTGAATGGCAGTTATAGGCAATATTTGGCTACAATTTGTACACAAAACACAGAAAAAATTGCCAGGCTGAGATCGTTATCCCTTTTTAAATATAGGAATCACATCAGCTTCCCTCCAATCCATACCATACCAGATGGAGCTTGAGAAAATCAGAAATAGAGGCCAGTCTAAAACTGAACTAAGCTCTCTTAAAACCATGGGTGTATTCCATCTGGCCCTTGCTCACATTCATTTTTAGTAAAGCATTATAAACCATATCTTGAGTCATACACTGACTAGATTCAGATGAGACAACAATCCAGCTATGTGGGTCTGGGAACTCTGACTCCTCTATTGTATACACTGAAGCACATTTGCTTTTTCTGTTTCTGTTAACACCATACTGGTATCATTATTTAAAGGGGCAACACTCATGCATCATTTACTATTAATATACAGTCATATAAAAACGTTTGGGAACTTGGCTGAGCTTTCAAAGTAGCAACTTCCTTTTAATATATAACATGCCTTATGGAAACAGTAGTATTTTAACAGAAAACTTGCAATATGCATCATAACAAAATTAGACAGGAGCATACATTTGGGCACCCCAACAGAGATATTACATCAATACTTAGTTGAGCCTCCTTTTACAAATGTAACAGCCTCTAGATGCTTCCTATAGCCTTTGGTGAGTGTCTGGATTCTGGATGGTAGTATTTTTGACCATTCGTCCATACAAAATCTCTCCAGTTCAGTTAAATTTCATGGCTGCCGAGCATGGACAGCCTTCTTCAAATCATCCCATAGATTTTCAATGATATTCAAGTCGGGGGACTGTGATGGCCATTCCAGAATATTGTACTTCTCCCTCTGCATAAATGCTTTTGTAGATTATGAAGTGTGTTTAGGGACTTTGTCTTGTTGGAATATCCAACCCCTCCATAACTTCGACTGTGTGACTGATGCTTGAACATTATCCTGAAGAATTTGTTGATATTGGGTTGAATTCATCTGACACTCGACTTTAACAAGGGCCCCAGTCCCTGAACTAGCACACAGCCCCACAGCATTATGGAACCTCCACCAAATTTGACAGCAGGTAGCAGGTGTTTTTCTTGGAATGCGGTGTTCTTCTTCTGCCATGCAAAGCACTTTTTGTTATGACCAAATAACTAAATATTTGTGTTATCAGTCCAAAGCACTTTGTTCCAACATTACTGCGGCTTGTCTAAATGAGCTTTTGCATACAACAAGCGACTCTGTTTGTGGCGTGAGTGCAGAAAGAGCTTCTTTCTCATCACCCTGCCATACAGATGTTCTTTGTGCAAATTGCGCTGAATTGTAGAACGATGTACAGATACACCATCTGCAGCAAGATGTTCTTGCAGGTCTTTGCAGGTGATCTTTGGGTTGTCTATAACCATTCTCACAATCCTCCGCATATGCCGCTACTGTATTTTCTTCAAAACTTTTTAATTAGATTACAGTACAACATTTAATTTCATCATATCTGATTTTTACGTCTTTACTTTCAGGAAATGAAAATTCTCCTACGCAGAGGAGATTGCAGCCATCCCATTCAAGTATCTTGAGAACCAAGAAAAAAGAAAAAAAAAGGATTTCAATTGCAATCACACCTCACACTTATACAGCGTAATTCAAAACATTTCAATATTAGAAATTGTATATCAATAAAAGTTAAACAAACAAACTTAACCAACCGTTTCCGTGTCTATTAAAGTGTTGGTACATTACTCTTAATTCAGTGTTTGTACCTTCCATCATATAGGTTTCAACTCCACTCAATCTTTCCAAGTTAAACACATTCTTAGTTATATAGATATTTGTTATAGAGCCTCTGTTAGACAATTTTATTGTAATCTAGCATACGTCATCCAAGGGGCCCAGATTTTTATATAAATATTGTATTTGTCTGCTGATCTGCTCAATAATCTCTCGTTTACCATGATCCAGTTCATCTTATGGCGAAACATAATTATAAGAATTGAACATTTTTTCCAGGAGGCAGCAATAGTTTGTTTTGCTGCTGTAAAGATAAATTGGATCAGTTTACGATGATATTGGTTTGTAATTGGAATAGCAGTATTAAGTAATGCTATCATAGGGTCTTTTCGAAGCTTGATTCCCATAATTGAATCAATTAATGTAAATATTCTGGACCAGAATCTGAACACCTGTCTACATTGCCACCAAATATGTATCATAGACCCTTCCATTCCACAATTTCGGAAACAGTGCAAACTAGTAGAGGGATAATATTTATGCAATTTGGCCGGGACCATGTACCACCCAGAAATTACTTTATATAAAGTTTCCTGTGCCAAGATATTTATTGAGGTCTTGGCCGTATTCGTCTAAGATTGTTGCCATGCAGCCACATCAATTATACTGCCCAATTCCCTTTCCCATTGTTTGGTATAAGTCGTAGGGGAGGAAATTGAAGAGTTCAAAATTTCTTTGTATAGTACAGATATTATTCCTCCACTACAAGGAAATTTAATACATAATTGCTCCCAGGCAGAAGAGGTTAGTATATTACACCCTTTTAAGTACTTGTGAAGACCAAGAAATTGTGATACATATATCATATTATTTGACTGCCACCAATGAAAATCTTTATCCTGTAGTCCTGGTTTAAAAGTAGGGTTACCAATTACAGGCATAGCTGGACAATGAGATGACTTCAAAGGCGTTTTTGGTATGACTTGGTCCCAAACGGCTAATGCCATTTTTAATACTAGGGTGGAGAGAGAAGGTCTTTCCTGCAAAACTTGAAAGTAGTACAATATTTTAGGCAAAAGAACCATCTTTACCAAACCATGAAATACGTAGCTTTGACCAGACTCTAAGCGATTTATCAATCTCCATCCAAAGTTGAGGATAGTTGGCTTGGTATAATCCTTCAGGGGTTGCAGTTATTTTTACCCCTAGATAGCTTAACTGCTTAGTTCTCCACTGCACATCAAAATTAAGCCGAATTAATTTTTCTTGTGAATGACTTATATTCAAGGGTAAGGCTTCAGATTTTGCTGAGTTTATTGTCAGTCCAGATATCTGACCAAATTGATACAGATTATTAAACAAGTGCGGTAAAGATGTAAACGGTTTTGTTACTGTCAACAAGATATCATCAGCAAATAACATCTGTTTATGAGTCTGTTGAGCTATTTTATTCCATTTATATTTGGATCTTGCCTAATCAGTGTTGCTAGGGGTTCAATTGCTAGGATAAATAATAGAGGTGTGAGGGGGCATCCCTGTCTCGTCCCCCTGTATAAGGTAATTCTGTCAAAAGGCAAAAGGACCCCATTTTAGAAAAAGCTTGTGGGGTGTGATATAAAGCTTGAATAGATGAAATAAATTTATCACCAAAATTCCATTTTCTTAACACATAATCTAAATAATCCCATGTAACTGAATCAAACGCTTTCTGAATATCCAGAGATAGAATCAATGCTGAAGTGTGAAGAGTTAAGGGTATATATTAATTGTATCAAGCGTCTAATATTTTCTCCACCATCTCTATTAGGAACAAACCCTACTTGATCAGGGTCAATTAAGATTGCTAAGAATGTATTCAAACAAGTGGCCAGTATTTTTCCCCAAATTTTTACATCATTATTCAATATTGAAATGGGTCGATAATTACCACATTCTAGCGAGTCCTTATTAGGTTTGGGTATTAAAGCAATTTGTGCCAATATAGATTCTGAGTGCATTTTATCTCCTTGCATTAAATTATTAAACATATTCGTAAGATGTGGGGCTAAGATTGGGGCAAATTTTTTATAATACATTATCGAAAAGCCATCTGGTCTGTGCGCTTTAGAATTTGGAAGGAGTTTAATCGCTAACAAAGTTTCATCTACTGCGATATCATTATCCATTATCTGCTTTTGTTCAGGAGATAAGGTAGGTAAGTGCACTTTAGTAAACAGTTTGTCTGCTTGAGTCAGATTAAAGTTAGAGGGCTTTTGGTAAATTTTGGAGTAAAAATCAGTAAATTCTTGTAAAAGTTTCTTCGGATTACCTGTAATGGAGCCAGTTTTGGTTCGGATTTTATATAAAGGAGTTTGGAGTCATTACTGAGTGTAAACGTTCAAGCCAGAGGCGTATCTGGTTTGTTTCCTTAACTATAACGCCTGTTAACTTGCCATTGATACTCATTTTCCACATCTTGAGTATACTGTAAATCTAACTCTCTTTTGACATCTATAATAGTATTCTGTATTTTGGGTGAGAATTTAGTTTTATTTTGCGTTTCCAAGATTAACAGTTTATTCTGCAATTCTTGTATTTTTTCTTGTTTTTGCTTCTTACGGGCCGTTGCTATACTAAGAATTTCCCCTCTCAGAACAGATTTGTGGGCTTCACATAATGTAACTGGTGAAGCAACTGTACCTTGATTTAGAGCAAAATATTGTTGGATATTTCCCTCAATTTGAGATCTCAATTGGGGAGTAGCCAATAAGGCATTGTTTAGCCTCCACCTAAATTGTGTAGGTTTACATATCAGCGACATCAATTCTATCTGTACTAAAGAATGATCAGACCATTTTAGCATGTAAACAGATATTGGAGTCACCTCCTAGTATTAAGTGGCCCTTACGATGAGCTTCTATAAACAGTCTCAACTCCTCAAAGAAACATTCCTGACCTACATTTGGGGCATAGTAATTAAGGAGCGTCACCTCCACATCTTGTATTTCCCCAACAATTAATATATATCTTTTTTTACCAAAGCATATTGCTACACCATTTTTTTTACAGGTCCCACCGCCAAATAATATATTGGAAAGTAAGATGATAAATAGGATGGCATTGAGTCTAAAGAAAAATGAGTTTCCTGTAAAAATAAAATATCTGCGTGGATAGAGTGATAATATTTTCAAATGTTTTTGTGGAGAGTTGAAACCTTGGACATTATGCGTAATAATTTTCAAGCTAGCCATAATGTCATATTAATACACCACATTATCAAATAAAACTGTAGCTGTCTAGATTTCACACTGAAAGGACTATTAATATATTGTACAAGGATTTGGTTGAAAAAATATCTCAATCTCTACGTAAGAACAAAATAAAGAAAATACGAAACTTAAACATTATGCGTATCACACGTCACACTTACGTGACGTCACATAGAATAATCCTGTTATGAGTGGAATAACAGGTTTTTCTCCGGAGCCCTTCTTATTTGTAACAATATTATATTTTACCCATAATTATCAGTACAAATTCAAAATTATGATAACCAAGTTAAACAGTAAAGAGCCGGCAAAGCATATATGGTTAGTACAGTCCTTCCAAGATTCTATAGTAAGTTACCATTATCCCAAGTCACTGTTTCAATCTTCACCACGAGATGGCTCTGAGTTAGGAGAACTTTGTTTAAGATGCAAATGCTGCAGCAACTCAGTTGCTTCGTCTAAATCTGCTGTGGAGTATTGCTTTCCATGGTGTAGAAAATGAAGACAGAAGGGGAAGGCCCATCTATATTTTATGTTATTTTGCTGCAAAACTGTTGTAATAGGCTTAAAGGAACGTCTTTTAGCAATTGTAGCAGGGGCTATATCTGCAAACAGTTGTAATGGGTGACCTTCATATTCTAGTCGAGTAGATTGTCATGCTGCTTGCATTATTGTTTCCTTTGTTGTATAATAATGAAGCTTTAGAATCACATCTCTGGGATTGCCTTCTTGAGGTGGTCTTCCCAATGCTCTATGTATTCTGTCAATTTCCATTCTAGATGATGGAAGGTGTGGAACGAGAATGGAAAAAAATTCAGTAATGTCAGATTCCAAATTTTTATAGGACTCTGAAAAGCCTCTGATTCTGATATTTCCTCGGTGTGATCTATTTTCCATGTCTTCCATTTTATCCTGTAGTTCTTGAAGTTGATAGCATAAAGAATCTATTTCTGTTTCATGACCCTCCAGGACTGTTGTTGCATCATCTAGTCTGTGCTCTAGGGTATCTGTTCTTTTGCTGATTTCTTTAATTTCCTTTGATAAAGAAGTAGTAATTCTCTTTGTAGTTATATCTAGTTCCGTACGCAACATTATTTTGAATTGTTCCATTAACGAGACATCTCTTGAATGAAGTTTAGAAGGCTGAGATTGCAATACTACTTGTTCGGCAGGTTCCTCTGACTCAGACCAGTTTACTGTGCAACCAGTTTCTGTAGCCAAGTATGCATCAAGATTTTTTGGCTTTTACTTTGGTGTAGTTTTTTGGGGAGGAGGGGCTTTCCCTATTTTCCTCATGTTGCAGATATTGCAGCTTATCAACAAAAATCCAAAATGGTGGATGAGTTGTTGCAAATTATGATATCATTATGGCTCCGAAGATTACACAAGTCCATAGTCTTTAAGATGTGTTAGCTATCCACTCAAATCTGCTCAAATAAAGCAGTAGCAAAGTAGTATATTTGAAAGCTTCTAACACATATACAGTAGTTGCCAAGATGGTTACAGGATTAAATGTGGAGGGAGCGGAGTTAGCTTTCATAGATATGTGGAGGAAGGTAAAACATATAGTATAGCAATGAGGAGAATGTTCCTGTTTTCCCAGCTGTATTGGCATAAAAGTTATGGCGGGTAAAATATATCCTGTCGAGCTATGCAGAGAAATATAACCTGCGGAACATTGTTTAGGCCTCAATGGCGCACCACGTCAAAGAGGAGTAGCTCTGCAAGTGCTGACATAAGTAGCTTCAACACAGAAATAGTCAACAGCGACCGGATTTATCGGTCCACACGCATTCTCACCTGTTGCTACTGCAATGCACCGGGTCCGAGTACAAACGGCACCAAACACCACAAGCGGGTCACGGCAGGCTCCAATGGCGGCGTCCGCCAAATCAGCTAGAACGGGCAGTCGCGACCGTCACCTGGATCCCCCGGTCTGTAGTATTACCCTTTAGGAGTTAGTACAGCGGATTGTCCAACTTCCGACTGGCAAAAAGCCTCTGGTTAGGTTGCTATGTGCGGAGCCCAAACCGATGCGACTGCTCCTGTTCGTGGCTAACTCCGCCTACCCACTCCTGTATTTTCATGGTCTGCCAGACCTGGATTTTACAGCAACTGTGCCTGTAGCCTTCCATTTCCTGATTACATTCCTTACAGTTGAAACTGACAGTTAGATAGCTTTTTGTAGCCTTCCCCTAAACCATGATTCTGAACAATCTTTGTTTTCAGATCTTTTGAGAGTTGCTTTGAGGATCCCATGTTGTCACTCTTCAGAGGAGAGTCAAACAGAAGCACAACTTGCAATTGGCCATCTTAAATACCCTTTCTCGTGATTGGACACACATGCCTATGAAGTTCAAGGCTTAACGAGCTAATCCAACCAATTTGGTATTGCCAGTAATCAGTATTGAGCAGTTACATGCATTCAAATTAGCAAAATTACAAGAGTACCCAAATTTTTGCACAGACAGTTTTTGACAGTTAATTTAATCCCATACAACTGAATACTGCTTCACTACAAATCTTTGTTCAGAAAACATCCCAGTACTCAGATGTTCCTGGGAAATGAAAGACATACCACTGTTATCTTTTTTGTAGAAAGTGGAGTAAATTATTATGCAGGCTGAGAGGGGTTCCCAAACTTTTTCATATGACTGTACTTAAAAAACTTTTTTGGGTTTGTCTTAGCCTCTGCCCAATAGTCATTAATGTGGTTCCTGGTGTGTTTCCTGTTGGCTGTGTTTGGCCCTTTTTGATCTGTTGTCTACACAACGTCCACTCCCACCTAGTAGAGTAGAGCAATAGATAATACAGTACATATATAAAAAGTACTATATGGCATGAGGATATAGTTATTCTAAAACAAAAAAAAAGTAAAGATAGCATTAGAGAGAAACACATACCATATTCATTATAACATCACTGTAGTTTTCTACATGTTATGCAGAGCTCACCTCTGTCTGCTTTGTATCATAATAATAGTGGCATGATACTCAACATAATATGGCTCACAGAACCCCCATAATATAGAACAGTGATTCTCTCCTAACTTCATTGCCATTACACTATTAGCACCGTTTTAATACTCATTATAGAGGTTTGGGACCTGTTATCCAGAATGCCTGTGACCTGGGTTTTTCCAGACTAGGTTAACACCTAGTTAATTAAAAAAGATATTTAGTGACCCGATATACATCACAAACCACTAAAAACATGCCCTTTCCTATAAAATCAAGGCAGCATGAATAGGAGAGACCCCTCTAATACAGGTATGGGACCTGTTCTCCAGAATGCTTGGGACCTAGGGGTTTCCAGATAATGGGTATTTTTGTAATTTGTATTTCCATGCCTTAACTCTACTAAAAAAAACAATTTAAGCAACAATTAAACCCAATAGATTTATTTTGCCTCCAAAATAGGCATCAAGTGCAAGTACTGTTTTATTATTACAGAGAAAAAAGAAATACTTTTTGAAAACTTTAATTGATTAAAACAAGACCTTTACATTTAGATATATTAGGGAATTCTAATATACAGTAACTACTAGAATAGATACATGGTGAAATGTTGCCAAAGGTGTGGTGTACATAAAGTGTAAAAACAAAGAAATGTTGCACTTAATACAAAGGTGTTTAAGCAAAAGTTAACACATGATGTGAAAAATCAGGAATGGTCTTAAAGGGCCCCAGTCCTGGCAACTCTGTAATAATAAACCAGTACAAGGGTATTTCATTGAAACTAAGATATATTTAATCCTTATTGTAAGCAAAACAATCCTTATGGGTTTATTTAAAGGGACTGTTCACCTTTAAATTAACTTTTAAATACATAGAAAGGTTGCACTTAACACAAAGGTATTTAAGCAAAAGTTAACACATCCTTGATTTTCAAATGATCTGGTTATGTTCTCCATTAGTACAGGTATGGGATCCATTATCCAGAAAGCTCTGAATTACAGAAAGGCTATCTCCCATTGACTTACTTTTATCCAAATAATTCAAATTTTAAAAAATGATTTCCTTTTTCTCTGTAATAATAAAATATCACCTTGTACTTGATCCAAACAAAGATATAATTAATCCTTATTGGAAGTAAAACCAGCCTATTGGGTGTATTTCATGTTTACATTATTTTCTTGTAGACTTAAGGTATAAATATCTATTGGTGTATTTCATGTTTACATTATTTTCTTGTAGACTTAAGGTATAAATATCCAAATTTCAGAAAGATCTGTTATCAGGAAAACCCTAGGTCCCGAGTATTCTGGATAACATGTAACGTGTTAAACTTGCATTAACTTGAGGGTTCAGGGCATAATTTTTCCTCTTTATAGATGCCTGGTGAGGCCTCTCCTTAAGTATGCAGAAGGGCACCAGACCTGGCAACTCTGTAATAATAAACCAGTACCTTGTATTTCATTCAAACTAAGATATATATAATCCGTATTGTAAGCAAAACAATCCTAATGGGTTTATTTAAAGGGACTGTTCATCTTTAAATTAACTTTTAATATGATGTAGGGAGTAATATTCTTAAGGTGGCCATACACGGACAGATAAAGCTGCCGATATCGGTCATTTGAACCAATTTGACAGCTTATCTGCCCGTGTATGGGGGCTTCCAACGGGTCTTCCCGATCGATATCTGGCCACGATAACGATCAGGAAGGTTTGATTATAAAACCGACCGACCCGTCGGAGCACCTTGGCGCATCGTAATTCGATCGTTCGAATTACCCCCGATATAGCCATGCCGTTAGTGGCATATCGGGGAAAGATCCGCTCGTTTGGCGATGTCGCCAAACGAGCAGATCTTTGAGTCTATGGCCACCTTTAGACAATGTGCAAAGGGTTTTAATTTATTATTTGTGTTTTTTGATTTATTTAGCTTTTTATTCAGCAGCTCTCCTGTTTGAAATTTCAGTTTGCTAGGGTCCAAGTGACCCCATTACAAAGCTGGAAAAAGTCAGAAGGAGGTTAATAATAAAAAAAAAACTGCAAAAAAATAAAGCAGACCAATTGAAAGTTTCTTAGTATTGGCCAGTCTAATATAATATATTATAATATAATAAATATAAAATATACTATATATATATAAATAAATATAATATACTAAAAGTTAACTCAAAGGTGAACCATTTACATGATTTTTAAGTAGACAAAGTATTTTCTTGGGTGTACCAAATAAGAATTGTGATTAGCTTTTTAAGAGTCTGTATGCAAACTGGTCAACAGGAGGCTCTGTTTTTAAGCAACCAAAACTTGCCTCCAAGCCAATAATTAAAAAATGTTCCAGAGCCATTGGTTGGGTATCACTGATTTATCATATGCCCTTTTCATCAAATAAAAAAGGGGGTATGTTTCCTCTAGCCTAAACCCAACACTTCCCATCACCCCAAGAACAACATCGCCACAGTGAAACATGGTGGTGGCCAGGGCTGGACTGGGAGTAAAAAGCAGCCCGAGCTAAAAAAATCAAAACAGCCCACATGTAAATAAACACTGGTTTTGTACTCATCCAAACATATATTGGGGTAAAACTGCAAAAATTATGTGCATAAAGAGCTGCCTTTCTCACTTTTACACATTAATGTAAACTATTACAGTTATTAACTATTATTATGACATTACAGTACAGTAAAATGTTCTTTTCTGGCACCACACAAATCTAGTGTGTCTTTATTAACCATTTTGCCATTTATTATAAGCCCTGAACATCTTATTTAAAAATGAAAAGGATTCATTAGTTACATTACAGTATGGGGTACATTGCTTATAATATGCAAGTGATACTCAAAGTTCCCTGCATCTTTGTGCCTTTATTTGGTCACAGAACCTCTCAGTAAATTCTAATATCTTCATCATTTACAGTAGGGGGTACATTATCCCTCATAATACATGAGTGATATGGTTCAAGGTGGGAGAAAAACTACTAGGCAAATCTGTGCAAGGAATAAGCTGATAAGGGAAGTGTATTGGCTAGGTACCAGGCAATACACAGAGATCTCAAAAAGCAGCCTGCCCACAGCTCTGTACAGGTTTCTCCACACTGGCGCCCCAGATGCTCTGGGAGTTAGAATGCAGCAATATAGGGGGAGAATAAGAGTAAGTCGTATGGGAGCAGAATTACTGTGTGTGTTTTGGGTACCTGAGGATGAATAGAGTATAACAGTGCATTAGTAGCAGACTCATGCAGCAATTACACAACAGTAACTTTCACTTTTCACGCTGTCCATGAAGTATGCACAGTATGCACAGTTTGTCTGAACACAGTGACATCTACAGGCCATTTGTATAAACACCACATATTCCCCCTATAGTAGGAAAGCATTTGGGCAAATGTAATAAACAAAACAATTAAACAGTATGCATTTTAAAACAATATTATACATTCTTCACATCACAAAGTCCTTGGTCCATGCAGGTAGTTTTCCGATTCTCTCAGTACGCCTTATAGGTTCACTTTCTTCAAGCCTATTGCAGTTGACATCAGGATTAGGAAAATGTCCTTCATCAAATGGAGCTTCTCCAAAGTCATATCTAACAGGACGACTTGCATTCCATATGCTTCCATCAGACAGTTCATATGTGTATGGTCCTCGCTGGCGTCTCATTTCAAGTGGTGTAGTAAATTTAGATTGTCCTTGTTTCAGTATTCCTGGTTTCTTAATTCTGACTAAAGATCCAGACTGAAAGTGTACTTCTCTGGAGACACGTTTTCTTTCAGTATAAGCCTTGCATTTGGCTTGGTGACGTTTCACAATGTCAGCAGTAGATGATTTTGTAGGCACAGTATTTTGTGGAAGTGCGCTTCTGTCTCCCATGTAATAATTCAGCTGGAGATGATTGGGTTGTTGCATGGCACGTTGCTCTGTAGTTATGTAGGAACTCTGTTGTAAATACTTTCCAAGATTTCGAAGTAAGATTTGCTGTCTGTAGTGCTTCTTTCAGACTGTTGAATCGCTCGATTTCTCAGTTTGCTTGTGGGTAATACACTGAAGATTTCATATGCACAATATTTCTCTCTCTCAGAAAGAATTCAAACTCATATGAGCCAAACTGTGGTCCGTGGTCTGATATTACTCCTTTGAATTACCTTCTTTGCTGAAGACTGTAGGCAGAAATGTTATTACTGTAGCTGATGTTATATGAGAAACAAATGCAATTTCAGGCCATTTACTGTAATAGTCTATCGAGGTTATAGCTAGAGATGTCGCGAACTGTTCGCCGGCGAACTTGTTCGCGCGAACATCGGGTGTTCGCGCTCGCCGGAAGTTCGCGAACGTCGCGCGACGTTCGCCATTTTGGGTTCGCCATTGTTGGCGCTTTTTTTTGCCCTCTCACCCCAGACCAGCAGGTACATGGCAGCCAATCAGGAAGCTCTCCCCTGGACCACTCCCCTTCCCTATAAAAACCGAAGCCCTGCAGCGTTTTTTCACTCTGCCTGTGTGTGCTGAAGAGATAGTGTAGGGAGAGAGCTGCTGCCTGTTAGTGATTTCAGGGACAGTTGAAAGTTTGCTGGCTAGTAATCGTTTTGATACTGCTCTGTTATTGGAGGGTCAGAAGTCTGCAGGGGTTTGAGGGACATTTTAGCTTAGGTAGCTTTGCTGGCTAGTAATCTACCTTCTACTGCAGTGCTCTGTATGTAGCTGCAGTGGGCAGCTGTCCTGCTTCTGATCTCATCTGCTGACTGCTGCAATAACAGTAGTCCTTGTAAGGACTGCTTTTATTTATTTTTTTGTTGTTTTACTACTACTACTACTACTACTACTATAAGAGCCCAGTGCTATTAGTCTAGCAGTGTTGGGGAGTGGGACTGGTGTGCTAATCTGCTGCTCCTAGTAGTTCAGCAGCACCAACTTTAATTTTTTTTTTTTAATATTCATTTTTTTTTTATTTTACTTTTTTTATTTTACTACCGCTGTAGTAGTGTATAAGTTGACCTTTTAGGCATTATTTGCCCTGTAGGCATTATTTGCACACTGTTTTCTTCAACCCGCCATCGAGCTGTGTGACCTTGTTCACATTCTGTCTAAATATCCATAATATTACCGTCTCCAGAAAAAACACCGGAGTCACTTTTTTCAAGCAGCCATAATATATTTTACGTAATCCGTATCCACCGCTGTAGTAGTGTATACGTTGGCCTTGTAGGCATTATTTGCACACTGTTTTCTTCAACCCGCCATCGAGCTGTGTGACCTTGTTCCCATTCTGTCTAAATATCCATAATATTACCGTCTCCAGAAAAAACACCGGAGTCACTTTTTTCAAGCAGCATTCATATATTTTACGTAATCCGTATCCACCGCTGTAGTAGTGTATACGTTGGCCTTGTAGGCATTATTTGCACACTGTTTTCTTCAACCCGCCATCGAGCTGTGTGACCTTGTTCCCATTCTGTCTAAATATCCATAATATTACCGTCTCCAGAAAAAACACCGGAGTCACTTTTTTCAAGCAGCATTCATATATTTTACGTAATCCGTATCCACCGCTGTAGTAGTGTATACGTTGGCCTTGTAGGCATTATTTGCACACTGTTTTCTTCAACCCGCCATCGAGCTGTGTGACCTTGTTCCCATTCTGTCTAAATATCCATAATATTACCGTCTCCAGAAAAAACACCGGAGTCACTTTTTTCAAGCAGCATTCATATATTTTACGTAATCCGTATCCACCGCTGTAGTAGTGTATACGTTGGCCTTGTAGGCATTATTTGCACACTGTTTTCTTCAACCCGCCATCGAGCTGTGTGACCTTGTTCCCATTCTGTCTAAATATCCATAATATTACCGTCTCCAGAAAAAACACCGGAGTCACTTTTTTCAAGCAGCATTCATATATTTTACGTAATCCGTATCCACCGCTGTAGTAGTGTATACGTTGACCTTGTAGGCATTATTTGCACACTGTTTTCTTCAACCCGCCATCGAGCTGTGTGACCTTGTTCACATTTTGTCTAAATATTGATAATATTATCGTCTCTAGAAAAACCACTTGAGTTACTTTTTTTCAAGCAGCATTCATATATTTTACGTAATCCGTATCCACCGCTGTAGTAGTGTATACGTTGACCTTGTAGGCATTATTTGCACACTGTTTTCTTCAACCCGCCATCGAGCTGTGTGACCTTGTTCCCATTCTGTCTAAATATCCATAATATTACCGTCTCCAGAAAAAACACCGGAGTCACTTTTTTCAAGCAGCATTCATATATTTTACGTAATCCGTATCCACCGCTGTAGTAGTGTATACGTTGGCCTTGTAGGCATTATTTGCACACTGTTTTCTTCAACCCGCCATCGAGCTGTGTGACCTTGTTCCCATTCTGTCTAAATATCCATAATATTACCGTCTCCAGAAAAAACACCGGAGTCACTTTTTTCAAGCAGCATTCATATATTTTACGTAATCCGTATCCACCGCTGTAGTAGTGTATACATTGGCCTTGTAGGCATTATTTGCACACTGTTTTCTTCAACCCGCCATCGAGCTGTGTGACCTTGTTCCCATTCTGTCTAAATATCCATAATATTACCGTCTCCAGAAAAAACACCGGAGTCACTTTTTTTCAAGCAGCATTCATATATTTTACGTAATCCGTATCCACCGCTGTAGTAGTGTATACGTTGACCTTGTAGGCATTATTTGCACACTGTTTTCTTCAACCCGCCATCGAGCTGTGTGACCTTGTTCACATTTTGTCTAAATATTGATAATATTATCGTCTCTAGAAAAACCACTTGAGTTACTTTTTTTCAAGCAGCATTCATATATTTTACGTAATCCGTATCCACCGCTGTAGTAGTGTATACGTTGACCTTGTAGGCATTATTTGCACACTGTTTTCTTCAACCCGCCATCGAGCTGTGTGACCTTGTTCACATTTTGTCTAAATATTGATAATATTATCGTCTCTAGAAAAACCACTTGAGTTACTTTTTTTCAAGCAGCATTCATATATTTTACGTAATCCGTATCCACCGCTGTAGTAGTGTATACGTTGACCTTGTAGGCATTATTTGCACACTGTTTTCTTCAACCCGCCATCGAGCTGTGTGACCTTGTTCACATTTTGTCTAAATATTGATAATATTATCGTCTCTAGAAAAACCACTTGAGTTACTTTTTTTCAAGCAGCATTCATATATTTTACGTAATCCGTATCCACCGCTGTAGTAGTGTATACGTTGACCTTGTAGGCATTATTTGCACACTGTTTTCTTCAACCCGCCATCGAGCTGTGTGACCTTGTTCACATTTTGTCTAAATATTGATAATATTATCGTCTCTAGAAAAACCACTTGAGTTACTTTTTTCAAGCAGCATTCATATATTTTACGTAATCCGTATCCACCGCTGTAGTAGTGTATACGTTGACTTTGTAGGCATTATTTGCACAGTGTTTTCTTCAACCCGCCATCTAGCTGTGTGTATTATCGTTTCCAGAAAAACCAACTGAGTTTTTGTTGTTGTTGTTGTTTTTTTAAAAATAATGCCAGGCAAAGGCAGGCCGCCACGCAGAGGCCGTGCTAGGGGCCGTGCTGCTATGCAATCCTGTGGCCCTAGCAAATTGCCCAGTTTTAAAAAGCCAATGACCCTGAACTCCCAAAATGCTGAAGAGGTAGTTGACTGGCTTACACAGCACACCCCATCCTCTACCGTTTCTAACTTTACCACAACATCCTCCTCATCCTCCACTGCTATGGCCACCCCACGTAACACTTCCTCCACCACCGGTGCCCCTTCTTCACTGGGGTCAGAGGAGTTATTTTCCAATGAGTTTCTTGAACTGAGTAATGCGCAACCATTATTGCCAGAAGAAGATGAAGGAGATGAGGACCTTACACCAGATTTAATTCTGGCAGAGAACACGATAGAGATGGACATAATGAGTGATGAGGAGGAGGTCCCCGCTGCTGCTTCCTTCTGTGATGTGTCAGAAGAAATTGATGCATCTGAGGAGAATGATGATGAGGAGATTGATGTTTTGTGGGTGCCTAGTAGAAGAGAGCAAGAGGAGGGTAGTTCAGATGGAGAGACGGAGAGTCAGAGAGGCAGTAGGAGAATAAGACTTAGAAGAAGCAGGGAGGACAGCCCGCAGGGATCAGTAGGGCAACAACATGTATCGGCACCTGTGTTCAGCCGGCCAACGCACCCGCCATTGCCGCCAATACCGCCAACTCCGCCAACTTCTACTGTTACCGCCAGATCGCACACTTCCAAAAAGTCAGCAGTGTGGGATTTTTTTAATGTGTGTGCCTCTGACAAAAGCATTGTAATTTGCAATGAGTGCAGTCAGAAACTGAGCCTTGGTAAGCCCAACAGCCACATAGGTACAACTTCTATGCGAAGGCACATGAGCGGCAAGCACAAAGCACTTTGGGAGCAACACCTCAAAGGCAACAGGCAAACTAAAAGCCACACTCCTTCTGGTCCAGCATCTTACTGCTCTACCTCTGCTCTCCTTGACCCGTCTGAACCACCCTCCACTCCGCCTTCCACCTTGACCACCTGTTCCCATTCCCAGTCATCTGCCACCAGCCAAGTTTCTGTGAAGGCCATGTTTGAGCGTAAGAAGCCAATGTCTGACTGTCACCCCCTTGCCCGGCGTCTGACAGCTGGCTTGTCTGCACTCTTAGCCCGCCAGCTTTTACCATACCAGCTGGTGGACTCTGAGGCCTTCCGCAAATTTGTAGCAATTGGGACACCGCAGTGGAAGGTACCCAGCCGCAATTTTTTTTCTAAAAAGGGAATACCACACCTGTACCAACATGTGCAGAGCCAAGTTACCGCATCTCTGTCACTTAGTGTTGGGCCAAAGGTCCATATGACTACTGACGCATGGTCCTCCAAGCATGGTCAGGGCAGGTATGTCACCTACACTGCCCACTGGGTGAACTTGGTAATGGCTGGGAAGCAGGGAATGGGTAGCTCAACAACAACAGTGGAGTTGGTGTCACCGCCACGGATTGCACGCGGTTCTGCCACCACCTCTACTCCTCCATCGCTCTCTACCTCGTCTTCTTCTTCTTCTTACTCTGCTGCTGGGTCCTCCTTCTCCTCCTCCACACCTGTGCACCCCAGCTCCCCCTAGGCTATTCGACGTGCCAGGTACGCCGTTGTCACGCTGTCTTGGGGATGACGTGCCTGGAAAGCAAAAACCATACCGGATCTGTACTCCTGTCATCTCTGCAGTCACAGGCCGATCGGTGGCTGACCCCACACCAACTGCAGATCGGAAAAGTGGTGTGTGACAATGGAAGCAATCTGTTGGCAGCGTTGAGACTAGGCAATTTAACACATGTGCCCTGCATGGCACATGTGTTAAATTTAATAGTCCAACGTTTTGTCTCCAAGTACCCAGGATTCCAGGACGTTCTCACCCAGTCCAGAAAGGTGTCGGCCCATTTCAGACGTTCCTACACAGCCATGGCACGCCTTGCTGACATTCAGCAGCGCTACAACATGCCAGTCAGGCGTTTGATTTCTGACAGCCAGACTCGCTGGAATTCAACGCTCCTTATGTTGGAACGTCTGCTGCAACAACAAAGGGCCGTCAACGAGTACCTTTTTGAACTGGGTGGTAGGACTGGATCTGCACAGCTGGGGATTTTTTTCCCCCGTTACTGGGTGCTTATGCGCGATGCCTGCAGGCTCATGCGACCTTTTGAAGAGGTGACAAATATGGTCAGTCGCACCGAAGGCACCATCAGCGACCTAATACCCTTCGCTTTCTTCCTGGAGCGTGCCGTGCGACGAGTGACAGATGAGGCTGTAGACCAGCGTGACGAGGAGCTGGAAGCGCACGATTTCTGGTCGGAATCACCAGAACGAACCCAGGCACCTGCTGCAACGCAGGGAGAGGTGCCAGAAGTTGAGTCAGAGGAGGAAGGTGGCTTTGTGGAGGAGGAGGAGGAGGACCAACAGGAGCAGGCTTCCCAGGGGGCTAGTGGTGACCTTTTGGGGACCCCTGGTCTTGTACGTGGCTGGGGGGAGGAGACCGTGGATGATGCAGTCCTTGATAATGAGGAAGCGGAGATGGATAGCTCTGCATCCAACCTTGTGAGAATGGGGTCTTTCATGCTGTCATGCCTGTTGAAGGACCCCCGTATCAAGAGGCTTAAGGAGAAGGACCTGTACTGGGTCGCAACGCTACTAGACCCTCGGTACAAGCATAAAGTGTCAGAAATGTTACCAACATACCACAAGTCCGAAAAGATGCGGCATTTACAAACCAGCCTGCAAAACATGTTGTACAATGCTTTTAAGGGTGATGTCACTTCAGGAACTCATCAACATTCCAGGGGCAGAGGTGCCAGTAATCCTGCCACGAGCACACCTGCAAGGACAAAGCCCTTTGGCCAGTCTGTAACGTCAGACATGCAAATGTTTTTCTGTCCAAGGCAGCGCCACAACCCTTCTGGATCCACCCTCAAAGAACGCCTCGACCGGCAGGTAGCGGACTACCTGGCATTAACTGCAGATATCGACACTCTGAGGAGCGATGAACCCCTGGACTACTGGGTGCGCAGGCTTGATCTGTGGCCAGAGCTGTCACAATTTGCCATGAACCTCTTGTCTTGCCCAGCCTCAAGTGTGCTCTCAGAAAGGACCTTCAGTGCAGCAGGAGGGATTGTAACTGAGAAGAGAACTCGCCTAGGTCACAAAAGTGTCGATTACCTGACCTTTATTAAAATGAATGAGGGGTGGATCTCGGAGGGTTACTGCACGCCGGAAGACTTGTTCTGACTTCTATGCAGCTGTCCTTCTCTTCAAGCCTCATGACTCCACACACAGCTGTCCTTTAGCGTCCTCCTCCTCCCTTCGCCACCGTTACAAACTAGGGTGCAAACCCTACTGGTTTAATTTTTTCTGGCCTCTGTGCTTCAGTGGCTGCGACCAAAAAAATGCCTATTTTCTGCATTTATATGACATAATTTTTCTGGCCTCTGTGCTTCAGTGGCTGCAACCAAAAAAATTTATATTTTCAGCATTTATATGGCATAATTTTTCTGTCAACTGTGCTTCAGTGGCTGCGACCAAACAAATGCATATTTTCAGCATTTATATGGCATAATTTTTCTGGCCTCTGTGCTTCAGTGGCTGCAACCAAAAAAATTACTATTTTCAGCATTTATATGGCATAATTTTTCTGGCAACTGTGCTTCAGTGGCTGCGACCAAAAAAATGCATATTTTCTGCATTTATATGGCATAATTTTTCTGGCCTCTGTGCTTCAGTGGCTGCAACCAAAAAAAATTATATTTTCAGCATTTATATGGCATAATTTTTCTGTCAACTGTGCTTCAGTGGCTGCGACCAAAAAAATGCATATTTTCTGCATTTATATGGCATAATTTTTCTGGCCTCTGTGCTTCAGTGGCTGCAACCAAAAAAATTTATATTTTCAGCATTTATATGGCATAATTTTTCTGGCAACTGTGCTTCAGTGGCTGCGACCAAAAAAATGACTATTTTCAGCATTTATATGGCATATTTTTTCTGGCCTCTGTGCTTCAGTGGCTGTGGCCAAAAAAACTGGGCAAACAATGCCTACAAGGTCAACGACGTTGACCTTGTAGGCATTGTTTGCCCAGTTTTTTTGGCCACAGCCACTGAAGCACAGAGGCCAGAAAAAATATGCCATATAAATGCTGAAAATAGTCATTTTTTGCCATACGTTGACTCAACGTATATGGCAAAAAATGACTATTTTCAGCATTTATGTGGCATATTTTTTCTGGCAACTGTGCTTCAGTGGCTGCAACCAAAAAAACTGGGCAAACAATGTCTACAAGGTCAACGTATGGCGAAAAATTACTATTTTCAGCATTTATATGGCATATTTTTCTGGCAACTGTGCTTCAGTGGCTGCGTCCAAAAAAACTGGGCAAACAATGTCTACAAGGTCAACGTATGGCGAAAAATGACTATTTTCAGCATTTATATGGCATATTTTTTCTGGCAACTGTGCTTCAGTGGCTGCGTCCAAAAAAACTGGGCAAACAATGCCTACAAGGTCAACGTATGGCAGTTGTTTAAAGAGAACAGTAGATTACTAGCCAGCAAAGCTACCTAAGCTAAAATGTCCCTCAAATCCCTGCAGACTTCTGTCCCTCCAATACAGAGCAGTATCAAGCAGATTACTAGCCAGCAAACTTACTATCATCTGTCCCTGAAATCACTAACAGCTCTCCCCCTACACTATCTCTTCCAAGCACACACAGGCAGATTTTTCAGATACATTTTTGCCCTTGATCCCCCTCTGGCATGCCACTGTCCAGGTCGTTGCACCCTTTAAACAACTTTAAAATCATTTTTCTGGCCAGAAATGTCTTTTCTAGATGTTAAAGTTCGCCTTCCCATTGAAGTCTATGGGGTTCGCGAACCGTTCGCGAACCGCTCGCATTTTTGCGCAAGTTCGCGAATATGTTCGCGAACTTTTTTTCCGACGTTCGCTACATCCCTAGTTATAGCAAATATACAATCTATAGGAGCATCTGTAAAAGGACAGACAATATCAATAGCAAGTTTTTCCCATGCTCAATGCGGAAATGGTACTATCTGAAGTGGTGGTGTATGTGTGATAGCTGTTTTGTCACGATTCTGACAAGTAACACAAGAATGAATTGCAGTTACCGGCAGTGGCATCAATTTTTTTTCTCCTTTGTGTACAAATTTCTTTGCACAACCCAGTGAAGTGTTGCTTTGTGGTGAAATTTTAGACACTGTCTGTGTGGCAGGCACTGGTGCTGTAGTAATGAGACCATCAACTAATTGTAGGTTTAATGCAGCAAAGAGATCCCTTCCAAGTATAGCAGTACTCTTATTCACAATGTAAAAGTCAGATTTTGCAGTATTTGATTCAAATTGTACAGTCAGTGGCAAGCAACCAAGCACAGGGATTGGACCCTTTAAGTAACTGACCAGTTTCAGGGCAGGTGTAACAGGCGGATCTTTTGCAAAGTATTTCAAGAAAATATCCTTTGGTAGTATAGAAACAGCTGAACCTGTATCAATCATCAGGTTAATGGAGTGTCCCTTGTCAGCAAAAGCAGTACTGACACTGGCAGTGCATATAAACTTGTCTGGAATAAATGTACCAGCTTTAGCCACACTTAATACTGTGACATTTGTAGTAGTGACTTCATGAACATCATTAGCAGAACTACGGCAGATCTGATCAAAATATCCTACTTTTGTGCATTTGCGGCACCATTTAGCTTTTGTAGGACATGTAACATGATTTGCAGTGTGTTGTGTTGAACCACAGTGAAAGCAGTATTTTCTATTTGTATTTGCTGCATGGTTTTTCAGTGTAGGTGAATCCCTTTCCTTAGCACTGTATTTTGCCTGTAATAAACAAAAGGAACACCAAGAGCCCCAATAGTGTAATATGTATTGGTAAGGGATAATGAAATAAGAGTAGATAACATATACTCACAAACCAAGGTTACCAATAGGCAACCACTGTAAAGGCAGGTGGGGAGATTGTCCTGACCCCACTCAGGATTAAGAAGTCGCTCTCTGTAGATAGAAAAAGGGTATCAACCCTCCACCCAAGGTGGACTTAGTATTGTATAAAAAGAACAGAGGCGCCAAAAGAATAAAAGGATATAAACGAGTTTAAAAACCAAAACTTGGTAAACAGAGGAGGCAGTAGTGAACTTACCTCCTCCAAGCAGACACAAAACGACTGTAATTTAGCAGTCAAAATTTATTAACGAACTCCAATCAGTGCAACGCGTTTCACGGGCTCAGACACGCTTCTTCAGGCAATAAACATAGGAGTTACAGCTGTGAATTTCAGAGACCAAAGTGACAAATAGTATGCTGTATGCTTATTTATCAAAACAAAAGCTTTTTTAGTATTACAAAAATATGTATGGTAGTCATTATTCTGGATAAAGGTATGGTGCAGGGATTGGTTAGCTATTAAAAAAAGGGGGGGTTTTTGGGATATACCAACGTAAAGGTTGATGTATTTTGCCTGTGACTGTGCATTATTAGGCCACAGTGCTGAATTCACAATCTGTACATTCCCAGTGTCACGGTCGGCACCCTACACCAGAACAGATGCCAGGCACCCTGGTCTCGGCTCGACTTCACCAGTTAAGTGACCGCCTTTGGCCTCGGGAGGAGCCCTCGGCGTACTCAGATGCCACCTGGACTTAACGAGAGGTGCAAGGCATAAGTTCTGGCAGGCAATGGGGCACGACTGTTTTACAAGGATGCTGGAAGATAGGAAGCCACAGGAACAGGCAGGCCGGGCTAGCACAAGTAGTAGAATAGTCAGACAGGCCAAAATCAGGATAGAGAAAGCGTAGAATGGTCAATGGACAGGCAGAGGTCAGGTTTGGAGATGTCAGAATAGTCACAGACTAGCAGGATCAGGATTGGAGAGTTCGGAGTTAACAGTTAACAGGCAAAAGGTCAGGATTAGAGAGATCAGCGTAGTAAATCAGGCAGGCAAGGGTCAAACACGGTAGAGATATCAGGAATCACAAGTAATAGCACCCAGGAACAAGCTAATTTGAACCTAACAACGGGCAACTTGCTAAAACCTAAATTCCCCTTAAATACATTTGAATTTGGCGCCATTGCGCGCTGACGTCACACGCCAGCATCACTGCGCCTTTAAGAACTGAGCGTGCGCGGTGCGCGCCTTAGGGGAAACCGGCACCAGGAAGTGAGCCGAAGCTGCAGGAGCTGCGCAGCGGGCGTCCACGCCGAAGGAGCGGCGGTGGACCCCGCTGCCCACTAGACCACCGGGGTAAGTCCTGACATTACCCCCCCCTCTAGGAGGGGCCACTGGACCCTCAAGCTTACCAGGAGACCTGGAATAAGACTGTCTCCTAAGGTGGTCTACCCTGGCATCAGACTTGACCAGACTTTTCACCAACACTGAAGTAGGACATGATTGTTGGTGGACCTGTATGGCTGGTTTTAACACAGAAACATGAAACAGGTTAGATAACAGAAATATCTCAGGTAACTCAAGGCGGACAGAGGTTGGGTTCACAATTTCCACAATAGGGTATGGGCCTATAACTTTGGGCCCCTGCTTAAGAGCTGGAATTTTAAGCTTAATATTCCCTGTGGATAACCAAACCAAGTCCCCAACCTGAAATTTGGGTACCTCCCTATGGGACTTAACTACTGCTCTTTTTTGAGCGGATGGAACTGCTGATAGGGAACTACGTACCCCAGAACAAGACTTAGAGCTATGCTCAACAGAAGGGAGTTTCTCTAAGGAAGTACCAGCTACCATCAGAGTGGAAGCTAGACATGAATCTTGGCACTTGGAACCCCACTGAATAACCTCCCCAGTTACCCAATCAATGTGGGGGTTGTGCACCTGTAGCCATGGTAACCCCAGAATTAACGGGGACGAGGAACCATCAAGAATGTGAAAAGCTAATTTTTCATAATGCATATTGTTCACACACATGGATAATGCTTTGGATTTTTGGGTTACCAAACCTGACCCCAGTGGGCTTTTATCAATAGCAGAAATCCTCATAGGAGGTGTGAGGGGATTAAGGGGAATATTATACCTTTCTGCGAAGGCAGCATCTAAAAAATTTCCCCCAGCCCCCGAATCCACTAAGGCCGAAACTGTAACAGAACCCCCAGGCCAGGATAAAACTACAGGTACTAAGTTTTTTGAGGCGAATTGGGAAGAGGAAATCTCTCTACCCAAATGGAGCTTCCCTTCTCCACAAAGGTTTTGAGAATTTCCAGGCCTCTTGGGACAATTTTTTTTTTTTTTTTTATAAGTTTTTATTTAAAATTTTTCAACATTCAACATACACAAGACAAATATTAAAAGGAAAAAAAAAATAAAAATAAAAAAAAATAAATAAAAAGATAGTAGAAGGGAGACAGTTGTGAGGGAAGGGGGAGGTAAGGTACAGGGTGTCATATCCAGCATAATGGAATACATGCAGTTAATCAGTTTGCACTTTCAACCAGGTACCCCATACAGCATCAAATTTTTCGGGGCAGCCCCTTGACAGATAGGTCAGTTTCTGATTTGAGAGAGAATCATTTATCAGCTTTTGCCAATATTGTAGTGTAGGAGGGTTAAGTGACTTCCAATGCATTAATATGGCTTTCTTGGCAAAATATAAGAGCTGTAGGTAACAGATTCTAGAATAGGAACGTAGCTGCAGGTCCCCCGTTATCCCCAATAAACAAGTTTCTGGTGAACGAATACTTGGCAATGCGAGTTTTTCATTCAAGAATTGAAGTACAACACTCCAAAATCTCCGATTACCGGACAGGTCCAGAATATATGAAACATGGTTTGGGACAATTTTTAAGGAAATGCCCCTTATCCCCACAATACATGCATAGACCCAGGGATCGCCTACGGGCCCTTTCCTCGGAAGACAGGCGTGTAGCCCCCAATTGCATGGGTTCCCCCTGAGGGTTAGGAAACGAGGGAGTTGGAGACTCGTCAATACATGTAGTAGGGAAAACTATATCCTCCTCAGCTCGTCTTTCCCTTTGCCTCCTATCAATTTGAATGGCTAACCTCATGAGGTCATCCAACGTGGAAGAAGGAGGGAAATTAACCAGGCTATTTTTGACAGGGCTAGAAAGACCCACCCGGAATTGACTACGAAGAGCTGTATCATTCCACCCCGTCTCAACTGACCAGCGGTGGAATTCAGTACAATACTCCTCAATAACTCTTTTCCCTTGACGGAGTTTACGAATAGCGGAGTCGGCAGAACTAGCACGATCCGGGTCATCGTATAACATGGCCATGGTAGCAAAAAATGCTTCTAGGGATAAACGGGCAGGGTCAGAGGAGGGTAATCTTAGTGCCCAGACTTGTGGGTCACCTTGTAGTAAGGTCATAACGAACCTTACTTCCTCCTCACCAGTAGGGAAGTTGTGAGGGAAAAAACTGAGGTATAACTTACAAGCCTCTTGAAAAACAAAAAATTTACCCCTATCCCCACTAAACTTATCAGGAAAGGGGATTTTTGGGTCATGGGAAAAATCTCTATTACCAGGAGTTACTGACGAAGTAGACCCCTCAGGAATCTCAGATTGCTGTGCATCCAACCTCTCAGAGAGAGACCGCAGACCTTGAATAATGAAATTCTGCTTCCCCTCTTGTTCATCGAGGCGCTGGAGGAGGGTCGAATACAGCAGTTCAGTGGTTTGCGGAATAGCAGGAGCTTCTTCCATTTTGTTCCGTCTCATGGGCCCGTTCTACTGTCACGGTCGGCACCCTACACCAGAACAGATGCCAGGCACCCTGGTCTCGGCTCGACTTCACCAGTTAAGTGACCGCCTTTGGCCTCGGGAGGAGCCCTCGGCGTACTCAGATGCCACCTGGACTTAACGAGAGGTGCAAGGCATAAGTTCTGGCAGGCAATGGGGCACGACTGTTTTACAAGGATGCTGGAAGATAGGAAGCCACAGGAACAGGCAGGCCGGGCTAGCACAAGTAGTAGAATAGTCAGACAGGCCAAAATCAGGATAGAGAAAGCGTAGCATGGTCAATGGACAGGCAGAGGTCAGGTTTGGAGATGTCAGAATAGTCACAGACTAGCAGGATCAGGATTGGAGAATTCGGAGTTAACAGTTAACAGGCAAAAGGTCAGGATTAGAGAGATCAGCGTAGTAAATCAGGCAGGCAAGGGTCAAACACGGTAGAGATATCAGGAATCACAAGTAATAGCACCCAGGAACAAGCTAATTTGAACCTAACAACGGGCAACTTGCTAAAACCTAAATTCCCCTTAAATATATTTGAATTTGGCGCCATTGCGCGCTGACGTCACACGCCAGCATCACTGCGCCTTTAAGAACCGAGCGTGCGCGGCGCGCGCGCCTTAGGGGAAACCGGCACCAGGAAGTGAGCCGGAGCTGCAGGAGCTGCGCAGCGGGCGTCCACGCCGAAGGAGCGGCGGTGGACCCCGCTGCTCACTAGACCACCGGGGTAAGTCCTGACACCCAGCAGTTCCCTGACTGAGAGTTTTAGCCTCTGCCACTGCTGTTTCAATTTGGCTAGAAACTGTAATATCAAATCCAAAAAAGTTTATTCCAAAGCATTCTTTCAAAGTTTAAAAAATTATTCTTTATTTAGCATAAATATTAAAAAATAGGCATACAGACCAATTGATGTTCCGCCTTACGCGTTTCGTACCCACTGGCAGGCATGCCTATGAATAAGTGCCAGTGGGTACGAAACGCGCAAGACGGAACAACAATTGGTCTGTATGCCTATTTTTTAATATTTATGCTAAATAAAGAATAATTTTTTAAACTTTGAAAGAATGCTTTGGAATAAACTTTTTTGGACTTGATATATGTGCCCTTTTGAGCTGGGGGCTATATTCCAATGTTTTTGGCCCTTTTTTTGACAGGCCCTTATAGATTGCAGCATTTGGTCAGTAATTTAGAAACTGTAATAGCCTTTGCAAGGGTTAAATCCTGCTCTAGGAGCAGTCTCTCTCTAATGCGAGATGAGTTTGTTTTTTCCACTATTTGGTCTCTTAGCATTTCATCTGTTAGATTGCCAAACTCAAAGGTAACAACCAGCTCTCTCAAAGCTGCTACAAATTGTTCTGTGGATTTGCCATTACATTGTCCACGTTGGTGGAATTTATATCTTTCAGCAACCACATTTACTCTTGGCACAAAGTTCTTTGTAGCAGTAAGAGCAGTTTCATAAGTATCATCAGGTAATGGTAATGTATAGAATATACGCTGTCCCTCTGCTCCCAGGCAGTGAATAAGTAAAGCACGCTTTCTAGCAGCAGAAATCTCCCCTTGGTCAGCAGCAATAATGTAATTTTCAAACATTCGAATCCAAGCAGTAAAAGGTATGGTAGGCTCACCAGGGTTTGGAAGAAAAGGTGCAGGCTGCTGCAGTGGTAGAAGAGCCATCTCATCGTCAATTTGTTATGTTTTGGGTAGCCGAGGATGAGTAGAGTATAACAGTGCTTTATTAGCAGACTCATGCAGCCATTACACAACAGTAACTTTTACTTTTTAAGCTGTCCAGGAAGTATGCACATTATGTCTGAACACAATGACATCTACAGGCCATTTGGATAAACACCACACTGTGCTTTGTGTCCCTCCTGCTGCCTGCCAAGCTACCTCCTTCTAACTAAGTCTGTCCAAGTCCCTGAAATTTCTGCAGAAAGTTCCTGCTCGCTTCCCTGACTCTACCAATCACTCCACCCCCTTTCTCTGTGCAGCAGCACATTCATTAGATCTGGATGTCAAGTCCATGCACAGGCTGCCTATTCTTCTGCCGTTTTTTTCTTGCCTTCATTCAAAGCAGCGGAGAGAGGGAGGTAAGTGCCTGCACGGGAAAACACACAGCTGATCTGTTCAAGAGTGGCCCACATAAACAAAAAATAGAGCTGCCCCCCAAATGGACAGATTGCCGGTCCGGCCCTGGTGGTGGCAGCATCATGCTGTGGGGATGTATTTCGGCAGCAGGGACTGGGAATGTGGTCCGAGTCGAGGGAAAGACAGGGATATTCTTGAGCAAAACCTGTGTCAGTTTGTCTGTGATTTGAGACTGGGATGGAGGTTCACCTTCCAGCAGGACAATGACCCGAAACATAGTGCTAAAGCAGTGGTCCCCAACCAATGGCACGTGAGCAAATGTTGCTTACCAACCCCTTGGATGTTGCTCACAATGGCCTCAAAGCAGGTGCTTATTCTTTAATTCATGGCCTAGTGTAACATTTTGGTTGCATAAATCCCAAGTGTACCACTTGGCCAATCACCACATTTATTTACCACCTCCCGGGAAGATTTTTCCTTCTTGTGTTGCTCAGGCCCGGATTTGTGGCGAGGCCACATAGGCCCGGGCCTAAGGTGGCAAGACTGTAGGGGCGGCATGCTGCCCAGCCTCCAGCAGGCGCACACACGCATCTGAGGGGGAATAGGGGTTTTTGAGTGACGTTTGTGGGCACTAGGACCCAGAGGCGTGCTGTTGGCAGGCACTAGGACCCTGCGGCACACAGTGGCCTAGGGGCACGGAAGGCATAAATCTGGCCCTGGTGTTGATCCCCAACTCCTTTTACATATGAATGTTGCTCATGAGTAAAGAAGGTTGGGGACCCCTCTCCTAAAGGAATACTCTAATGGTTTAAGGGGAAACATTTAAATGTGTTGGAATGGCCTAGTCAAAATCCAAACATCAATCCAATTGAGAATCTGTGGTCAGACTTGAAGATTTCTGTTCACAAGTGAAAAACCATCTAACATGAAGGAGCTGGAGCAGTTTTGCCTTGAGGAATGGGCAAAAATCCCAGTGGCAAGCTCATAGAGACTTATCCAAAGCAACTTGCAGCTGTAATTGCCTCAAAAGGTGACTCTACAAAATACTGACTTTAGGGGGGTGAAAAGTTATGCACGCTGAAGATGTATAAAAAATGGTCTGTATGGCTGGCATATAAGAGGAGAACATTTTTTGAAATGTTTGTTTTCATTTCCTTCACCTTGCCTGTTGTTAAAAGCAAAACATAAAAATATAAATTGATTCTGGGTGTAAGGTGTATATGCTTGCTTACAAGCATACACAATGTTTCCTTTACTCAGTTAGCAAAATTATGAAAACACACAATGGGATAAAGCGATTGGCTACTAGATTGAGGGTTCTTGCGAGTAGAGTCCACTGTTTTGTTCACAAAACATACAGGTATGGGACCTGTTATCAAGAATGCTCAGGACCTGGGGTTCTTTCTGTAATTTGGATATCCAAACATTTAGGGATTATCTATTAAAGTCTGAATGCCAAAAACTGAACTGAATGCAATTTTTAGTTTTTTTAACTATAAAATCGTAAATCATACCTCGAGATGGAAAAAGTCAGAATCCGAAAATTCGGCATCTCAGACCTACCGAGGTTGTATATAAGTCAATGGGAGAGGTCCCTATGGTATTTCGTTTCTGTGGTCTGTGCTGGAATTAGCCCAAAAATCCAACTATTTCTGACTTTTCTGGCAAAAAGCTGAAAAATGTGGGCTTTTAGGGAAATTCAGATTTTTGTTCCTTTTTGTCTGTGTTTGTCCTCGATCAGATTAAATTGTGCTTTTTTAATAATAAATAAGGTCCAATAGTGGATTCTAATTTGGTAGGACTTTTTATTTTATTTATTTAAATTCGAATTTCGTCTGGATAAAACAAATTTTAAGTATTAAATGAACCCAATAGGATTGTTTTGCCTCTAATAAGTAATTATTATATCTAAGTTTAGATCATGTACAAGGTACTGTTTCAATTTTAAAAATCTAATTTATCTAATTAAAATTGAGTTTATGGGAGATGGCCTACCCATAATTTGGAAATTTATTTGTAATGGGTTTCCGTATAACATATCCCATACCTGTATTTGCATTAACATCAAACGCAATACTAGATTATGTGCAGTCAATGCAGGGCCGCTTCTGCCATGAGGCAAGGTGAGATCCTTGCCTCAGACGCAGTAAGCGGCTAGTTACAAGGGGCGGCAAAAAGCCGCCTCTTGTAACTTTAAGAGCCGAACTTCCGGGTTTTAACCCGGAAATTCGTCTCTGGTAGTGCAGCAAGCACCATTGCGCTTAATGCACTAGTGATACTGCCCCCTTAGACCCGCTCCGACGCAAATTTATAAACGCGGAGCGGGAGAGGAGGGGGGCTCAGGCGGCAGCAGCCCCAGGATCGGCGCTGAGTCAATGTGCAGTTTATTGTTTCAGTCACTCATACCAGTAACTATACATGAAAAAAGACTCCTCTTGCATGCAAAATTCCACTTTAAAATTAGATTTTACTGTAAAAAACAATAGTGTTGCCTGGTTCTATATGTATTCTTGCAGATTTAATACTCACTAATATATATAATATTTGACTTACAGCATACACCACCTTAAAATGCTGAATGGGGCAGGATAAAGAGGCATTTTAATGTGCAAGGCTTTAATATGTGATTCAGAACTATAAAACACACAATTCATTAGATTTAACTCTAGATCCTTTACCAATCCCAATTACTGAAAGCTGTTGGTTTATCATTGTGTCACAAAAAGCATGAACATGTTTGTGGTTATTTTTTTATTGTGTGAAATGAGGAGAGGACAGTGAGCACCCTTCACTTTAAATCCATTGTCTTAAAATCCACTGAACACCGAAATCTGCCATCCAAAAACTTGGAACAAACAAGGCTGGGGAGGCAGGGACAAGTGTGGTGCAGTCTCTTTCCAAAGAAAGGGACCTATAGAGATAGAAGTAGAAAATAAAAAGAGTGCAGAGTTTAAACATTATGGTTCAATTATTAAGCAGGAGCAGAAATAGTTTTTGAAAGTACATAAGTGTGATGGGGTAGTGGCTTTTGCAGTTTTTAGTCAATAGCACAAATAAAGGCACAGACAATGCAGTTACCCCTGGCAACCACACAACAAGTGATTATAATCCAGTGCAGGTTTGCCCTAATGAAAGGCAATAGAGTTGAATTGGTTACTAGAGGTCATTTCCCAGTGCTAAGATACTCCTATATATATGAATTTATCTAAAAGCACTTCAACATAATAGTCATCTTTTATATATTACCAGTATAACAGTGTAAGGGCCATTTATCCCTTTACCCCAGGTATTCACAGACAAAGTAAAAAAAAGTAAAGTAAAGTAAAATTTAGTTAACAACAACTTTCATTTTGGCATATTAAAAGGTTTAGAGTAGCAGCTGGCTCATAGTGCTGTCTGCCGATCTGATGCAAAACAACATAGGAGACATTATTTAAAATAGTCACCACACAGATAAAGTGGTCAAGGTGCACTGGCCCCGAACCCTTAGGAGCAGATAAACGAACAGCAAAAAACCTGGCATCCAAGCACTTTACATACTTAAATAATTAATTACATTAAAAGATCAATATCTCCAGTGGATCACACTGATTGCCTGGATGCCCCTAGTCTGATATCAGATATCACAGTGATTTCCCCTTTCCACCACCCACTGCTGCAACCATAAGTTCTATAAGTTCAACACAGCAAATTCTTTTTAGGCAGATGAACAGTTGTACAAATATAAACTGAAACATTTACAATGCAGGCTCTACTGCTATTTTTCTTAGATTTTGTCTGCAACAGCATGGCTAAAACTAACAAATCTCGGGACTAAAATATATTATAGATTCATATTTTGTTTATGAATGTAAAGGTGTGCATGATTACATTATAAGTACTGATGTGAAGATTTTTTAGCACATTAAAGGGGAAAAATAAAATTTAATATAAGCTTCAGCATACTAAAATAAAAAACTTTATAAATTTAATCAATTAAAAAATTTTGCATCATTTCTGAAATAATTAAGTTCATCTTCACTATCCCTCTCTCAGCATCTGTTTCTATTCATACTGTCTTCTTGTAGCAGTTGGGTGTCAGCTGTTCATTGACATTTAGATTCAATATATCTTATAGGGGGGGGCTCCCTTTCGTAGAAGATGTATTAGAGCTCATTCAAATAACTGATTCCAGTACAAACAAAATAATTGCCTTTTGTACAAATCCTGCATGTAGAGAGACATGGGGGCAGATTTACTAAGGTTCGAGTGAATATTCTAAGTTAAAAAAGTTTGAATTTCGAAGTAATTTTTTGGGTACTTCGACATCGAATAGGCAATATCTGACTTTGATTCGAACGATTCGAAGTTAAAATCATTCCACTATTCGACCATTCGATAAACGAAGTACTGTCTCTTTAAAAAAAACTTTAACTTCAATACTTCGCCAAATTAAACCTGCCAAAGTGCTATGTTAGCCTATGGGGACCTTCTAGAGCATTTTTCTAAGTTTATGGCATTCGAAGGAAAATAGCTCGAATGGTATGATTCGAAGCACGATTGTAGAACGATTGTAGTACGATCGTACTACGATCCGAATAAGATCGTACGTTGCTAAAAATCCTACGAATTTGAATGTGAATTTCTTAGGATTCAATTCAATGGTCGAATTTCGAAGTATTTTACACTTCGAAATTCGACCCTTGATAAATCTTCCCCATGATGTCTGGTGATTTTAATAGAGTGAGCTCTAATACTTCTTCTAGGCAAAACGAGCCGCCCCTATAAGATATATTGGATCTAACTGTAAATGATTATCTGACACCCAACTCCTGCATGAAGAGAGAATGAAGAGAAATGGATGCCGAGAGAGGGAAAGTGAAGATAAACTTGAATTGGTTTTATTTAGAAAGTTTCTTATTTCAGTATTATGAAGCTTATATTAAATTTTCATTTTCGCAATAGTTCCCTTATAATAATAGAAGTACTACCAGCACTGATCGCAATGAGAATAATTTTTTTTTACAATTTCTTACAATTATATTTACAATATAATATATCACTGAATTTGTTATATTTTGGTGTCCAAATTTATCTTGAAGGTAAGATTAAGGTAGATTAAAAGTCAACACAATCTGCTGTAGATACAACCTACAAAAACCTCTGTTTCTAACCTTTTACATTGGTAATCACGCAGTATTCCTCATTTATAAGCTTCTTGGCTTGTAAGTGGAGATGGAGAAAAACACTATCCACCAAATTTTACTAATGCAGTAAATGGATACCTTATGGCTAAACGGGTGACACTCTTCTCCTACTTGCCCCAGTGGCGTACACATCCTTAGCCCTCGCAACCACAGACTGATTGCACAGCAAGTCCCAATTCCACACTGCAGATCCCTCTGGCACGCCTAGAGAATGGCAAGAAAATACTAATTTATAAGCAAGGATGGCACATGCTATGACTTTGTCCATTACTTTTATGTTCATGTGCTTTTAAAGAAGAACTAAAGCTTAATTTAAGAGTAGGACCGAAATGCCCTTTAGCAGTGAAAATCTGTCTCCAAAGATGTCCCAGTAGCTCCCCGTCTTCCTTTCTGATGATTCACTGCAAATGCTCTGTGTTGCTGTCAGTTACATGAGCTAAGGAATCCACTTACAATATACAGCACACGTAGAATACAATATAAGGCTGATTAGTAATTAATACAGATAATTACTACATTGCAGCACAGAAACTAGTGCAGCTAGCAACATAATTTAATAATCAGCCCTGTAGCATCCGCTTATATTAAAGACAAACCTCAATTACTATAATCTGCAACAACCCCTAAGCTTAGCTTCTCAACAGCTGCTCAGAGTATTCTGAGCATGTGAGTGTCGTAGACACTTTCCATTGCTGTGACAAATCTGAAGTCCTGTATCATTGCTGCTATTAAGAAGCTGAGACTTTAGGCTGGTGCAATAAGTTCAGTATGTAAAATACGGCATTTTTAGCTATATTCATTATTAGGGTTTAGTTTTCCTTTAAAGAATGTTTTCTCTTCTACTGGGTTAGTAAGTGATCATTGTGCGTGCAGAACATGTTCAGTAAGAACATGTTAAGACGATACACTGCTTATCAATAATGACATGCAGTGCTCAGGTTTAGGGTTTGATGGTCATTAAATATTACATGTGTGGAATGCATACTATATTGGTGAAATACAATATAACTAATGGATAATAAACAAATCAGGTCATATTTAAAGCAGATGTCTTGCAGTGCCATAGGTTTCTTGGCATCAGAATGCTTTTGCCGGAAAGCTAGTTGAGCAACTCACAGGCTGCAAAATGAAGAAGGGGGAGGTTTTCATTGGGCTGGACAGGTAATTGCTACAATTCTGGTGGTGTATTACAGCACTAAGGAATATTTTACATTAGTTTTGCTTATAAGATCTGTTTGGATTTTAGATATAATTTTCATTTAGAAAAGGGATGCCTAAGTTGCCAGCTAAGAAAGAGATTTTGTAGGCTGATACAATTCCACAGATGTCACAGTTGAAATTTCCATTATGCACAAAAAATATCTGTACTTTTTGGAATCTAATTATTAACCTTGCATGGACCAAACATGGAGTAACTTCAGTTCCCTTGTTTGCTCTATTAAGCCTAAGAAATAACAAAAACCATTGGTTTTTCATTATTGAAACATCAAGCAAAAAGTATGTTCATGTTCATCTATTTACGTCATGCTGTTTTTGTTTCGATCTTGCATGGGAATTGCCACAATACCTTTGCTGCAAAAGACAAAATAGTAGGAAACAAATTGCTGGGAATCAAATATAATTCCTGTAAATGTAAGTCGTTAAAAAAAAAATCACAAAAGTATAGTGGCTCATTAGTTCTGTAAAAACTATAGTCAAACACTAAATAAAAGTGAATTTGAACAGAATCTGATCCTTTAATCAAAAGTTTCAATGTATATTTGCCATAAAAACATTGATATGAACACCAAAAAAACCTTGAGATCTAGCTACAAAATAACATT
This sequence comes from Xenopus laevis, assembly GCF_017654675.1. Lineage (NCBI taxonomy): Eukaryota > Metazoa > Chordata > Amphibia > Anura > Pipidae > Xenopus > Xenopus laevis. Next base: position 68,467,800 of record NC_054373.1, read on the forward strand.
CCTGAACAACATATATTTGAGATATATAGGCACAACTGTATTCACAATTATTCACAGAGATTATAGTATGACACTGGATCCTGCATATTTTTGCACATTTGGATTTTTAAAAATTAATCACAGAAGTGGTTCTGGAAAGACACTGTTAGTTACTTAAATTAAGTTCTAACCAATTGGTACCTCATGCTATGTTAAATCAGAATGTTCAAATAGTTTGATCCATGCAAAAATATGATTATAATAACTTACCCCAGTTATAACAGCACACTTTGTGTATGCCACCAACAGCATCAACAAAAAAAATTTTGTTTTTAGTTTCATGACAAACTAAAGATGAAAAGTGGGGCAAGTCCTCCTGAGCTGATCTAGAAGCAGGGTGCTGCAGGCTGGTGCTTCTGTGATCTGACACCTCCAGCCTGTGTATATAAGGGAGATGCTCTTTCTGGTTTCCTCCCTGATGTAATGTTCCTCTGAATCAGTAATCTATAATGAGCATTAGCAAAATAAGGAATTCTCTGACAAACTGCTCTCATCATCACAGAACTAAATGACTTTAGATACACTGGTAATAGGGGAACATCAGATGAATGTCATGTTTGTTTTACCATACTTTTTAAAACTGAACACTTTTTAATTTGATCTGAGAAATATCTATGTGAGGGTTAGTTACCATGACCAGAAAAACTGTGAGAATCATATGTTTTTATGGCACTAGTTAATAAATGAGGATGATTCACATACAAAAAAACATAAAATGCTGCTGAATTTTCTTTTGGGTGATCAAAAAGGTGTTTTCAAAAAAACTTGAAAAATGTGGAAAAAATAGCTTGCATTTTGCCTAGGACAACTCTAGGATGACTTCTACATGAACTCGCAATTAACAAGATTTTAGATGCAGAAGTTTTACATTTGTGTTTTTCAAGTTTTTTTGTGCTTAATAAATACCAAACATTTGAGTTTATGAAAATATAATTAGAATTTGAGTTTTTGTGCAAAAAAAAAAATCAAATCATGGCAAAAATTCTAGAAGTGCTGCAAATAATAACATGTTGGAAATACAGCTCTAGCCCCAGGTCCCTTATATAATGACATTGATTATTTAAATGGCCACTGGTTTGGGTATTGCATTGAATATTCTTTTTTCTACCTGTAATAGTTTCTTGTAATTGGGAAGAAAAAAGGAATATATAGTGGATTAAAACACTGTAAAAATTATTTCCAAGAACCATTATTTAGGTTGCAACCCAGCCAATAATTTTACAGTCAGGATGGTAGAAATATTAATTCACCCCAATATTAATAAATATGAAAGACGACAGAGATACAAAGGCTAGTATACCTTTCCATGAGGATCCAGTAACATAGTACAGGTGTGGGACCTGTTATCCAGAATGCTCGGGACCTGGGGTCTTCCCGGAAAACAGATCTTTCCATAATTTGGATCTTCATACCTTAAATCTACTAGAAAATCCGTTAAAAATTAAATAAAACCAATAGGCTAGTGTTGTATCAATTAGGAATTAATTATATCTTAGTTTGAAACAAATACAATGTATTGTTTTATTACTACAGACTAAAAGGAAATAATAATGGATTTCCAGATAAAGGATCCCATACCTGCACATCATGAATGGCTTATGTAAATGCAAATATATAAATATGAAATTTGTTCTGGTTCAGAGAACCTGCTATACAGTATTTATTTGGCATAACAGGTAGAAAAGTGCCATTTCCACTGAAATAGTAAATATTTTTGCTAATGTTATTGGCTATTTTACTCTGTTTTGATTTGTTATGTGTAATTAAACTAAAACAATTTTAGTTTGACAATGTCAGAAACAGCACAGAAATATATAAATATAAAATAGTTTTATTTAGTTGTACTGTAGAAACTGAAAAGTATTTAATGCAGAGTTTTTTTGTGTAACAATCTAAAAATAGCTTTATGGGGAAAATAACTTTGCATCTTATTGCCAATATACATCTTTGGTAAGCGGCTGAGAGCCACTAAAACAGTAGCAGTCCATCCAAAATAAAATTTAAATTCTACTTGGACAGGAAATAATTATACATTCTTTGGATATTAGAAGGGTCAGTCACAATTTTTTCTCACCCTATTGGTAACAGATAGGGCACATTTATTGTTATGATAGTAATGCGAAATTTTTTTGATATACTGTCTGTATCATAGGATTAATATGCTAATTGTTAGCCAGAGAGGGGAAAGCATCAGTATAAACTGAGTATAAATGATGGCTTATCGTATAAATAACACACTGAATACGTTAATCAGTCTTCTAAATGACCAACCACTGGGCACAGGGAGGTTAAAGACTGCAAATAAAAAAATGTGAAGTTATTATTTACGTAACAGCATGGATTTATTTCATACTTATTATAAAGTATATTTATTATATTTCTTTAGAAGGTATATCTAATATATATACAGATATCCTGTTTTCCTTACCCATATTTACAGATACACATACACACCAACACATACTGTATATTTAAAATACCCTGGCAGAGGACAGGCTGTGGACAGTCACATGATAGTGGCATAACAGTAGGGGGCACAGACCCTGTTGCTTCTGGGGGCACAGGGGGCCAAGCAAGAGCCCACACCCTCCCTGCTCCCCCTGTCCCATTTATTTAAAATAAATGCTGCAGATTGCAGGTTGAACTTGTGTGCCCACTGAAATATTTTTTTCCAGGGATCCAAGCATGACAATATATAGTATATACAATATTTTAATTATATACAGGTGCTTAAATTTAAAAGATAGCTATTTGTTTGCAAATTTTTGACCCTAAAATACCAGGCCAAATTAAATTATATAAGGAAATGTACCACTACAGTGCTACCACAAAAAATCAATCTGGTAATAATTACTTTAGTCAATACAGATGCCCGGAACACAGTTAAGGATTTAAAAATCAGACTATTATGCTACTGACCATACACACAAGACTGATGACTTGCCAAAAAAAAAACGATTGCAACAGAATTAGTATATACAATTTATCTTCCAGAATCATTTTCATTCAAAATACATACATATGATCATTAACTAAATTGAATCAAATTAAAGGGAATGTTCAACTTTTGCAAAGTCCTACCAAAGTGGTAGGACTTTGCAAAATAAGCATGAGTCACATGACCTCCTTCTTTATATAAACTTTTAAATCCTGCCTAACAGACATACGCCTCCTCCTTTTCTATTGCCTCTGTCCCTCCGAAACAAAAGTATAGCCACTGATATTTACTGCCCAGTCATGTGACTCATTCAGCCATGTAGACTACTGCCAACACCTACGGGTGCGCTACATGTGTTTTAGCTTTAGAGTTTATAAGTGGAACATTTTTTTTTCAAAAAAAGTTAATAAGCGGTTATTTTACTGCTGGTAGCAAATAGCATTTTCCCCTCTTTCTTCTAATTAAGGGGGAGGAGTTAATCAGGTAAATTCTGATCAGGCTTTGTGTGCTCTGGTTGAAACCTTAACCTTGTGAATTCAAAGCAAGTGTTGCATGTGATCTAAGTGTTGCATGTGAATTAAGTGTTAAGCAGCATTAAAAACCATAAGGCGTTAGTGTTTGCTGTGCATGCTGGGAGCGCTGGGTGCAAGAAGGGACTAAGTGCAAATAACTGACTGCTGTGTGTTCTGTGAGTTATCTGACTGAGACAAACTGATTTTTCTTTTCTCTGTTTGGGGTTAACTCTTGGATACATTGAGTGCATTTATTTTCTTTTTGTGTTTTAGCTTTAGAGTTTCTAAGGGGAACATTTTTAAAAGAAAAAGTTAATAAGGGTTTATTTTACTGCTGGTAGCAAATAGCATTTTTTCCCTCTTTCCCCTAATTAAGGGGGAGGAGATAATCAGGAATATTCTGATCAGGCGCTGTGTTCTGTGCTTTGAAAGCTTTTTCTCTGAGAGTCATAAGCGAGTGTGGGAGCTGCTAAGTGAGTGTTAAAAACATTAAGGCTTTTAAAACCGAAAAGGCGTTTGTGAGGAATTGCATTTGGGAGATTGTAAGTACCCAGTGTAAATATGAGTGCAAGTAGGTTTGCTGGTATCACTCAGTGTGTCACATGTCACATGTATGTGGTGTTGGAGCAGCAATTCCATGCAGTATTTACATGTGAGAGATGTCGGTAGGTTCTCATCTTGGAATCTGAGCTGCAGACTCTAAGGGGTGAACTTGCAGCACTGAGAGCAACGGCAAATGAGGGGGAGGAAAGGAGGATCGCAGAGCAACCACTGGCAGGGGCTAGTGGAGTGGGGGGAGGAGAAGCGGCAGTGGAGGCTAATGAGGGAGGAAGGTTTGTGACAGTCAGAAGGTTAAGTAGGGGACAGAAGGGCAGGGGGGCTGGTCCACAGCTTGTCCAAAACAGCAAATTTACCATTTTAGCTGAAGATGCTGGGGAGGAAAACTCTGAACTGGTGTGTATGGAGCAGACTGACTCACAGAACACCCTGGGAGGCAGTGGTTCTAATACAGGTGGTGGGTGGAGTGCAAGGAAGGAAAGGCAGGTTATAATTATAGGGGATTTAATTTTTAGAAAGGTGGATAGGGTAATCTGTCGTAAGGCCCCTACATGTCGAACAGTCTGCTGCTTGCCTGGTGCTAGGGTTCGGCATGTGGTGGAACGAGTGGACAGATTATTGGGAGCAGGGCTGGTCCTATCAAATGTGGGGCCCAATTGGGACCATGTTGGCGGGGCCCCTAGACAAAGTGTTGCTGGCTACTGACACAGCAAGTATTTAGGAAAATAAGGGCATACAGGCACAAAATAGAAAGGAAAGGGGCAGTGCGGGGCCCCCAGAGGTGCGGGGCCCAATTGGGCCCAATTGGTCCAATTGGCCTAAGGCCGGCCCTGATTGGGAGGGGCTGGGAAAGACCCAGTGGTCTAGGTACACATAGCTTCCAATGACAAAGTTAGAGGAGGTGGTGAAGTCCTCAAGAACGATTTTAAAAAAACTAGGTGTAAAGTTGAAGGCGAGGACTTCCAAGGTAATTTTATCAGAGATATTACCTGAGCCACGAGCAACGCTGAGGAGACAGCAAGAGAGATTGGTGTAAGGAGGAGGGTTTTGGGTTTTTAGAGAACTGGGCTGATTTCTCAGTCTGCTACAGGCTCTTTGCTAGGGATGGGCTGCACCTCGATGATGGTGCAGCTGTTTTGGGAGAGAAGATGGCTAGACGGTTGGAGGATATTTTAAACTAGGTGTGTGGGGGGGAGGGTTCAGTAAAAGATTCAGTGGAAGACAGGTTAGATGAGAGAGTGGGCAAAGAAAGGGAAAATGGGGGAGGAGATTTGGCTGGGGATACTGTTAAGGATAGGGAGGACCACATGACATTTGTTCAATATGGTACCAGTATTAAATGCATGTTTAGAAATGCAAGGAGTCTGACTGGTAAAATGGGAGAGCTGGAGGTGCTGGTGCTGGAGGGAAAATATGATGTGATTGGTATTGCTGAAAGATCAATTATCTGGAAAACCCATGGTTCCAAGCATTCCATTTTTAGCAAAACCATTGTCCTAAAAGGAGTTTCTAAAGTCAAAAACTACAAAAAAGAAATGTTGTATAGTTATGGCTATAGATATCATGTTACTACTTAGGCCCATTTATTAAAGGTTGAGTTGTGTTTTCTCAAAAAAAATTTCAAGGTTAGTTTCACTAGACAAATGTCAATATTTCCAGTAGTCAACACAAATTCCACATTTCAATACAGGCTGGAAGCTTTATCAGGAAACCCCTTATTCGCTCAAATGACTAGGCACTAGGTTATTGTCGGGAGTGCACCCTATGTGTAAAAATTCCAAAAAGCTCAGAGAGGATAAGACACATACTAGTGGGGCACTTCAACTTTTCCATGTTTGGAGTTAAAACTTAACTTTTATTTATTCAGAATTGAAAATTAAAAACCTATTCATATCAGTTCAGCACCCTTAGAAAATTATTAAGGGGGTGATTCTTCTAATAAAGAATCATAATAATAATGCATATTTCAATTGAACTATAGAGATTTGGTCAAAGGTATCTGTATTACCTTATGTGCCCTGATAGGTGTGCATGCGGGAACAACACAGTGTTTCTGGGGCAGCTGGGGAGAGCAGGTCTGGGCCTGTGGGGGCCCATCTGTTTTTTTCCCGGTGTCCCGCTGGCCAATGTCCGACCCTGAGTGTGCCATCAGACTTAGGGCAGTGACTGTTTCCATTTAAGGAGTATAAAGGGAGGTCCAACCTTGGGTCAGAGCTCCCTTTAGCTCATAACAAGGTTACACTGTTTTAGCAACAGTATGTAGGTTTTAACCCCAAATCTTACTCTAATTGACTCTCAGAAAAATCTATGATCGTATGTTTTTATAACTTAATTTGCTAATTTCAAAACCACAAACAAATGCAGTCCATCCTTGCACTAAATGAAGATTTAAAAGCTAGTTTCATGATGTAATTAAATAAATTAAACATGAATTAGAAAACCTTTCACATTTGTTGATTTAATGACACTCTAAAAATAATTTGTGGTGTGATAAATTTGTATACATTGCTGTGTTCAAACAGCTGTTGATTCCCTATTCAAATTAATAAGTTGCCTAGATGAATGATAGCTGCTGTGTCAGACTATTGATTTGTTTTCTCTTAGGCAATGAGAAAGATTACGTAGGCTCAGCTGAAAGGGAAACTGATGTGCCATTTTATAAGTCTTTATAACATTAAACATTTTTAAATAGTCAGAGTCCAGATAAATGGTGGCAGTTTTCATAAAATGATGTGGTTTGGTATTATTTTATATTTTTAGTTGGAAGGGAATATATATATTTTGCACAATATCTAGTGTTGGTATAAATAACGCTTTACTGGGTATGTCTGTAATATGATTATGGATAAATACGCCATATCACATGGTGGGCATTATTATTATTAACATGTATTTATATAGCGCCAACATATTGCATAGCACTGTAAAGTAAATGTTATTATACAACTAAATCACATATAAATTATATACATAGAACATATGGAGTTACATACATTGCAATTTTACCCGTTTCGCTTCGCCAAAAATTCACCGACATCGAAATGTCGCCGACGCCCATTAAAGTCTATGGGCGTCAAAATTTTTTTGCCGCGTGTCTTTTTATTTTGACGCCCAAAGCCATATGTCTATGGGCGTCAATTTTTCGGCGAAACAAGGCTAAAAAATTGGTCCATCCCTAATCACAATCAATACCGGTACAAAAGATGAGGAAGGCCCTATGCAGAAAGAGCTTACACTCTAAAGGGAAGGGAGTAATACACAAGGTGTGGGAGTTGGCAAGATTGAATTAAGTGGGTGAGAAATGTGGTAATGTATGTGGTGTTGCGTTTGGTAGTTAAGCAGAGTGATGGTAGGCTTCTTGAAAGAAGTGTGTTTTAAGAGATTTCTTGAAAGCAGAAAGGTTGGGAGAAAGTCGGACAGACTGCGGGATAGAGTTCCAGAGGAGAGGTGCAGCCCTTGCAAAGTCTTGCATGTGAGGAGGTAATGAGAGAAGAGTTGAGTAGCAGGTCAGTAGAGGAGCGTAGTAAGCGGTTGGGTAATTTGGACCATACCATATGTCAACTAAAATGGCATTTAAACATTTGAAAAAAAGAGTAGGATTGTATACAAATTAGGGATGTACCGAATCCAAGATTTGGTTTGGGAATTCAGCCAGGATTCTGCCTTTTTCAGCAGGATTCAATTTGTATATGCAAATTATGTTATAGGGTAACCCTTTTAAAATAACAAAGTAGTATAAAGGTGATCCTTTTATTGGCTAACATATAATCATAACAAGCTTTCAGAACATTTTAGTTCCTTTTTCAAGCTGATAACAATGAAGCTGTGGTGTTCTCTGGTATATATATCAAACATTCAGCTCATAGGTCAAATGACCAACAAAAAGGAATATCAATCTATGTGTGAGGTTTCAAAGTCTTTTATGAGGGGATTTGCAAGAGACAAGCAGATAAGGTACAAGATAATGTGGGTCAAATAGGCTGAGTATAAATTAGGACTGAATTATTGTAGTGTAGAGTAGAATCAAAGGAATTCCATATGATCTCTTAGTCCAGATCCACACATGTTTGTATTTCTGACCTAGTGCAGTCCATTCTTAGTTCACATAATTAGCCATAAATCCAAGGCCCAGATTTAGTCCCTTCTCCAGAGAATTTAAAGTTTCCATTAATTTGTATTCCCACACTTTTCTATCAATCTGTTTTAAAATTGCCCTTAAGAACCCAAATTCTTAAATCCTTTATGAAGTGATGAGGGGCATTGAAATTATTTCCTATTGGTGTATCCACTTTTTTATAGGTTACAGGGAATCGGTGGTGTGTATTTCTCTTTCTCAGACTTTGCCCCATCTGTCCTATATACAGTCCCCCTGTTTTGCAATTAGTGCATTGTATTAAGTATACCATATTGGATGTAGTGACCATGGATGCTGTATTCCTCTAGTGTTACATAGTTACATAGTTACATAGTTAAATTGGGTTGAAAAAAGACAAAGTCCATCAAGTTCAACCCCTCCAAAAGAAAACCCAGCATCCATACATACACCCATCCCTACTTTTAATTAAATTCTATATACCCATACTAACTATAGAGCTTAGTATCAGAATAGTGTGTCTGGAATTGTATGTAATTTATCTGAAGTCAGGATGAGTGGTCAGGTTTTGCATTGTTTTTTGCCCCAGCGGTATGTTCCATTTTTGGTGGGGTGCAATAAGGCACTTCTTGTTGGTTGGGAGGCTGTCTGAATGCTAGGAGTGATGGCTCTGGGAATATGCTTTTGAGCCTCTCGTCCTTATGAAGTGTACCTTGTAGATCTCTGGCTGTTTTTCTAAGGGTCCTTAGTTGTGTATTGTATGTGACCACTAGGGGAACACGATTTATTTCAGGTTTTTGTTTATACTGTAGAAGGTGACCTCTGGGAATCCTGGTGGCTCTATGAATGTATTGATCTACAATCATGGCGTTGTAGCCCCTGTCGATGAAATCTGCTTTGAGTGTTTTGAGGTGGCGGTTCCTTTCACCAGTGTCTGAACATATACGATTATATCGTAAAGCCTGGCTGTAGATTGTTGAGTGTTTAGTGTGGTCAGGGTGAAAGCTGTCATACATTAGATATGATGGTTTGTCTGTTGGTTTTCGATATATGGTGGTTTAAATAGCATTTTCCCTGATGTGAATGGTTGTGTCCAGAAAGTGGATGTGAGTGGGAGAATAGCTCATTTTGATAGTTGAATGAAAGTCTTGAAACTGTTTGTGAAACTGAATAAGTTCTTGTTCAGTATCTGTCCAGATTATGAATATGTCATCTATATAGCGACGGTATGTCAAAGACTTGGTGTTGCAGGTGGAGAGAAAATTATCTTCTAGTTTTGCCATGAAGAGGTTGGCATATTGGGGTGCAAAGCGTGGACCCATACTGGTTCCCATCCGTTGCAGAAATACTTCCTGGCCGAAAAAGAAGCAGTTGTGTGTTAATGTAAACTCAATCAGTTGTACAACTGCTTGGGATAGTAGGTCATGCTTTTCCAGAATTTTTTTGCAGGCATCTATACCATCCTTGTGTGGAATGCTTGTATATAATGATTCAACATCCATTGTTACCAAAATGGTATCCTCCAGAAGTGGTCCTATGCCTGCAAGATTGTTTAGCAGATCAGTTGTATCTTGTAAATAGCTTGTTGTTCCCCTTACAACAGGTTTTAAGATCTGCTCAACCCATCTTGATATGCCCTCTGTCAGAGTGCCAATCTCAGATACTATAGGTCGTCCAGGGTTACCTTTTTTGTGGATTTTAGGAAGCATACAGAAGGTGCCTGTTTTGGGATTCTCTGGTACCAAATCTACCAGATTTGATTGTGTGGCTGGTAGTGTCTTGATTAAGTTGTTTAGTTCTTTCCTATAGGCAATTCTGGGGTTAGTATCTAGTTTAATATAGTGATTGGAGTTTGATAACTGTCTGTGGGCCTCTGTGATGTAGTCCAAAGTGTTCATAATGACTACTGAACCCCCTTTATTTGCTGGTTTGATGAATTCCATATGATCTTTTAGGCCAGGTCCACACATGTTTGTATTTCTGACCTAGTGCAGTCTTCTTAATTAGAATTAGTCCACATAAATAGCCATAAATCCAAGCCCCAGATTTAGTCCCTTCTCCAGAGAATTGAAAGTTTCCCTTAATTTGTATTCCAACACTTTTCTATCATTATCTGTCTTAAAATTGCCCTTAAGAACCCAAATTCTTAAATCGTTTATGGAATGATGAGGAGCATTGAAATAATTTCCTATTGGTGTATCCAGTTTTTTATTGGTTACAGTGAATCGGTGGTGTGTATTTCTCTTTCTCAGACTTTGCCCCGTCTCTCCTATATACAGTCCCCCTGTTTTGCATTTAGTGCATTGTATTAAGTATACCACATTGGAAGAAGAACAGTTGTAGTGACCATGGATGCTGTATTCCTCTAATGTGTCTAGAATTGGTAATTTGTCTGAAGTCAGGATGAGTGGTCAGGTTTTGCATTGTTTTTTGCCACAGGGGTATGTTGCATTTTTGGTGGGGTGCAATAAGGCACTTCTTGTTATTAGTGACTTATGGTTGGGAGGCTGTCTGAATGCTAGGAGTGGTGGCTCTGGGAATATGCTTTTGAGCCTCTCGTTCATATGAAGTGTACCTTGTAGATCTCTGGCTGTTTTTCTAAGGGTCCTTAGTTGTGGATTGTATGTGACCACTAGGGGAACACAATTTATTTCAGGTTTTTGTTTATACTGTAGAAGGTGACCTCTGGGAATCCTGGTGGCTCTATGAATGTATTGATCTACAATCATGGGGTATTTTCCATTTTTGGTGGGGTTCCTGTTGTGTGGAGGTGTCAGAACAGTTGTAGTGACCCCAAATTGTTCATGGCAAAACTAGAAGAGCACTACCTCTCCACCTGCAACACCAAGCCTTTGACATACCTCCGCTATATAGATGACATATTTATAATCTGGATGGGATATGCAAATTAGGGACGGGAAATCACATAACTTTTTGTCACAGAACAAGGTACAAATGTTTTTAACATTTTTTTTCCACCTTTCCCCTTCCCGTCCCTAATTTGCACATGCCAATTAGGATTCGGTTCGGTATTCGTCTGAATCTTTCATGAAGCATTTGGGGATTTGTTGAGTCCCAAATAGTGGATTCGGTGAATCCCTAATAGAAAAGTATATTTATGTACATAAGTTATGATAACTGCTGATGATTGATGAAAATAGACTCAATATGAGATGGTCTAATTATTTGGGGTCTTTCTGGGTAACAGGTTTTTGGATAATGAATGCCATAGTATAGCCCAGCTCCCCCCTCCCCTGCATGTGTGAGACGTAGAAAGTGCACACTCTGTGACACCTTGCAGGGAGCGGGAGTGCACATAGACAAGCAACAGTAATAAGCGGCTGTGGTAGAAACAAGGGTCTACACCAGGGGGTAGACGATAGAAGAAGTATGTGCCTAGCGCCCCCCTCCGTTGCACCCTAGGTACATGCCTCTTCCGCCTACCCCTAATTCCGCCCTTACCCCAATCCACACCTGGCCAAGCTTGCTGCACCAATTTGTATACCCACGCTGTATCTGCCCCTTCTATCATGTCATTAAAGGTGGCTGGGCAAATGCACTGCCACATCTGTTGTGGGACTTGGAACTAGGGTTGCCAGCTTTCCTCCCAACTAACTCTGGGCGGGGTGGACTGTGATGTAGTGGGAGATGGGCCGTGACGCAACAGGGCAGGATGTGATGTATCGGGCGGGTTGTCATGTCAGGGGGTGGGGCTATGACATAGTGATTGGCGATTGGCTTAACTTCGTGTCAATTTTAGGGAACCGTAATTCCTAATTTGGAAAACTGGGCAGGCAGTTTTGATGTGGACAGCCCTTCAAAAAAACGGGCAGTCCGGGTCAAAACTGGACAGGTGGGAACCCTACGGGGAACAAGACAGAGAGATTGGAGAGCAGATTCAGCCTTCAACATCACTACTGCAGTTGCAATCTCTATCTGCCTTACACTGCACAATTTACATGACCACCACACCATTTAAACCTACACTACGGAACAACCCTCTGAATATAACATTTACACTGAAATGTTGATCCTTGTGATTTTTTTATTTTTAACCCTTTGCCTGCCAATCACGTATGGCGTACGTGCTGGCAGGCAAATGCTCAGGCTACCAAGAACGCACATTGCACGTTCTTTAGCAGCCAAGCTATTCTCTCTGTGTCAGTGGGTTTTGCTGCCTCCACAGAGAGTGGGAATGGAAGACAGCCTCCTAGGCATTCATTTTTACTTCTAATTGAAGTGGGTCAATACTTAAGCCTTTAAATATGGCAGGGTCCATGTGTATTTATAGGCATTTAAGTTAACCCACTTCATAGCTTTAGTGTTGCTATAGACAAATTTAGCCATAATTCAAAAAAGGGAAGTTTGTGTTTATCATCCATCGGGCATTGGCAAGTGCTTTATGGTTTTTAGCAAGATGTAGGAGGATGTTGTCAGAAAACATAGAAATACTGTTTTTAAGTGGGCCCGCACTGAGTCTCTCTACCTCCAGGTAGCATATACTAAACTCCATGGGCACATTAGCCATCGCAAGTGGTGAGAGGGGGCTCTGCTGGGTACCATATGTGACCAAAAGTGTAGGGAAATGTCACTGTTAATCTCTTCCTAAACTGGGTAGTAGGAGCATATTTAAATACATATTTTATTTTACAATTACTTGTCTAGCAATATGTAATGTCTCTGTAAGAAATGTTTGTACATGTCAATTCAGGTAAAGAATTGTAATGTAATGAGCCATCTCCAAAATCTCCACTGCAATCCTCCCAGAAAAAACGAAGATGTGAAGGGTTACTACAAATGAGTTATCATTGATCCTGAATAAACAATCATGCAAATGATTATTATTGTTTAGCCTCTGTGCTCAGTGATTGTAAATAACTAAGTCATTCTCAGTTTATGGCTAGTATATTGATGTGTGTGCTTCAACCACCTCACAAAATTCCCTTTCGGTCAGAGTGCAGAGCAGTGTACAGACCCTTGCCATGGGCGAAATATACAGCAGAAGAGAGAAAAACTGCAGCACCTCTTATTTGAAAAATGTGAAAATTTATTTCAATTGGTCAGTAACCAACAGGCAACGTTTCGGGCCTGGTCTTGAGAAAGGGCAAGACCAGGCCCGAAACGTTGCCTGCTGGTTTATGACCAATTGAAATAAATTTTCACATTTTGCAAATAAGAGGTGCTGCAATTGTTCTCTCTTCTATGGCTAGTATATTGGCACAGGGAAGATATATTTTGCAATCAGGGGTGTATGCATGGCCACCATGAGATGGGGATTGAAAAAATAAGCCTAAGACCCATAAAAAAAAGTGAAGCTTCAGTCCTGTACATGATGTAAGATATAAAAGGTTATTTACAAATGCCTTAAAAAAAAAAAAGCATTGAGCCTTTATATGGTCATGGAAGTCACTGGAAGTCATGGAAGTCACTGGTAACTTCTAATTTTTCATCATACTTTATAGTAGGGGTACATTATATATCGTGCCACAATAACTCCACATGTGTTGCACACTGACACCATATCAATAAAATCATGCTTGTGTCATCCCAGCCTACTTTACTCCCTATAAGCCTCTATTTTAAAGTTACCCATTCATAGGCCAGATTTTGCTTCATTATTTGGTGTCATGCCACTAAGCAGGTGCAAAGCCTGATATGGTTTGGTGCATAATCCCATGTATATGCAAATAGGGATAAGGATGTTATAAATCAGACTGGATTTCGCAAAGATGCGATAATAACCAGAGAGTCGGGCAGAGAAGGGAACTTGGGGTAGGTGACAGAGGAGGTACGTGCCTGGCGCCCCCCCAGCTTTGCACCCAAGGCACGTGCCTACTCTGCCTACCCCTAATTCCGGCCCTGCCATATACTGCTATATCCATATACTGCTATTTATCTATTGCAACTCCTTATTCTGGTAATTCTGCTTATATCCCTACTTGTATCTGTTAACCCCAATAACTTTTGTCTGTTAGGCCTACTCTACTTTAGTGCTTCTGATAAATATCTCAAACACACATCTGTGTCCACTCCTCAGTGAACAAGAGATATTTTTATAGCCCCAAACTTGGTTCTGGTGTCTGTAAAGTTCTGCCCTTTGATAGCTGATTAATTGATTAAATAGTCAACTAGGCTCTGTTTTTTTTTATTTATTTTTTTCCAATCAGCTACATTTACATTTAGGCCCAGCATAGGGGATGGCACTAGTGTCAGGGGCAGTTATACAAGGCAGTTCGACAAGGCATTGACAAGGCAAAAGGAACTGGATTCCCCTGCAATCAACAGTGAACCATCTGGGATAAGAAGAAAACAGATCTGTTTGTACCTGCTAGTTTGTTACTTCTTACTCCAAAATGCTTTATGCAGTATTTCTCCTCCTTTCACTGTCATGCTTCATAAAACATTTTGCACCACCTCCCCCATCAAGTCCCAGTTCTATACAAATCTCAGCCTCTCTACTTTCCTCTCCTTCCCTCTCCACACATGAAGTTTTTAAGTACTCTGTTTAGCTATTCCAGGAAACTCCTCTTTTTCATACAAACTACGGGGTAAATTTATCAAAGAGTGAAGTTCCGCCACTAGAGTGAAATTCCGCAGCTCACAATTCATTTCTATGGGATTTTGAAAGGCTATTTATCAATGGGTGAAAGTGAAAGTTCACCCTTTCATAAATACGCTTTTAAAAAACCCACTCTAGTGGTGGAACTTCACTATTAACTTCACTCTTTGATAAATATACCCCTATGAACTTAGTGAGAGCAGGATGTCTATCTTTCCTTTATATTGCTGGCAGTTAGGGACATTTCCCCAAACCCTGGCCCTTACCCCATCCCAGTTATATCACGGCCATGAGCTCCTCCTCTTTGGTGAAAATTCCAACAGTACAGAACTCTTATTCCTATACCCAAAAGCCCAGTTAATCTTTCCTGTGCTCTCTGGAATGCCAGATCTGTTTGCAATAAACTCATCGCTTTACTTCTCCTACCGACACTGCCTCACCTGTTGCCCTGTCCCATGGGGGCCTACACCTTACTCAAACTCCCAGGCCTGGTAACAGACCTTGAGGTGGGGTAGGTTTGCTTCTCTCTCCCCGCTGTACTTTTAAAGTTCTTCCACCTGTTCCTTCCCTATCATTCTCCTCATTTGAGGCTCACTGCATTAGGCTCTTTTCTCCTTTTTCACTCTGCATTGCTGTCATATATTGACCACCAGGACCAACTGCACAATTTCTGGACAACTTTGCTGCATGGCTTCCTTACTTTCTTTCATCTAACATCCCATCCATCATATTAGGTGACTTTAATATACCCATTAACAACCCTTCTGTCTCTAAACTTCTATCACTCACCTCCTCCCTAGGCTTATCTTTGTGCTCGGACTCCCCCTCTCACTCCAATGGTAATGCTCTAGATCTCATATTTACCAGACTCTGTTCTACCACCAATTTTACTAACTCACCATTTCCCCTTTCTGATCACAATATTATATCCCTATTAGAAGGAGGGATATGGATTTAAAGGTATTTTTTAAATGTGTGCATATGAGTAATATCCCTGCAGTAAACACCAGCCATTTGGTTTTTGGTGTGCTACCACCATAATGTGGATATGGTCTTAAAAGTTCTTGTGGTAAAATGGGTATGGTGGGAAAAATTCTGGCCCTCGGTACCACAGAAGTTGGACAGCACTGGTAACTAAATGAATAAGATTAACTTTGTACACTTGTCAAATTTTGAATTACATTTGATGCTTACAGCTGTTATATATTAACAGATGTAACTTCATGCAAATATCGTATGCTACTTTGAGTCAAGGGGCATTGTTTATACTTTAACATTTGTATAAACTAGATTATAATAAAATACATTATGTTATTTGATCAACTTTGCTGAGTTTTAAATTAAAGACAATGCTAAAAAGTATCTACTTACACACGGGCGTTTACTTATGCGTTTTTCAAACGCATGTTGAGTGTGTTCAAATTTCCATTTGCGTTTATCTGCGTTTTTTTAGACGCAGTTATATGCGTTTTATATGCGTTTTGTGTTGTCTCCTCTTTCTGTAAACGCATGTGCGTTTGTTGAATGTATAAAATTCCATGACCTCAACTTTCTATTTCCTGTGACTTTTGACCCTCAGATTCAGTTTGCTCTATAAACTATGGATTTATATGACATATTGAATTGTTTTCTCCAAGCAACATGCTTATTTTTTCTTTGTTTTAGGAAGAAGAGGATTGTCCCAAGGAAGGCGAGAATGTGGGTCCATCCTTTAATCTCCCAGAGATTTTCTAAGGGTCATTTTCATACTTTATTTCATGAGCTAAGAAAATATCCACCTAAATTTTTGGAGTTTACTCGTATGTCTATTATTGATTTTGATGAGCTTCTACAAATCCTGCGCCCTAGTTTACAAAAGCGTAATACAAATATGAGAAGATGCATTCCTCCAGAGGAGAGGCTGCTTGTGACCTTGAGGCAAGAAGAAATTATTTTTCCTGACATGTAACATCAACCTTTATATTTGAAACCGCTTACTTTGTACTGAAGACCTTCTCAGATTTTGTTTTTCCATCTATATGAACTGAATAATATTAGAATTGATTAACCAAAAAGGCCTCATAAGAGGATATTTTGCAGGAAAGTAACAGATCATTGTTAAAAGATAAATGCTTCAAAAGATATCCTTTACAAATTAAATTTCATTGAAATTTATGTGACAATATAATTGTCTACATCATATTAAATAGTATGTAAGGCTGCACCAAATTATTGAACAATATATGTCTATTAATATATCTATTAATTTTATTCCAACCTATCTTTTTTTTTTAGATTTCTTGCTACAGGGGAATCACTGTCCTCCTTACATTTTCATTTTTTGCTTGGTAAGATGATAGTTTGTTCGATCGTCCATGAAACATGCAAGGCAATATGGTTGTGTTTGAAAGAGCAAGTTATGCCTGAACCCAACACACAAATGTGGGAGGGTATTACAGAGAACTTCTACAGAACCACTCAGTTTCCCAACTGTCTTGGAGCACTAGATGGGAAACACATCCGTATACGCAAGCCACCAAGAAGTGGATCAAAGTTTTTTAATTATAAAAAATACTTTTCCATTGTTTTATTAGCATTAGTTGACAGCAATTATAAGTTCATTGCAATTGATGTTGGTGCATATGGCAGCACAGGTGATTCCCGTATTTTTAAAAATTCTGTTATGGGCCGCCACATCACAAGTGGCAGAATGAAATTTCCAAATCCAAAGTGTTTACCTGGAGGTCAAATTGCATTACCACATGTTTTAGTTGCTGATGAAGCTTTTGCAAGTTCTCAAAATATCTTAAAACCATACCCACAGAGAGGGCTTGATATTCGCAAACGGGTATATAACTATAGGCTGAGTAGAGCACGCAGAATGGTAGAGTGTGCTTTTGGAATTTTAGCCAATAAATGGCGCATTTTACATACCTCTATGCAGCTGGATGTGAAACATGTGGATATGGTCATTAAAGCATGCTGTGTGCTACATAATTTTCTAAGATTAAAAGACAGATATTTTAGTTTTGATGATATGTGTCATAATTTGACTGATGTTCATTGCCATGCTACTCGCTCTACTATACATGCCCTTCAGATACGAGATCATTTTGCAGATTTTTTTCTTTCTCCCGAAGGTGAAGTACATTGGCAATACCACAAAATGTAAAAAACATGTTCCTAAGCTGTACACATGAGTTACAATAATTGTCGTTTTGTTAACACACAGACATGATCTTTATTGTGTGTTTATATTTCATCTGTATTCTGTAATTTCTTAATATTCTGTATGTTGTTTTGGTTTAACAATACAAAAACCAGTCAAGACAATAAATGCTGTAAAACAAGAATGTTTATTCACATTTTAGTTAAACAATAAAGAAAAGTATTGTCACCACAGGCTGTTTATTTGGTTATACATTTCGTAGGCGGAGGAGTGTGCGCACAAAGCACTTGAAGCACCCATAGTACACAGTACTGATGACACAATCAACACTGAAGGGAGGGGGGAGGACAGAGTAGCGCTATCGCAGAACCCTTCTGAAAGACACAGGCTAAGCAGATTTAAGTGTGGTATAGTCACCTATTTGGCCTTACTTAACTCTGTCACAGAATTATTGTTGACGAATGTATATTATCAAAATTACTAATATGTGTGCAAGGAATAATTGCGAATGTGAACCTCCCCTCTAACTATTATGTAACAAATGTAAAGGTATATGACCTTTATATAAAACAAATAGACACTTGATTACAATGCCTTCAAAAACAGCCATTTACAACCCAAAACAAACATTTATCCCCACTATACTTACTCCATCAATGTGTGTGTGTCTATCCTCTATTCATGTGTGACTTAGCTTCACTATTTCACACTAGTAAAAAAAAACTTTATTTGCACCCTTTGCCTACAACATAAATTGTCTGCCAGGCAGCTCATAACAGTCCAGCACAAACATAAGGTACAACACAAAGCATAAATTATGCATAAAGAGATGCAACCATAAGTGAATGACACTGACAGTACAGTTGTTAGTGGCTGAAAGATTTGGAATTAAAGAAGAATTCACAGGCACTCCGAGGCAAATGCAAGCAGGGACAACCCTTGCGTGTTTACTAGCAGAAAACAGCAACGTTTTCGGCGATAAAACACCTTTGTCAAGCATGCTTGACAAAGGTGTTTTATGGGCAAAACCTTGTTGTTTTCTGCTAATAGACCCGGAAGGCTTGTCCCTGCTTGCATTTGCCTCGGAGTGCCTGTGAATTCTTCTTCGAATCTGTTTTAGAGGGTGCCGATCCCTCTATCGCCTATTCACCAGGCGTTCATTACACAAGGGTAGGGTCTGCGAGCAGTGCTTTGTATCCTGGAAGATTTGGATATCATAATGCTACTTATGCCATTGTTGAAATCAAAAATATAACACATTTAAAAGAATGTATCATATAAAGTATTGTTGAAATTTACACACTTTCTAGCAAAAACATTGAAGAGTAGTATATGTGAATGTCTTGAACCAAAAACTTTCAATATTGCACATAAATCTAAACATTACAGTTCACATTTACAAATTATATGTATTACTCAACAACATCAACTCCAAGATCACGCAGAAATGAATATTTCTTACACACCGAATTAGCATTATAGTCTGTCTCCTGACAAGAAGAAACATTCTCTGCAGATGGTGGTCTGCTTAAATTAGCAGTGTTTGTGTTAACATTTAGGAATGACTCTGTTGTTTGATTCTCATTTAAAGGGTTTGCATTAATATGTCCTGAAAGGTTGTTTTGTAAAGGAAGTTGCCTGATGCTGCACTGACAAATTCGGTGGGTTTGTTTGCAATTTATCTACTTGTGATTGCAGTGGAATGACATGCATTGGTATATTGTGCTTCAGGAGTGGTGGCTGTGTGTTGTTTTCAAAGGAATGGTGAGAGGTTTGTGCTTGATACTGCCTGTTGGTTAACTGTTGTGTGTAAGGATGAGGGTTAGAGTTTTGCAAAACATTTACTTGAGGATGGTAAGTTGGATAGGTTGATGACTGAATGTTTGTTTGCAATGTGTTTTTAGTATAGTTTGGCATTATCACACTATGAAACTTGGAAAATGAAGGTTGTTCTGTACACATCTGGTATGGTACACTGTAATCATATGTGTTCGAGTATATTTGAGGCCCTGCAACTGGAGGAAGTGTAGAATACTCTTTTGGTCTATATTCTGGATTAACAGAACTCTTAATAAAAGTATCTATACAATTAAGGACTGCAACTTTCATCTGTAACAGCTTGTTTTCAGGAACCTGCCTAATGTGAACAATCAAGCTTTTAGCAAAGCAAGTTGCTTCATCATCATCACATTGTATAGCTTTAGCTTTCTGATGTTCATGTAATTCGTTCTGTAAATTATTTAAAATACTCAGCACATCTTGAAATGATTCGTCAGCAGAATCAGATTTACTCTTTTTGCGACAACCAGCATTTTTAGGTGAAAGAATTTTTTTTGGAGGATTTGCCTTCTTTGCAGAATTTTCTGGTTCAGACCTTTCAATATCTAACGGGGAAGGTAGTGAGTATTCAGTTTCCTCTTCCTCATCTAACCCACCAACAGCGCACATCTCTGAAGAATTTTCCTCAAGGTTAGTTGAAGTTCTAAAGTTCAATGGACAATATTTGTAATAAAGATGTTGTCAACAAAATGTATTAAAGGCCAAAAAAATACTTACTCTCTCACTTCTACTGTCTTCTGTAAAAACATCAGTTCCTTAAAATATGGATGAGTTTTCAAACTCTGTGGTGACGATCCACTTTTTGTACTGTTTGAAGCTTGAAAATCTTTTCGGAATCGATCACGTATAGACCGCCAACGAGTCTGAATTTCTTTTTCTGAAATAATAAACAACATTACACCCAAACACACACAACATACACACACAGATATTGACACATGCAAACACATAGAGAGAGGCACAATCATTTACATACATACATAGCATAAAAACATGCACAGAAACCATATACAGTACATCTACAATAAAAACAAGTATGCATTTGTTTGTTAAATAATCATTACCTTTTAATTTTTGCTGAGTTTCAGTCAAGCTCTCCCAATCCATAAATACATCCTTACATATATCTAGCCATGCTAGCTTGCGTTTATAGCGATCATGATAACTTGATAAGCTGGAGTCGTAGACCTCTGGATGCTTTTCTACTGCATGTATTAATTCTTCAAGGCCCATTTTAGCACATAGTCCAAAATACACTTTGCAGAAAATTACCTGGTCAAACAAACAATACAAATGAACACTCAAAATAAAAGAACACAAATGGCACAACATTCAAACACACAATACATGCATCTTGCTATAACATACCCAAATTCCCTAGGATGGCAGAAGAACACGACAATGCCACTTGAATCTCTGCACACAATGCAACAACAACTCACTGCGCAGCAAATAAGCTCCAAACCAAAACGAGCCTTGTTGAAACTGGTTCTACATTTACTCCTGCGCCACTTCCTGTTTTTAGTACTTCCGGATTACACTCGAATAAACGCATCAAAAAGGTTGAAACAAATGCTTCAAAACGCAAGTTTCGGCGCTTATTTGCGGTTCCATAGACTTATACGGTGTTCTAAACGCGCGTCAAGCGCAAAGAAATGCAACATGCTGCGTCTCAAAAAACGCAATGAAGCGCAAATGGAGTAAAATGCAACTCTGAGCGCACATGAGTACAACCAGGTAGAAAATAATAGAATCAATTAGCGAATGCGCTCAGATGCGCTCAGACCTGCGTCTCAAACGCACATCAAACGCAGCCAAAAACGCCCGTGTGTAAGAGCCCTACTTATTCATAGTTTTCTTTACAATAAAAAAAAATATGTTGTATTACTATTAACACATAATATTCAATGTTAATCCTGATTAAAATTACGAAAAAAAAGAGTTGCTTGTTGCTACCATATTAGTGATGCTGTAAGTGCTATTAACTTGATGCAATTTGTGACAAAGTTTGGCTCAGTGATTAAGAATCTTTATAGCAAGCATATTATTATGTTGATATTGGTTTTATCTGATCTGCTTGACGCCACAATATTCTCATCACTCTATAAAGCAGCATCCTCTTCAGAGTCAATGAGATCTTATTGTCATCTTCACGCTTGTATTTATTCATGATGAAACCATCATCATTTATCTTTCTTTGAAGGGATGCAAGAAATACAGCTCACCAAATGTCATAAGTCTTTATTATTATGAACATTGGGTTCAGGCAAAGTATATGAAAAATTGCCCAAGTCAATGTAAGTCATTTATTAAGAAGCTTCAAGCACAACAATGATTCTGTGTTTGCATATAATTTAAGAAAGGGTAATTTATGCCAGCTTCTCTTGCTTTTATCTCTCACCTTTCCTTCTCTATTTTTTCATTTACAGGGGATGGCTAATGGGATAAAACACAGTGACTTTTTATATATAAAATAAAGTGCATATGCTTAAAGGTATCTACCTGCAAACGTGTAATAATTTATGAATGTGTTATGGGACGTTAAGCATTTCATTTGTTTCTGGCTATTGTGGGGGTTCACTCGCTGGTAGGCTGCACATGAGGCGACTTCACACACCAGGATCGGCTTCCTGCCCGCGTTTATTTTCCAGCGGCTGCAGAAATTTCCCCTCGCAGAGGGAAGGTAACCAAAAAACAGAAATATCCAGCCTCCTGGCTAACACAAAATAAATGCTTTCAGTTTGTCTCACACACATTCAGCACTGCAGCTCAGCATCAGGTGTACTAAATAGGCCTAGGGCCTATTGAAAACCTGGCCTACGGATTTGGGAATCCGCCCCACCCTACTCTTGCGGGTTCCCAGTAAGACCAGTCCCGGATCATCAATTACAAAAACCTTGCAGAGAGACATGGGACAAATTCACTAACATTCGTAGTTTCGCCAGGCGCAACTTCGTCGCGCTTCGCCGCACTTCGCCAGGCGTAGTTTCGCCAGCGCTCCGCAAATTCACTAAAATACGAAGTTGCACTCAGGGGTAGCGTAAGGTTGCGAAGTTGCGATAGCGTTGATTCGCTATGTAAAGTGAAGTTACGCTAGCGAAGGCTAATTTGCATACGGCGCAAAATTCAAATTTCAATGGAGGAATACGTATCAGCACTACAAATGCCTAGAAAACCTTCAAATCAGCAAATAAAAATTTTATTTTGCCCTACACATGTGTCCACTGTCTAGGTAAGTTGCCATGAGTCAGGAAATGTAGGGGGGAAGGAGGGGAGCCCCAAAAAATTTTTCGATCTTTTTCAGCCTATCACCCATAATGTAGAAAACACGCCAGCGTTTTTTGGGACTTAGAAAAAATTTTGACTTTTTTTCAAACAATCCCTATCTACTCTATTGCGCTTCGCCAGGTCTGAGGTGGCGAAGGAAGTCTAGCGTAAAAGGTAGCGTTCAGTACACTGCGCTAGTTAGTGAATTTGCGTAGTTACGTCGCTAGCGAGGCATGGGGGAAAGGGTGCAGGGAGTATTTACAAAATGTGCAAGCTGGTGTCTGTATTAAATGTTTACAAATGCAAAAAGCCTGACAGTAAAATGGCAAAGCTGCAGGAGAAATATGATTTAATTTGTATTGTTGAAACATGGCTGAAAAGACTGGGCAGTAAATATTGGAGGCTATACTTTGTTTTGGAGGGACAGGGGAAATAGAGAAGAGTATGTCTAAAAGCCGATATAAAGGAAGAAGTGATGGTGGAAAATAAGGAGGCGGAATGGAGCTTTTTACAGATTGAAAAGAGTCCAGCAAATTAATTATAGGAGTATGCTATAGTCCGCCTCAAGTTATTGAAGAGGAAGAGACTGAGCTCCTGTTGAAAAGGCTGCATGTTTGGGGGCAAGTAATGTTAATGGGAGACATTGACTGGAGCAGCAGTACTGTCAGGCTAATTCATAAAAACAAGTTAATAAACTTGTTCCATGACAATTTTATGGCACAGGTTGTTGAGGAGCCTACCAGAAATCATGCTATACTGTATTTAGAGATTTTTAACAACCCAGAGAATTTTACTTTTTGCAACAACAAATAAATGAGATAACAAATGTGCAAGTAATTGAACTCCTGGGTAACCATAATGTGATCTCATTTATTTTTTGTTGCAAAAAGTAAAATTGCACTGATCATAGAAAACATTATAATGCTTAATTGGGTATATTGTAAGTAGTGATGGGCGAATTTGCGCCGTTTTGCTTCACCGAAAAATTTGCGAATTTCGCGCGAAATTTGCGAAACGGCGAAAAATTCGCGAAACGGCGCCGGCGTCTCGTTTTTGACGCCGGCGCCCGTTTTTGACGCCGGCGCCCGTTTTTCCGACGCCGGCGCCCGTTTTTTACGCCGGAATTTTTTCCGCGAATTTTCGCGGGAGTTTCGCGAATTTATTTGCTGGCGGCGAATCGCGCAAATTCGCCGCGAATTCGCGCCTGGCGAATAAATTCGCCCATCACTAATTGTAAGCACATATAGATGCACACAGACACTGACAGGCACATTAGATGTTTCGGGACTAATTTAACCCATATTTATTTCACAAGGTGCAGGTCTGTTGGGTGTGTATGATCAGTATGTCATATCAGACATGAAACATCAAAGAGTAGGATGGAGCACACAAAACACACTTGAAAAAGTATCCATGTTACCCGAACATGTCTCGAAAGAATACGTTTTTTGCAACAAAGCCTGTATTTGTGTGCGCCATCCTACTCTTTGATGTTTCATATACTGAATATGGTATGCTGGTGTGACCTGTATGGAAAGAGAGTGCATTAACAGGGGTAATGTGTTGAAAAACATTGGTTTTATTCAGTCATATTAGACATGTCAACTCTCCTGATTTCTCTGGCAGTTACACTATTTTGACCCTTCCCACCACCCTAGGTCATTGTCCTCCCGAATTTAACAAGTGCATGCTCAATAAGCATTCACTGACATCCGCAAACTTGTGTATGCAAGCCAAAAAGTATATGTTCATGCACAAAACTTTCACCTCCCTGGGGTTGACATCTCTGCAAAGTAAGTCCAGGAAATAACACCTTCAATCAATCACTTCAATCAGTTGAACCCAATTATGGTTCATAGACATGTTGCCACTAAGAGTATATTGGATATAGCATGTGTAGGTGCAAGTAGCTTTGTGAATATTTTTCAAATATGTAAAATTTTGCACTTCAACTAGCTCTTTTGCTCATTTATGAAAATAAACGAGCCTTTGTTTGTGCTTCTTTTCAAACCATTGTAAATCTTTTTCCTTTGTGGCATTATTTTCACTTGTTCTCCAATACTGCCAGGACAGTAATTTAACTGCTAAGATGAGGAATTTGGAGACAAAAGCTAAATAGATAGCCAGGCATACATACAATAGGTCACATTCAAGCACCAGAGTGATAGCAGATAAAGACAACTAAGAGATGACAGTTGCACATGTGCCAAGACTGACTAAAAATCGAAAGGACACATTCCAAAACAATCATGAGAGCCAACTGTATATGGTAGAAATCAAAACTTAAACATATAACATTCCTCCAATTAAGTTTTAGTACAGGTATGGGACCTGTTATTCAGAATGCACCGGACCTGGGGTTTTCCGGATAACAGATCTTTCCGTAATTTGAATCTTCATACCTTAATCTACTAGAAAATCATGTAAACATTAAATAAACTCAAAAGGCTGTTTTTGCTTCCAATAATGATTAATTGTATCTTAGTTTGGATCAAGTACAAGGCACTGTTTTATTATTACAGAGAAAAAGGAAATAATTTTTAAAAAAATTGATAAAATGGAGTCTGTGGGAGATGACCTTTCTGTAATTTGGAGCTTTCTCGATAACTGGTTTCCAGATAACGGATTGCAAAAAAGAAAAACTTACACTCGCACACCCTGGCCGTCCAAAATCAAACGAATCCCAGGTGCTCGATGTTAGAGGAATTGGGCAACCTCAAAAACAGCGTAGACACAGAACACACCGGCACAACATGGGTAATTCTAGCAGGTTTAACCTTGCTCGTTTATTGCGGATGCAACGTTTCGGGCGTGACCCCTTTCTCAAGTTGCTTGAGAAAGGGGTCACGCCCCGAAACGTTGCATCCGCAATAAACGAGCAAGGTTAAACCTGCTAGAATTACCCATGTTGTGCCGGTGTGTTCCAGATAACGGATCCCATACCTGTATTATAATAATAACACATTTACTTTTTTGGGAACAGGCAATGATAAACATTGTATATAAATAAGTAGAAGCTATTCAGAAATATTGAGGATGTTTATGTGTACAATGTTTTTTAGGATAATGGCCCACAGGCAGGCAATGCTGGAACTATGGCTAGGCAGAAGAGGCTCATGCTATGATGTGTGGGCTGGTCTGAAACCCACAGGTAGGGTGGGTTTGGGCCGACTCCTGCACAAAATATTTGACCTAGCAACCTAGCACTGCTGGCTTTCGGCCCCTAAGGTCCATAAATAGAGGAAGAAGGGCAGGCCGGGCCGGATGTGGGTTGGGAGGGGATGGGTTAGGGTCGGGTGTGGGTCAACAATTTCACACACAGCTAGCTCATGTCTAGGGTGCAACACGGGGGGGGGGGTGCTGGGCATGTACCTCCTCTGTCTGCCTTTCCCTAGTTCAGAGTCCTGGAGAAACACCAGACCCCCATCTTTGAATGGACCACCCGTTGCTCACAATCGCACCTGACAGGCAACTACTACCTGACATGAGTAATCTTCATACAAGTCTGTGGGGATCCATTTCAGTCTCATTCTGCGTATGTGGGCTAGAAACACTGCTTTTATCTCAGGTGTTTCAGTAGACAAAAGAATGACCTGCAGTGGCGTAACTAGAAGTCACAGGGCCCCCCTGCAAAAAAAAAAATATGGGCCCCCCCCAATTTATCCTAGTCGATATATAAAGATAAATATATAGGAAGGTCAGTGATCCCAATGTTATTAATAGGGAATAACGATAAATATATAGGAAGGCCAGTGATATGATCCCAATGTTATTAATAGGGAATAAAGATAAATATATAGGAAGGTCAGTGATCCCAATGTTATTAATAGGGAATAAAGATAAATATATAGGAAGGTCAGTGATCCCAATGTTATTAATAGGGAATAAAGATAAATATATAGGAAGGTCAGTGATCCCAATGTTATTAATAGGGAATAAAGATAAATATATAGGAAGGTCAGTGATCCCAATGTTATTAATAGGGAATAAAGATAAATATATAGGAAGGTCAGTGATCCCAATGTTATTAATAGGGAATAAAGATAAATATATAGGAAGGCCAGTGATTCCAATGTTATTAATAGGGAATAAAGATAAATATATAGGAAGGTCAGTGATCCCAATGTTATTAATAGGGAATAAAGATAAATATATAGGAAGGTCAGTGATCCCAATGTTATTAATAGGGAATAACGATAAATATATAGGAAGGTCATTGATCCCAATGTTATTAAAAGGGAATAAAGATAAATATATAGGAAGACCGGTATTTTTTTCCAGAAAAGGTGGCACAGGCAAACATATTTGTAGGTGCCCAGCGTTTGCTGTTGCTGGTGATTCTGATGCATTTGAAGACTTACCTGTGACTTTCTGTGTGTCACCCTGGGAAGACTCCCTGTGTGTGTGGGTGGATTGGTGGTTTAGCAGCTGGAACTTTTAAGGGAGGCCCAAGCCAGAACAGTAACACTCCTGAAGTCTCACCACCTATTTTATATTAAAAGGGATGGGGGGGGCAGGAGGGAATCTATTTCCTACATTAAATGTTCTGGGTGGTGAAACCTTTACATGTACAGTAGGAAGAAATGGCCATTCAGCTACAATCACCCTTCCGTCGAGTCCCTCTACTTACTACCTGTGCCTGTGGGTTAAATCACATTAGTCAGACAGGAGCCCTGCATAAAACTCAGTCGTTGGGAGGTGGGGGCAGGGCCATTCCGTGATGTAGTGTCCTGCTCTGCCCTCTATCCAATAGTGTGTGCTCTGCATTGTGTGGGCGGGTCTTGTGGGCGGAACTTATGGGCGGGTCTTGCGGGCGGGCCCAGTGGAGGGGCGGTAGACAAAGGCGGGCCCAGCCTGGGCCTCTGCTGCCAGTTACAAATGTGTTCTGCTCTCCGCCTCTCCCTCCATTACTCTGTGTGTGTGATTATGCGGACATATAGGCGGGGACTGCTGACAGACAGAGGAAGAGCTGGAAAACGTAAGTCACATGCTCCCTGCGGCCTGCCCCTAGAAGTATGTGGAAGCACGAGTGAGGGAGTGGAACTTTTATGCCGAATAGTAGTTTGTTTGAACACCGGGTGGCCGGGCCAGCGGGCCCCCTGTCCTCCCGGGCCCCCCCCGCACCTGCGGGGTCTGCTTCCTCCCTAGTTACGCCACTGATGACCTGGAGAGGTGGAAAAACAAAGCAACATATCAAAACTAGATCACTGAAGTTAGGGATCTTGAATAAACTCAATGCAGACACAGATTCCTTTACTCAAAAGGTGGGCTACAGAATCCATATTAATAAATAGTATGTGTATGAAGTCCAGCATGATAGATACCAAACTGAGGTAACACATTACAAATCAAAAAATAATTTTTACTCTATATTCATGCTGTTAAAAAGTAGTTTATTTTATCATATTAAAATACATAGCAATTCCCCTCATGTGTTTCATGCTTACCCAGCACTTCATAGGCAATCTTAAAGGACAAAACACATCTCTCCATTTATATATACATTTTCAAATATACCCTCCCAAAAGCTAAAAACCAATCGTAATGGAGCTAGGCCATTATTGCACCAACACCTCGATTTGAGGTGTTTCAGACCAGCCCACTTAGCTATAAAACCATTTGACTTAACAAGTTTTTTTTTTAAAGTTTAATTTGTTACTAGCGCATGGTTCCATAAAAAATGTCATACATTTGTTTTGCAAAAATAAAAGCAATTTGTACAGAAACCCAATGCTCTAGTGATTTCTTCCATTTCAACCCTGGGAAAACAGTTACAAGACAGGAAGATAGGTAAGAAAGTAGAGAAAAGAGAATATTTTTAAGAGGGAGATAAGGCATACATTCATTACATCAAAATATAAGTAAGTTCTGGTGTAGATCAGAGTTGTACCAAAGTGGAGTATGAGGTGAGAGGACCCGAGGATGCTTTTCTATTCTATCAGAGCCTCTCTGACATGGGGGTTGGAAAGGCCATGCCCGGGGGCTTCCGATAGATCAAGTTCTGTAACCCCTCCAGTGAGCCAACCAATTGTGCCTCTAGCAACATCACCGGGTCCTCCGGGTCCAAGCTAAACTAACGTCTAACAGATGTCAATTGGGCTGCTAAAAAATATCCCAACATATCTGGCACTGCCATGCCCCCTTCTTTGATCGGGGAGGTCAGCACTTTATATTTTACCCTGGTTGAACCTTTTGACTAGTAGAGTCTAGTTAGTTGGCTTTGAAGTTTCCTAAAGAACCCAATCGGTATCCAGGTTGGAGATTTATTCTACCAATTAAGGATAAAGGGAGTCTGAACCATGTATCAATTGTGTGGACAAGTTGTGTCATTAATGGGTCTAAATTGAGCTCTTTAAATTTGTCTATTTGCAGATGTATAAATATTCCTAGATACTTTATTATTTCTACATGGACCAAGGGAAGTGAAGCATCCATATTAGTTAAGGCTAGGGGGTCTAGCGCCATTATAGACTATTTTGCCCAATTAATTTTTAGACCTGAGAATTTGGTGTGATTGTTGATTAATCGTAGAGCCTTATGCAGTGATGGACCTGGGTCATTAAGATAGAGGAGTGTATCATCCGCGAAGAGTGAAATATTTGCCCTAAGGTTCCCTATCTCGAAACCTTTTATCTCTTGCATTGCTCTAATTAGGCACGCTAGTGGTTCCATAGCTAGGGCGAAGAGACCCGGTGACAGGGGGCACCCTTGACGGGTTCCTCTAAATAATCTAAAGGGGGGAAAGAGTTCTAAATTGGAAAGGATTCTGGCAGTAGGTTGGCTATATAGAGCTTAGATCCAGGTAATGAAATTTTTATGGCAACCAAATATTTTCAAAGTTTGCCACAAATAGTCCCATTCGACTCATTATCCAAGAAGGCAATGACTCTGTTATCCATATTTGTATGTGTGGTTGTAAGATTGGTGTATAGTCTCCTAATAGGGGCTATTATTGAGGTTATCACATAGTTTAATCGTCTCGCAAGTATTTTGGCCAATATTTAAGCGTCCGAATTGATTAGTGAGATAGGCCTATAGGAGGAGTATAACTGAGGGTTTTTCCCTGGCTTTAGGATTAAGACTATTGTGGCATCTTTAAAAGACAGGGGGAGAGCTTCTGTGTATGAGGTTTGATTAAAGATATCTGTGAGGAGTGGGCTAATTGTTTAGTATACGTATGATACCACAAGTTTGGTATTCCATCTGGGCCAGGGGTTTTCCGTGGGGTAAAGCAGCTATAGCTTCCACTACTTCCTGTTCTTGTATAGGGGCATTTAGTAAAGCTCTATGTTCTAAAGATAGGTTTGGCAGGTCAAGTTGTTGTAAATAATTTGCTATTTCGGAGTTTGGAAGAGTATAGGAGCTGGTAGTACTCTGCCAAACTTTGGTTAATATCTAAGGGATTGGAAATTATCTCTGTGTCATTCTTGGAAAGGACATGGATAGCTGGTCTACCCTTGTCAAAAGGGCAAGTAGCTTACAGTTCTTATCCTCTTTTTCATATAGGGCAAATTTATTATGCATTTGACTTTTTGAGCACATTTCCATTGAGCCTGGGCATATTGCCGCTGGGCCATTACATGCATAAGTTTGGTTTGATCAGTAGGATCTTGGATATATCTCGCCTCTGCCTCTTTCAACTCACCCTCCGCTTTTATCATGTCTTGATTAGCAATTTTACGGACGTGGGCAATCTTGGAAATGTATTCACCTCGTATGTATGCTTTCATGGCGTCCCACACTAGGGGTAACTCAGCCGTATTTGTATTGATCTGGAGAAAATTAGTTATGGACTGCTCTATGTTTACCTTTATATCTGGATGGATAATCCAGTAAGGATTTAATCTCCAGGTTTAACTGGTGAAGGTTAAGTGGAGTTGCCAGGTGATTTTTAGCAGAGCATGGTCTGAAATTCCTCTGGGAAGGAATTCAGCTTTAGTAATTTTGGAGGACATGTCAGGGAGGCAAAGGCGAGATCAATCCTCGACATAGCACCCCTTGAGTAGCATGAAAAACATTTGTTCCTTCTGTATGGCATACCCTCCAGATATTTACCAAACCCGCCGTCTGCGTCCAGGCTTTTAGTGCCCAAATACCAGCTCTGGAAGTTAAAGGAGAGGTTAACCGATCTTTGTCATTACCCATTACTGCATTAAAATCCCCCATTATAATTAATGTATCTGGAGGTAAAGAAGCTATACATGGTGTGGGGGTTCACTCGCTGGTAGGCTGCAAAAGAGGCGACTTCACACACCAAGATCGGTATAAGGGCTTCCTGCCCGCGTTTATTTTCCAGCGGCTGCAGAAATTTCCCCTCGCAGGGGGAAGGTAACCGAAACACAACAGTTCAACAGAAAAAATCCAACCTTCTGGTTCACAAAATAAATGCTTTGCTTTCTCTCCTGAAGCTGAGCAATACCAGCAGTTTGTCTCACACACATTCAGCCCTGCTGCTCAGCATCAGGTGTACTAAATAGGCCTAGGGCCTCTTGAAAACCTGGCCTACGGATTTGGGAATCCGCCCCACCCTACTCTTGCGGGTTCCCAGTAAGACCAGTCCCGGATCAGCAATTACAAAAACATTGCAGAGAGACATATGGGGCAAATTCACTAAGCGCCGAAGCGCGAACGCTAGCGTTAATTCGCTAGCGTTTGGCATTTTCGTTACTGCGCAAATTCACTAACGAATGCTGGCGTAGTTTCGCTAGTGTTATTTCGCACCCTTACGCCTGGCGAATTTTTGCTAGCGACGTAACTACGCAAATTCACTAACTGAATTTTACTCTACCTTTTACGCTAGACTTCCTTCGCCACCTCAGACCTGGCGAAGCGCAATAGAGTAGATAGCGATTGTTTGAAAAAAAGTCAAAATTTTTTCTAAGTCCCAAAAAACGCTGGCGTGTTTTCTACATTATGGGTGATAGGCTGAAAAAGATCGAAAAAATTTTTGGGGCTCCCCTCCTTCCCCCCTACATTTCCTGACTCATGGCAACTTACCTAGACAGTGCGCACATGTGTAGGGCAAAATAAAATTTTTATTTGCTGATTTGAAGGTTTTCTAGGCATTTGTAGTGCTGATACGTATTCCTCCATTGAAATTTGAATTTTGCGCCGTATGCAAATTAGCCTTCACTAGCGTAACTTCGCTTTACATAGCGAATCAACGCTAGTGCAACCTTACGCTACCCCTGAGCGCAACTTCGGATTTTAGTGAATTTGCGGAGCGCTGGCGAAACTACGCCTGGCGAAGTGCGGCGAAGTGCGGCGAAGTTGCGGCTGGCGAAACTACGAATGTTAGTGAATTTGCCCCATAGTGTTTCTCTGCTAACAGCACTACTGGTCTCACCTCAGTAACAATATCTGAGAATCCGTGGCCCAACATACATTCCATCAATGACCTTTTTGTCACCATACCACATAGGTAACAGCTCATATAATAAAGAGTCATTAAATGGAGGAGGCAAATATACGCATATGATGATATAAGGGAAACCTGCTAAAGAGCCATGTAGAATCGTAAACCTGCCTTCTGGATCATTGTGGATACTTAATAACTGAAAAGGCAGAGACCTATTTATTAAGACAGAAGTTCCTCTGGAGTAATTAGAGTAGACCGAATGGCATGGGCTATCCATATCTTTTTAAGGGGATTGGAATTAGAGGATTTACAAATATGCATCTCCTGGAGACAAATAATGTGAGGGTTATATTTTCGTAGAAAATTGAACACATTGTTCCTCTGCCATACGCACGGTTAGGCTTTCTAGGGAGTCGGCTGTTCGTATCGGTCTGGCCGCCATTTTGGAAGTCCTCAACGAGTCACGGAGATGAGCTCTGATATCAGAGGTCTCTGCCAAAAGTTGTTTCTTTTTACCCATGGATGGAAGTTGCGTTCCGATTGAGCTGCAGATAGCGTTTTACTAGATTAGTCAGGATTATGACTGGATATATCAGGGGATCCAACGGAGGTCAGTCAAAACACGTCTGCTCACATCGCCAGTTGGTCACGGCCCCCAAATTGACTTAACAAGTTACAGATAATACATGTTCAGGGGTAAAGTTAAAACAGTATAGTATTTTTGTATCTCAGTTATAACAAATTGCTTTAAATAAAACAAGTCACATCAAATATAAAATTCAATCCCAGCGGTAAACATTTCTCCAAATAAAATATCCAATAAACGTCGCTTTTGTGTAACAAAGTCAGAATATCTCCTCCTCTAATGCCTGTTTTTACCTGTTCTATCCAAGAAGACACTGGCACACAAGGCAAGTAGCAGCAGGGTTATACCTTTGCGTGTTTATTCAGCAGACGTGCAACGTTTCGGGGTCAGACCCCTTTGTCAACCCTTGCGTGTTTATTCAGCAGACGTGCAACGTTTCGGGGTCAGACCCCTTTGTCAAGCATGCTTGACAAAGGGGTCTGACCCCGAAACGTTGCACGTCTGCTGAATAAACACGCAAGGGTATAACCCTGCTGCTACTTGCCTTGTGTGCCAGTGTCTTCTTGGACTGTTTGCTGAGGGGGCTGCCGATCCCTCCGACACCGTGCACCAGGCGCTGAAATTCTGAAGGCCAGGGTTGTGCGAGCGGGCTACACCTTCTTGCTTTACCTGTTCTATCGCCTGTACTGAAAAGTATTTCAAATTTCTATTGTTACATTCCGTAATGTCTAGTGACATTGGTTTTGTTACAGTATTTGATATTACTAATCTGACTGATAAATTCTCTAATTCGCTCTTTTAAGGACTGCATGGTGCAACAATATACTGTTTATTGCACTTTCTGCAGGTTATTAAATAGATACTCCTGTAACAATTCAAGGGGAGGAGTGCTAGTCTGGCAGGGTTTTTAAAGTGATGTAAGGTCGAAGAGCTCAGACTCACTTGTGTTTTTTTTTTCGTCATTGGTGTCAGTGGAGGATTTGGCAGCTGCTGTTGTAGATCTGGAGCCATCAATGGAAGTCATCAGAGCAGGAAAGGAGGCACCCAGGAGGAAGATCCTTTGGCCAAAGAGATTCCGAGACATGGGAGCAGGAGACAGCAAGGATGGATGGACCCAGACCGAAATGCAAGGTGAGATTCATTCCACAGGTGGCGATTTCCAGAAGAGCACCAGCGGATACAGGAAGCGGCGGAGCACGAGTAAAGAAGGGGAGTCATTGCAAAAATGGAGACACGAACGGGATGACATCACCGGAGGTACGGAAAGAGCCGATGTTGAGTCTTCCACTGGGAGTCCGGTAAGCAGGGCAGTGCAGGGGAAGGAGGATTGCGGGGTCTTACAGAAGTGGGAAGGGGGCCGGGACAAAGCTGCCACCAATGGAAGTTGTGGTAGATTGGGCAGGAGGGGAGACGGGCTGGATGAAGGGGGGCAGGGGAACAAGAGAAGCGGACGACCATGGAAAGGGGGGGTGTGATAGAGGAGTCTTTAGATGAGGTTGAGTGGGGAATGGAGGCTGCCCCCTCCATGGGATACGGAAAACGGAGAGCAAGGGGAGGTTGCAGTGCAAGATTAAGGGGAAAAGGCAACCAAGATATGTGCAGGATACAGAGAGGCCCAGGCATGGAGGAGGGCATCAGTACTGGGCCAATAGTGAATATGAGGAGTATTGGATGGAGGAAAATTATTTTGAAGAGGACAATTATGAGGTGGATAATGATTTTGGGTATGATTTTGTGCAAGCACGCAGACCATGGCAGTATGTAAGGAGACCCAGGTGGGCGGAGCAGCAGGGTAATATGTACAGGGGTAATACCTGTGTCCCAAGTTTCTTTTTCAGGAATAATTTTTGAGTGGTTGAAGGGTTTTTGCTAGCATTTATCTAGAGAAAAAGCCAGCCAACATTTGAATGTGATAAAGTACATAGATACTATAGTGGCTACATACCTTTTTTACAAGGGCACTTCCTGGTCTGATTATGACAGGGTATTTACAAAAAAGATTATTAATAGCAAGGTCATTTGGGCAAAAGAACATAGATTTATGGACAAGATGGGTCAAAAGAGGCAAGGGGGTTTTAATAATGTGAGTAAAGGGTCCATGGCATATAAACCAAGGAATATTTGTTTTGCCTACAAAGAGATGTAACTGGGGATACACTTGTAAATTCACACATGTTTGTTCTGCTTGTGGGTTGTCCCATGTGGTAAGGGAATCTAGCAAAAGGAAGGAGGTACAAGTGAATAGGCCGCCCTTTCGGGCAGCTCAGCAGAAGAGCATAAACGCCAATACAGATGGTCAAACTAAGGGAATCTGTACTAGCCTATACAGATCGGGATATAGCGGAGTTCTTAGCAAAAGGTTTTTTAGAAGATTTCAGGATACCAGTTTTAGAAGTTCCACCCCCAGCAAAGTTTACAGGAATTTAAAATCAGCCAGTCAACATGTGGAAGCTTTGAAACAAAAACTTAAGAATAAGTTAAACGCAGGGAGGATGGCAGGCCCATTTGAAGAGGTGCCTATAAAGGATTTAGTAGTGTCACCATTAGGCATAGTTCCCAAAAAAGAGCCAGGAAAATATAGGATGATTCAGCACCTGTCATACCCAGAAGGGGCATCAGTAAATGATGCGTTGAACACGGAGCAATTTAGGGTACAGTACCAATCTTTTGAGAAGGCATTAGAGATAGTTAAGATGCATGGGGAAAGGGCTCTGATGGCAAAGGTTGACATAGAGTCAGCGTTTAGGCTCTTACCATTGCACCCTGATAGTTTTAAGTTGACAGGATGCTATTTCCAGGGAGCTTTTTATGTGGACATGTGCTCGACATTTAGCACATTCCTGCATTGGCTATTGTAGAAGAGGTCAGGGAACAGAACCATAACCCATTATTTGCACGATTTTCTGATTATTGGATCAAGATATGGAAATACTTGCTGGGAGATGTTGGTAATATTTTTGCAAATGCTAAAGGAGTTGGGTGTGCCAGTAGCGCGGGAGAAGACAGTACTACCAACAACTTTCCTGGGTATTGAAATAGATACAGAGGCAAGTGTATGTAGGCTCCCCAAGGATAAGGTGGAAAGGACAAAGCAGGCAGTCAAAAAAATGATAGCTGGGAAGGTAACTTTGAAGGAAATGCAGAAAATTATGGGATTACTAAAGTTTGCATGTAGAGTAATTCCCATGGGAAAGATATTTAATAGGAGGCTGGAGAAGTCCACAACAGGGATAAGGAAGTAATTTCATAAAATTAGAATTATGGGAATTGAGGGAAGACTTGGTGGTATGGGACAAGATCCTGTCCAAGTTTAATGGGATAAGAATATGGATATCTGAGGTTAGGCTTAGCCAAGAATTGGAGTTCTTCATGGAAGCATCAGGTAACATCGGTTTTGGGGCTTATTTTGCTGGAAAATGGAGTGCTGGTAGATGGCTGCAGGTGTGGCATGCAAAAGGGTTAACAAAGAATTTGACATTGTTGGAGCTTTTCCCCATTTTGGTAGCATTGGAATTGTGGGCTGCAGAATTGAAAAATAAAGCAATAAGGTTCTTATCAGATAATATGGGAGTAGTTCATGCATTTAATAATCTGTCATCTGATTCAACTCCAGTAATTAGACTACTGAGGCAGCTGGTGCTAATTTGCATGAAGTTTAATATATCATTCAAAGCGCAGCATGTGCTAGGTGTAGAGAACACCATAGCAGACGCCTTATCTAGGAAAAAAAGGGAACTGCCGGGACGTGCCGGGAGATTGCTGCAGTCTCTTACCTCCCAGGGTGTCTCTCCAAGATTGTTGGTGCGCAAGCGTGAACTTCCGGGTTCCCAGCCCCAGTGACACTGGCGTTTGTTTGACCGGTTAAGGGGAGCCAAAGTTTTTACTGAGTTAGACTTACAAGGGGCATACAACCTCATCCGTATTCGTTAAGGGGATTAGTGGAAGACGGCCTTCAACACCCGGGATGGCCATTATGAATATTTAGTCATGCCCATTGGCATGTGCCTTATCAACTATGTTCTTCGGGAATTCTTGCAGACCTGTGTCATAGTCTATTTGGACGATATCTTGGTCTACTCTTCCTCGTTGTCTGATAATCTTGTCCAAGTGAAACAAGTTTTACACAATTTGAGGCAGAATTGTCTCTACGCCAAGTTTGAAAAGTGTGAATTTGGGATACATTATTTCTTCTTGCTTTGAGATGGACCCTGCCAAAGTCTCTGCTGTTCTTATTTGGCCTGCTCCCACGGGTCAGAAGGCTATTCAACGCTTTTTGGGATTTGCCAATTTTTATCGTAAATTCATCAATAATTTTTCCCAGACAGTGGCTCCTATTACGGCTCTCACAAGGAAACCTTTTAACTCTTCTTGGACCCCACAAGCACAGGAGGCATTTTTGACTCTTAAGAAATTGTTTAGTTCTGCTTCAATTATTCTTCATCCTGATCCTGCTCGCATTCTGGAGGTTGATGCCTCGGAGGTGGGAGTTGGGGCCGTCTTGTCTCATGCTGAATTTCAAGGGACTCTTCATCCCTGTGCTTATTTCTCTCATAGACTTTCTCCTGCCAAGAGGAATTATGATGTGGGTAACCGCAAACTTTTGGCTGTTAAGCTTGCACTGGAGGAGTGGTGCCAACTGTAAGAAAGGGCTAAGGAACCTATTACCATCTTGACTGACCATAAGAACCTTGAATATATTTCTTCTGCCAAGACTCAATCCTCATTGGGCTTTGTTTTTCTCCAGATTAAACTTTTTCATTTTCCTATCCACAAAGGTGGATACTTTGTCCAGATGTTTGGTTCAGTGAGGTGAATCCAATGCCACTTGCACCCATTATTTCCCCTGACTTAGTGGTGGCACCTATTTCTCTTTCATGGTCAGATCTGTCTAATGTGGAACGTCCTCCTGAG
Source organism: Xenopus laevis (assembly GCF_017654675.1). Classification (NCBI taxonomy): domain Eukaryota; kingdom Metazoa; phylum Chordata; class Amphibia; order Anura; family Pipidae; genus Xenopus; species Xenopus laevis. The sequence goes on from NC_054373.1 coordinate 68,505,608, forward strand.
TGTCCTCCCGGCAAGATTTTTGTATCCCAGCAAAGAGTTCCTTGAATGGGCCCATTCTTCTAAGATATCTGGACATCCTGGCATCAAGAAGACTCACGACTTTATTTTGAGGTATTGTTGGTGGCCTTCATTGGCCAAAGATTTGTCTCTGCCTGCATCGTGTGTGCACAACAGAAGAGTCCTCAATCCTTACCGTATGGCCTTCTCCAATCCTTACCCGTTCCCGCTCAACCATGGCTCGATGTTGCCATGTACTTTATTGTGTATTTGCCAAAGTCTTTGGATATAACTACTATTCTTGTAGTGCTTGACAGATTCTCTAAGATGGCTCATTTTATCCCTCTGAAGAAACTGCTGGCTTGGCTCAAGTTTTCGTTAAGGAGATTTTCGGTTTGCATGTTGTTCCACAGTTCATTGTGTCGGATCGGGGGTACAGTTTGTATACAGATTTTGGTGTGCTTTTTCTAAACATTTGGGGATCAAATTAAATTTTTCCTCTGCTTATCGTCCTCAAAGCAATGGTCAGAATGAAAGGATCAAATCTTGGAACAGTTTTTACGATGCTTTATCTCTCGAAACCAAGATGATTGGGTTGATCTTCTTCCCTGGGCAGAGTTTGCTCACAATAACTTACAACATGACTCGCTGGGATCTTCTCCGTCCTTCACTGTGTTTGGCTACAATCCTTCTGCCCTTGCAGACTGAGATTCCTGCAGCAGATGCTATTGTTCGTGATTTCAAAACCATTTGGTCCAAAGCCCACCAATCTCTACTAAAAGCTTCATCTTCTCCCTTCCAAATTGGAGATTTTTGCACATCAAACTTTCCCCAGTCACCATGGCCAGCATTCACCAATGGGTTAATTCCCCCTGCTGGCCAGCGGACAGGACATCCTCCAATAGTTCAAAAGTTCACTTCCTCCCATGCCCCCTAGTCTTTTTTTGTCCTGTCCGGGCCAGGGAGAGGATTTTTTCTAAAAACAAGACTACAAGGAAACACATATTTGAGGGCCTGAAAGCTCCCCAGTGCGGGGTCAGCAAAGGTTAACTCACGATAGCCGTCAAGAGAGGTAAGCAGCGAATGGGTTCAGCCAGGAGACCGCGGCGGAAGTGACGTCAGAAGCGGAAGTTCCCGGGCGGCCATCTTGGTTAAGGGCAGTAAGCGCTTAGGAGCGCAGGGAACCTGTAAGGGCCGGAAGCGTTTTTTTGAAGGCGCCAAAGCAGTCGTTTTTAACCGGAGGAGGCATACTTATAAGAGGGCAGTAGTGGAAATCTATTTAAAGATCCCAAACGCTGCCTAGCCTATTTACGTCAGGATCACTTCCTGTGGGTGCCATTTCTGCCGTGGGAAACGGAACAGTGTGCACCAATACAGGTATGTTTGAGGACATCAGCATGAGATTCCTTATGTTAGAAGGAGAAAAGCTGATGGTTATTTTGTTTCCTTTTCATTCTCTTTCTGAGAAGTTTCACCTATGGAACCTGGTATGAAGGGGAAGTCCGCTCACCCTAAAGAGAAAAGGTGATGTTCTGACAGAGGGATTATGGCAGGGGCAAGGAGCTCAGGTAATAACAGTTTGTTATTTTTATGCAGCCTTCCTGCCACAGAAGGGAAAAAAGACAAGTCTCCTGAAAAGTCAGCAACTGCTCCAGAGAAGCCACAGGAGCCTGGAACCTCTTTATCTCAAGAGAATCAATTGTTTGCTGAGTCCTTAGCCTCAGTGATAAAACAGGCAGTAATACAAGGTTTTCAGGAGGTGTCAAGCTCTAAGAAGAGACCGAGACACGGTCATGGAAGACAAGGTGAATCCTTTTCAGAGGTGTCTGAAGGAGATTTGTCGGATGACTCGGATGTCCTGTCACAAGCAGGATCAGAGGAAGGAGATATTGAGTCAGAGGAGGAGTCCACATTTGATCTAGCAGTGATTGACCCACTGATTAAGGCGGTGAGACAGACCCTGGCTTTTCCTACAGAATCTGAAAAGTTGTCAGCAGCAGATAAATTATTTCCTTCTTCAAAGAAAAAGACAGCATGTTTTCCGGTACATTCATCAATTAAAGAGATTATTGTGACTGAATGGAGGAAAACCGAGAAGAGGGCTCAGACAGCGGGAAAATTCAATAAAAAATATCCCTTTGACGAGCAGGATTCTAAGTCCTGGGATTCACCACCGAAAGTGGATGCGGCTGTGGTGAGATTAGCTAAGAAGACTACACTCCCAGTAGACGATGCAGCTGTATTTAAAGAGCCGATGGAGAAGAAGATTGAGTTCAATTTAAGGAAGGCTTTTGGAGCAGCTGGTGCAGCTTGTAAGCCAGCAGTGGCATTAACATCAGTGTCTAGGGCTCTTAAAGTATGGTTGTCTGAGTTTGGAGAAGCAATTTCGTCCAATGTAAAAAGACCAAAGCTATTGGAGATGTTGGCAGATTGTAATATGGCAACAGAGTTTGTGTCTGAAGCATCAATAGATCTTGTACAATTCTCAGCAAGATCGATGGCGCTATCGGTGGCAGCCAGAAGGTGCTATGGCTCAAGTCATGGGCAGCTGATAGAGCATCAAAAGCTAATATGTGTCAGTTACCATTTGAAAGAGACATGTTGTTTGGAGAAAAGCTGGACGCAATCATAAAGAAGGTGTCAGGAGGCAAAAGTGTATTCCCGCCGCAAGAGAACCAAGTTAAAAAAGCACGGTTTGAGTCAAGCTATAACAAGACAAAAGATAAGTCATTCAGAACAACTAGACAGTATAAACCTGGTAGGGAATACTATAGGCAGTCTTCGTGGAGGTCAGGACATCAAAGCTCTAGAGGAACATCTAAGAGACCTGTTTTTTTTTCCTCCACCCCATCTACCTCCGGTCAGCAATGAAGGTGGCAAGGCCAAGAACAAAGTGGGGGGCAGGTTAGCCAATTTTTCCCCGGTCTGGGCCACAACTATTCACGATGCATGGGTGTTAAAAGTAGTAAGTTCAGGTTTTTTTCTGGAATTCAAAGCAACACCCAAAAGAGATTTTTTCGTGGAGTCGGTAGTCAAAGGAAAAGAGGAAAACAGGATGATAACTCAAGAATACCTGAATCAACTTTTCGAGTCTGGAGCAGTGGAAATAGTCGCTCCTCAAGAAAGACGTACAGGTTTTTATTCAAGACTTTTTTTGATAAAGAAGGCATCGGGCGCATTAAGACCTGTGCTAGATATGAGAAAATTAAACACATTCCTTCAGATAAGAAGATTCAAGATGGAGTCAATAGTGTCCATTATGCAAGCAGTCTCGGCGGGAGACTGGCTAACAAGCATAGATTTAAAGGACGCCTATTTTCATGCGCCAGTTGCTCAGGGGCAGAGGAAGTATCTGAGATTCGTGGTGGACGGCATTCATGTGCAGTTCAGGTGCCTGCCGTTTGGTCTTGTCCAGTCCCCAAGGGTGTTTACAAAGGTTCTGGTAACACTCATTGCGGAGTTAAGGAAGGAAGGGTTGGCAGTATACCACTATCTAGACGATATCCTGGTGGTGGCAAAGTCAAGGTCGGAAGCAGAGATGCATACTCACAGAGTAGAAGAATTCTTGCTAACACACGGTTGGGTGGTCAACCAGGAATAGAGCAATTTGGTTCCAACCCAAAACCTTCAGTATTTAGTGGCTCTCTTCCAAACGAAGAAGAACTTAGTCAGTCTTCCATTGGACAGACAAGGGAAGGTAATAAACCTAATAAAAGATTTCAGCAAGCAAAGAACAGTTTCTGTGCAACAGTATTGGGCTCTATGTCGGCGACAATACAGATTGTGATATGGGCAAAGTGGCACTTAAGGCCCTTACAACTTTTCCTTCTAAAGAAGGTGAGACAACCTCACTTACAACTACAGAGAAGATAGTAATATCTCAGGAGGTCAAGAACACCCTGTCTTGGTGGTGCAATCAAGAGAACCTGGCAAGAGGAGTTCCTCTAGAAGAGCCAGATTGGGTGGTAGTTACCACAGATGCGTCAAGTGTAGGGTGGGGAGCCCACACAGACGAGAGATTTGTTCAAGGCACGTGGAACGGAGAAAACGTGTCATCAAATATTTTGGAGCTAAGAGCAATAAAGGAAGCCCTGTTGTCTTTTTCACACATAGTGAAAGGAAACCATGTAAAGATCATGACAGACAACACGACGGCAGTTGCTTATATAATAAAGCAAGGGGGCACCAGAAGCGTGACCCTGATGGAGGAAGTAAAACCACTATTCCGATGGGCAGAAAGATGGTTGGGAGGATTAGCGGCAATCCATCTTCCAGGGAAAGAAAACTGGAAAGCAGACTTCCTCAGCCGGGCAATGTTAGATCCCGGAGAGTGGAATTTACACTAAGACATTGTAGAAAAGATGGTGAGAAAATGGGGCCAACCAGAGTTAGATGTTATGGCGTCCACAAAAAACAGGAAATGTCTTTGGTTCTTTTCAAGATTCCCCTGCAAGGAGGCAGAGGCAACAGACGGCCTAAGACAAGATTGGTCAAAAGGCCTAATTTATGTTTTTCCCCCCTATCCATTAATTTGGAGAGTGTTAAAAAAAAAATAAAAAGAGAAAAAGCAGATGCTATGGCGGTGATTCCCTTCTGGCCCAGGAGGCCATGGTTTCCCCTTCTCCAGAGGCTAGCGATAGAAAGGCCAATGAGCATGCAGTACTTTCCAGGCTGGTTATCGCAGGGGTCCATTCAAATAGAAGGGCACAATCATCTGTCTTTGATGGCTTGGTGGTTGAAAGGGAGAGATTAAAACGTCTTTCATTGGAAGATAATATAGTTGACTTATTATTGAAGTCAAGGAAAGCAAGTACTTCCAAGCAATATTATAAAGAAGTTTGGGAGATTTGTCACAGAGAAGAAGGGGGATCCTGTTTCACCATCATCCACAGTAGTGGTAGAATTTTTGTTTTCTGGATACGAGAAAAAATTACATTGCAGCACATTGAGAGGCCAGGTGTTGGCAATCTCAGCCTTAACAGGGAAGACGGGCAGAGGAGCCATTAATAAAAAGGAATATCCCAAAAGGGTTGAAGGCCCATTCTACCAGGGCATTGGCTAGTTCCTGGGCGGCACAAGCCAGGGAGTCGCCAGAAAACATCTGCAAATCAGCAAGATGGTCATCTTGGCATTATAAGCTGGATGTGTTATCTTCCCAAGAAGCTAAATTTGGAAGAAAAGTGTTGCAGTCTGTAATATTTTCTGCTGATTTAAAAGTTATTGCAATTTGTGTCCCGCCCTCTATTTTTTGAAGCTTGGGGATTTCCCATTGGTGAATGCTGGCCATGGTGACTGGGGAAAACAGGAAATTGTTTAATACATACCGTAATTTCTGTTTCCTGGTCACTTTCATGGCAGCATTCACCAGGGAGTTTCCCACCCGATAGGGGACAGCTTTAATACGGAGACTAGGGGGCATGGGAGGAAGTGAACTTTTGAATTATTGGAGGATGTCCTGTCCGCTGGCCAGCAGGGGGAATTAACCCATTGGTGAATGCTGCCGTGAAAGTGACCAGGAAACAGAAATTACGGTATGTATTAAACAATTTCCTGTTTTGTCTACCCTCTCCCAAGTTTGGACCTTATTATGTGGGACCCTTCAAGATTAAGGAGGTGATTAATCCTGTGTCTTTTCATTTAGAACTTCCTTCTACTATGAATATCTCCAATTCTTTTCATGTTTCCTTGCTCAAGCCTTTTTTTAGAAAAAATTTTCGGTTGATCAACCTCCTCCTGCTCCCATCATTCTTCATTATCAACAAGAGTTTTTGGTTCAGGATATTCTGGATTCCAGGAAGGTTAGAGGCAAGATCCAATATTAGGTTTTGGACCTGAAAAGAGATCTTGGGTAAGAGCTGCTAACACTCATAATCCTCGTCTGATCCGGGCCTTTCACAATAAGTTTTCAGACAAGTGTTAGGAGTTCCCGGAGGTTACTCCTGAAGGGGAGTACTGTAAGACGCGCTGGGAGACTGCTGAAGTCTCTTACCTCCCAGCGTGTCCCTCCAAGATTGTCGGTGTACAGGCGCGCACTTCCCCAATGACGCTGGTGTTTGATGCCGATCGTCTTGATGCCTGCGTCATGACGCTGAGCATCATGACATCACAGAAGGGCGCTGGATTTGAATTCTGGCGCCAAATAATCCTTAAAAGGGCAGTCCACCATTTTGAGAATGCCCAAGCTGACCTTAGTTTACCTGTTACTGCTCAAGCATTTATTCTGTCTTCTAATATCCTGGTTTTGACTATGATTCCTGCCGCTTGCCTTGAACTTTTCACCTGACTCTGATTACATCTTCTCTAAATCCCTGCCGGTACCTCGCTTATGGACTTGTTACACACTTCCTTGTTGGCTTCCACAGCAGAAAGCCCGGGGCCCCAAAAGGTGAACACCGGAATCCACAGGGTCCACCTGTGCATCCGTGGGTACTTATCATGGTGCAAGGTTCCTGATAACGTGATCATTACAGGAACTTTGCTTTAGGCTGGCCCGTAATGCAGAAAATCTGCTTATGTGTGCCCTGGTAATTTGTAGCAGCAGGTGAACCCATATTAGAAGAACTATATGCAAGATCGTTATCGGAAAAAACTCTTTCCAGCTACAAAAGAGCATGGGAAAGATGGCAGCTATTCTGCACAGGTGGTAGGAAAAATCATGCCTTTATGGATTTGTTGGCATTTTTTAGGGTGCTTTACAAAGTGGGAAAGTCAAAGGCGATGGCTGCTACTATACTGTATTAGCAGCGATCTCACATTTTTCTGTAGCAGAAGGTAAGCCTGATTTAACACCTAGCCCTAGAAATTAGGAAAGTGATGAAAGGTTGGGGAAGATTGGAGGGCACTAAGGTGGATGAAAGGGAGCCATAGTTAAGACTCGGTTACAAAAGATATTGAAATCCCTGGGTGGTATTGATCAGTTTCAATATGTTTTATTTAGAGTGGCTTTTGCGCTGTTGTTTGGAGGAGCCTTTTGTATAAGCGAGGTGGTGCCACCTTCTAAAAAAAGCAATAGGAAAGGGGTTATGGTACAAACATGTGTTGATACAGGAAGGGAAACTGTTGATTTATATTAGTAGTTCTAAAACGGATCAGATGGGTAAAGGGCAATGGGTAAGCATACGGGAAACAGGGGAAGTGTCATGCCCTGTTAGGTTAGTGCTGGAATATGTGGCTGTGCGTCCGTCAGGAGGGTAGCTATTGTTATGAAGATGGATCCCCTCTTTCAGAAGACTTTCAGTTTAGGCAGGTACTGAAGAAAGTGGTGATAGATAATGTGTGGGATCCAAAGAGGTTTGGGTCTCATTCTTTCAGAATAGTTGCGGCACCTGAGGCAGCAATGGGCGGGGAAAGTAGGAAAGTAGTGAAAGGATAAAATCACTGGGAAGATGGAAGTCGAAGGAGATACATAATGCCCATCACTGATGCAGGAGAGGTGTCAACTCATGTTCTGTCTTTATCGCAGCAGAAGGTGCAACAACTTGCAACGTTTTGATATTAGGGCATTCATTTATTTTCTGGGTGATGAAGCATGCAGGGGCTGCAGGTCAGCAGATGGGTTTTCTGAAGGAACACATGAAGATCTCTTGGTGGGGTAAGAGAGGTTTAAGATAGAAACAGCTAAGAGGTATGCTCTTTGAGGCATCATGACGGAATACCATACATTTGGTAATCATACATGTGGGGGGGAACAACCTTACGTCACATCCCCTTATTGAGCCCAGCCCTTATTGAGGCCATGAGGGCTGACTTAAGGAGCGGAAGAGTCAGGTGTATAGCATGGTCCGATATAATACAAAGGAGTAATTGGCGGGGCGCCAATTCCCCCCAGGGCATAGAGCGGACCAGGAAGAAGGTTAACAGGGCCATGCAGAAATTTATCTGTTCCTCCGGTAGGGATGTGATAAGGCATGAAAATGTAAAATGTAAGCAAACACAGCTGTATAAGGAAGATGGAGTGCATTTATCAGAGGAAGGTATGGGTTTGTTCATTGGGAACATCAAGGTGTTCCTTGAGGAATGGTGGAGGTCACGGCTGGGTAGATGGGCCACTGGAAAAGGATAGGTGTCACCCCTCCCCTTTTTTTCATTGGGTGTCATCAGTGCGGCTCTAGGAGTACGAGTTGGTTACGATATACAGTAGGTCTACATTTATTAAGTCTTGTCTGAGGCATAGAAGAGACTGGGTGAGCTCCATTTATGCACAATGTTGGGAGCAGGGGGATGGCCAAAAAAGGGGGTCACTGAGGGCGCTCAGCCCCATGATCCCTGCTCCATGTTTGACAAACTTTTGGGCAGTGAGCCCACGTTTTTTGAGAATATAATTATTTGAGCAGTGAGCCCATATTTTGAGAATAAGAGCCGCAGCTGGGTAAACTGCTTAAACTAAATAAAGCCTGTGACCTCCACAGATTTTTGCCACAATATGTCTCTGTGTTTTCTTTCAAAACTTTTTTTTATTATCCATCAATATTGACAAATCATTTCAATTTTCATTTATAAAATGTATGTCTTCTCCTACACAAAGGAGAATTATTACATTGCATGAAAACATATTACATAAAGCTACATTGCCACATTGACATGTAAATAAACATAATGTAATATGCATATCAAGAAATAAATAAACTTGTGTAACAACATATAATGCCATTTATTACTTTGTATTCGTCTCCGTGTGTATTTTGTCATGTAATAATAAATGTCTCCTTACATTTAGTCATATCGTCCCAGGGTACCAACCTTATTCTAGTTAAGGGCTCTCCCATCTTTCACAATTAACAGATACATCCATCACTGACTGGTATACCTAATCCAAGGGGTCCAGATTTTCATATAAATATTGTATTTGTCTGAAATAATACTTAACAGTCGTTCATTCACCATAATCCAGTTCATTTTGGTACGAAACATGGATATGGGGAGTGAACGTTTTTTCCAGGAATAAGCTATGGTTTGTTTTGCTGCAATGAAAATAAATTGAATCAATTTACGCAGATATTGATCAGATACTGGAATTGTTGTATTAAGAAGTACCTGGATGGGATCTTTCCAAAGTCTAATCCCTGTAATTGAGTCTATTAAAGTAAATATTCTGGACCAAAGTCTCGTAGCTTCCCTACGTTCCCACCATGTATGTAACATTGTCCCTCTATTCGCACAGTTCCTGAAACAGAGAGGGCTACAGTTTGGATAGTATGTATTCAATTTGGTAGGGACCAAATACCATCTATTAACTACTTTTTATAAAGTTTCCTGTGCCAAAATGTTAATAGAACTCTTAGCTGTATTTACCCAGATTTGCTGCCATGTATCCTCATCTATAGTGGTATTTAAGTCTTTTTCCCATTGTTTGGTATAGGAAGGACGGGAAGAATTAGGCTTTTTTACTATCTCCTTATATAACAGTGAAATAACTCCACTACTACATGGAAACTTCAAACAAACATGTTCCCAAGGGGTTAAAGTTCCTATATTGGTACAGTTTCTAAGCACTTCCTTAAGGTAATGGTAAATTTGCATATACCGAAAATATTCATTTTCCGGAATGTTACTTTGTTCCTTAAGTGAGTCCCATTTTTTAATACCTTGAAGTCCTATAAATTGGTATATAAATCTCATGTTATGATCTTGCCACCATTCAAAATCACATCTTTGTAAGCCCGAGGGGAAGGCAGGGTTACCACAGATTGGCATTGCAGGAAAATAAGAGGAATTTAAAACTATTTTTTTCCGAACCTAGTCCCACACTGCTGATGCCATTTTCATTATTGGGGTAGTAGATAGAGGCCTTTCTTGCTTAGAAAGCCACGGTAAGGCAGCAGGAGTCAGTGGTTTAATACGGTCTGCTTCAATTTGCACCATAATGGGAGTATGGGGCGGTAGAAATGGATTATAGGCATAATCTGGGCTGCTTGATAATAAAATGTTATATTAGGAACACTAAGGCCTCCTTTCCCTTTCACATTTGAAACCATTGTATAGGCCAGCCTAGCCTTCTTATTGCCCCATATAAATTTCATAAGTTTCCGTTTCACCATAATTAAATGTTGTGTTGGAATCTCTATTGGTAACACACGAAAATAATATAACATTTTGGGGAGAAGATCCATTTTAACTGCATTTATTCCGCCGAACCATGATAGTCGTAATATGGACTATTTTAAGTATTGAGTCAATTTCTTTTCAAAGCTGGGGATAATTCACTCGGTATAACCCTTCTAGTGTGGTTGTTATGTTCACCCCTAAGAAGTGTAGATACTTATCATTCCATTGCAAGTCAAAATTAAGTTGTATTAATTTTTTATGCTGTTGGGAGATTCCTAATGATAGGGCTTCAGTTTTTGTCGGGTTCACTCTTAAACCGGAAAGGTCACCAAACTTGTCAAGTATATTAAACAGGTGGGGTAAGGAAAACAACGGTTTAGTTACAATTGCCAGCATATCATCTGCGAACAACATCTGTTTATGGTCTTGTGACCCAATGTAAATTCCCGTAATATTAGAGTCCTGCCGTATTAATGCCGCTAGGGGTTCAATTGCTAATATAAACAGCAGGGGCGAGAGGGGGCACCCCTGTCTAGTCCCCCTATGTAATGTAATATTACTGGAAGCAAAGGGACCCCATTAAAAAAAAGCTTGGGGAACGTTGTATAATGCTTGAATAACAGATATAAATTTGTCACCAAAATTACACTTTTGTAATATATAATATAAATAGTCCCAAGTAACTGTATCAAAGGCTTCATGGATATCCAAAGATAGTATTAAAGCTGGATTTTTGGTGGTATTGAGAGTGTAAATCAATTGCAATAGCCGTCTTATGTTTTCACCACCTTCTCTATTTGGAATAAATCCCACTTGGTCCGGGTGGATTAATGTAGCCAAGAAAGAATTGATTTGAGTGGCTAAAATTTTCCCTAATATTTTGACATCGTTATTCAAAACAGAAATGGGGCGATAGTTTCCACATTCCAAAGAATCTTTATTAGGTTTGGGTATCAGTGCCACTTGTGCCAGTATTGAGTCAGAATGCATCTTACCTCCTTGCATGATTTTGTTGAACATAGCAGTGAGATAAGGAGATAATTGCATAATAAACGTTTTATAGTAAGCCATCGAATAACCATCTGGGCCGGGGGATTTGGATTTAGGGAGCGATTGAATTGCTAATTTAGTTTCCTCAATTGTAATATCATTATCCATTATCTGTCTTTGTGCAATGGAAAGTTTAGGTATGTGGGTCGTTGAAAACAACCCATCTGCCAATTGCTCATTAAATGGAGATGGACTCTGATAAATATTTGAGTAATAATTAGCAAATTTCGTAAGGATTTTTTCTGGATTACCTGTTATGGACCCAACACTGGTACGGATCTTATATAGAGGTACAGCTGTTTTTTTAACAGAATGTAACAAACGTGACAAAGGAGTATCTGGTTTGTTACCCTTATGGTATCGTCTGTTAACTTGCCATGTCTGTGACCTGTCTGCATCTAAAGTATAACATATATCCAATTCCCTTTTGGTATCTATTATAGCCGAATAAATTTTAGAGGAATATTTCATTTTATTTTGCCGTTCTAGTTCTGTAAGTTTATTCTGCAGTTCTAGTATTTTCTGTCTCTTATGTTTTCGGGGGGGCCGCCATAACATTAATTAGTTCCCCTCGAATCACTGCTTTATGCGCTTCCCACAAAGTTATAGTAGAGGAAACAGAACCTCGATTAAGCGAAAAATATTGTTGTATCTTTTCCTCTATTTGGGAACGCAGTTGGGGAGTAGCTAACAAGGACTCATTTAATCGCCATCTGGATTGTAAAGGCTTAAGTAACAAGGAACTTAATTCTATCCCTACCATAGAATGATCTGACCAGGTGGTTGGTGTTATCTTAGCAGATACTAGGTTGGATAACAATGTTTGAGTTATAAAGATGTGATCAATACGAGAATATATCTTGTGAGGATTAGAAAAATATGTATAATCCTTGGTAGTAGGCCATTTTTCCCTCCAAGCATCAATGAGTGATAAGGAATGGAATATTTCCAATATCTGTTTAATTTTGTTTGATTCCGTAGTCAAAGAAGGTGTATCCTTGTATGTTTTGTCTAAGGAAACATTTAGACAAATGTTGGAGTTACCAACTAGTATCAGAGGACCTATGGAATGTCTCAGCAAAATTTTCTCAAGCTGGTCAAAGAACTGTTCTTGGTCTGAATTCGGTACGTAATAATTCAACAAAGTAATTATTGTATCCTGAATTTCACCCACCAGTAACAGATAGCGATGCTGAGGGTCTCTCTTTATAGTCTGGAGTTTAAATTGCATTCCTCTACGAAAACATATTGCTACCCCGTTTTTCTTGGTAGGACCAGAGGCCAAATAATATAGTGGGAAGTAAGGGGACAGAAAGGAGGGAGTTGAGTCTGTAGTGAAGTGAGTTTCTTGTAAGAATAAAACATCAATATGGCAAGAACGGTAACACTTAAAAGCTTTAGACCGCTTTAGGGGAGAATTGAAGCCCTGTAAGTTGTGAGTGGAGATTTTTTAATTGGCCATTGCATTGTGGAGGCCTGTCCTTGCCCTGTGTTGTGCACATATTTACTATATTGTATAAGTGTGCATGTATAGATAAATGGATAATATAGCTAGCCCTGCAATCTTTACATTCAATAGGTTATTTAAACTTCTACTTAGAAATTAGTTAGCATCCACAACAACTGAATTAGCCAAGTTTTATTCCTAACTGGATAAAAACAGGTAAAAATATTATAAATGTTCTATAGAGAGTAAAGAATGACCCAAAGATTGCACTACCCCATTTGTTACTCCATAAATCCCATGAACAAAAAGGTAAAACTTAACCTTTATTAGTATGTATTAAAATGACACGAAGGGTGAAAACCAAAATTATTACAATTACAATCAGGAGGAGCACATTATTTGCTGGATTGTGTAGTATATCCCAGATGCTTAAGCATTGATCGTGTTCAGAACTGATAAGATCATATGAGAAGCATCATAGTGGGGATTCCCTACATTAAGTCCTGTGAGTTAGAGCAAAAGGCCCGTTACCCAAAGTGTTAATTGACTGATGAGTGCGAAATTGTACAGGTTGCAACTACTTGTCAGATAGAATTGAAACGTGGACACCAATTATATCAGCCCAAAGCAATTCGCGAAGTAACCCTCATAAGACAGGAAGTGTACAGTTTAAAGCCCTGCCTATGTAGATTCAGTTGTCAGAGTTACATTCTATCAATGTTAACCGCTATGGTGCCGTTCAGCCACCCACTCTTGACGCACCCCCAGATGCACTGTATTTCCAACGGTAGGGTATATTTCAGAATAAGTGACTTAAATTTCATCAAAAATGTCTACCTGCCTAATTGAGCTAAAAGAGTAACCAGCGCCTGACCATAGCGGTGTGAAAACCCTTGAAAACCTCTAATACAAAATTTCTGCAAGTAAAAGCAGTTGATGTCCTATAGACGTCAATGGGAGCTGTGATGACTTTTTAGCCATTTGGACTTTTACAGGTTTTTAGAGGCTTTTTTTTGCCAGTATTTGGCAGAAAAACTCAAACTTTTAGACAATGTCGAGGTTTTCATATTTTTTGGTTCATTGTTCATCGCTTACTTATGCCTATTCATCCATACAATGGAGTACAGTGGCTGTGTAACGTTGTGGTATATAGTAAGGTCAGAAGGAGTGTGTGTGTGTAAGAGAGATCTGTGCGGTCCCTGAGTATTCAGGAGCCTTATGGCTTGGGGGAAGAAACTGTTACAGAGTCTGGTAGTGAGGGCCCTAATGCTTTGGTACCTTTTTCCAGATGGCAGGAGTGTGAACAGTGAGTGTGAGGGGTGTGTTGGATCAGCCACAATGCTGGTTGTTTTACGTATGCAGTGAGTGGTATAAATCTCTGTGGTGGAAGGGAGAAAGACACCTATGATGTTCTCTGCTGTCTTCACTATCCTCTGTAGGGTCTTGCGCTCCATGACAGTGCAGTTCCCAGCACAGACAGTGATACAGCTGCTCAGGATACTCTCAATAGTCCCTCTGTAGAAGGTTTTGAGTATGGATGGTGGGAGATGGGATTTCCTCAGCTTGCACAGGAAGTAGAGGCGATGTTGGGCTTTCTTGTCTAAGTAGCTGGTGTTGTGGGACCAGGTGAGGTTCTCCGCCAGGTGGTGCTTTTGACGATCTCCACATTAGAGCCGTCAATGTACAGTGGCAGGTGGTCACTCCTAGTCTTCCTACAGTCAACAACCATCTCCTTTGTTTTGTCTACATTGAGAGACAGGTTGTTGGCTCTGCACCAGTCTGTTAACCGCTGCACCTCCTCTCTGTGGGGTGTCATTATTGCTGATGAGACCCACCGTCATCAGCAAACTTTATTATGTGATTTGTGTGGTGCATGGCTGCACAGTCATGCGTCAGCAGAGTGAACAGTAGAGGACTAAGCACACAGCCTTGAGGGGCTTCGGTGCTAAGTGTGGTGGTTCTGGAGATGATGTTTCCAATCCTGACTGACTGAGGTCTGTCGGTTAGGAAGTCCAGAACCCAACTGCAGAGGAAGGTGTTCAGTCCAAGCAGGCTCAGCTTTTCTATCAGATGCTGCGGAATGATAGTGTTGAATGCTGAACTGAAGTCTATGAACAGCATTCGAACGTAGGTGTGTTTTTTTATCCAGATGAGAGAGGGCCAGATGGAGGTTGGTGGCTATTGCATCGTCTGTTGAGCGATCTTGAAGGTATGCGAACTGTAGGGGGTCCAGTGCTCGTGGCAGCAGGGTTTTGATGACAAGCTTCTCAAAACACTTCATGATGATGGGGATGAGTGCCACAGGACGGTAGTCATTGAGGCAGGACACTGATGACTTCTTTGGCACAGGGACAATGGTGGTGGTTTTGAAGCACTTCGGGGCAGTGGAGGTGTTCAGGGAGATGTTAAAGATGTCAGTGAAAACATCTGCCAGCTGATCTGCACATTCTCTTAGCACTCTTCCAGGGATATTGTCTGGTCCTGCAGCCTTCCGTGGGTTTACTCTTTCCAGAGTCATCCTCACGTCAGCCACCGTCAGACGCAGTGCCTGGTCACTAGGCAGAGTGATGGTCTTAACCATTCCTGTGTTGTTCTGTGCTTCAAACCATGCATAGAAGTTGTTCAGTGCATCTGCAATGGAGGCGTCACTGTCACAGGCAGATGGTGTTGACCTGTAGTTTGTGATAGCCTGGATGCCCTGCCACATGTGCCGTGTGTCGCCATTCTCTTGGAAGAAGCGGTGTATTCTCTGAGAGTATGCGCGCTTAGCTACTCTGATGGCACAGGAAAGTTTGGCTCTCGCTGTTCTCAGGGTGACTTTGTCACCTTCCCTGAGAGCAGAGTCTCGGACCCTCAGTAACACACGTACCTCTTCAGTGAACCATGGCTTCTGGTTGAGGCGTGTAGTGATGCACTTGGAGACAGTGGCATCATCAATGCACTTTGTGATGTAGCTGATTACAGATGATGTATACTCATCCAAGTTGATTTAGTCGCTGTAGGTTGCAGCCTCCCCAAACATGTTCCAGTCAGTGCACTCAAAACAGTCCTGAAGAGCAGTCATGGCTCCTGCTGGCCATGTTTTCACTTGCTTCAGAACCGGTTTAGAGTGCTTGACTACTACAGAAAATTGATAATCATCTTACTAACCCAAGCTGCACCAGTATAATCACTGTAGAAATCACTGTACATGTCCAATAAGCTCTCCATTAACGTCAAACATTCCAGTAAGACCACTTTGGGAGACACTCCTGCTAATAAACAACTCCCCATGTTATTAGTGGATATAGAAAATATAAATATATAAATGAACAGAGTGGCAATTTCATGTATTCCTCCAGAACTCATAAGGATGGCACACAGATTATTTCATGTATAAACACCCCCAGAACTCATATAAGGATGGCACACAGATTATTTTGTGCATAAACATCACCAGAAGTCTGGAAGATCATATATTTTACTGGCAGTGGCAGCAGGCCAGTAATCAGTTCCATTCCATCCGACCCCCCCCCTCCATGGGGCTCCCAACATTTGGCAAACTATCCCTTATGTGAGCAACAAAATATATAGCATTACAGCATACAAATGTAATATTTTACATACCTACTACCCAACCTTCAGCTCCGAGTTGAGGAGGTAGTAGTGACACTTACAGAGGCAAGCAAGGCAAGGCGGGCGGCGCCGCGGTGGGTGGCTTCTGCCCAGACTGCCAGGCCTGGAGTTGCGCGATTTGTTTGACGCGTCATGTGATACACTCCCTCCCCCTCTGGTGCCAATTTGTAGAATTTGGCAGCGCCTCCTCCTGCAGGCGCTGATATACGGAGAGGATTTTCAGCGCAGGGGGATCTACTAAGTACCAATTTCTAAGGGGGGGGGGATAGAGAGGCAGCAGAGGCTGCTATGTAAAAAAAACAAAACCCAGCTCAGCGGTGGGCCCCCAACAGAGGATGCTCCTTTTGCCCCCTTTATTAAAGAGGCAGGTGCCTAGGGCGCCTAGCGTTTAATCCGGCCCTGCCTGTCACTGACTAAAGCCTTGTTCACAGGGTCCCTTTAGGGTAGCACAGCTTTACTGGGGCCTTTTTAAAACCATGCTCCCTGAATAGCAACCAGGACTGTATTTAAGTCCGATGCCCCCCCTCGGCACCGGACCTAAACACGCCCTTTACATTACGCGAATGATGTCAGCGTGTCGTGTGTGTGTGTGATGTCACATGCATTATGCCGCGGAAGTGGTGTCAGCACGTAGTGCACTTCCACGTTATTCCTCGGCCCTCATACCCCTCACTCCCCCAGCTCTGTCACCGGATTTCCTAAGAAAATCCGTGGCAGAGGGTGGGGGAATTTAAAAAAACCTGAAACCAGCACCTGAGGGCCACCCCCAAAACCGTGCCACCCTCTGGTGCCTTAATATAAATATGCCCCTGACAACTAGGGTTGCAACCTGGTCAATATTTTACCAGTCTGACCGGTGAATATTATACTTGATCCCAATGTTAATAATAGGAAAAACATCTAAATATATAGGAAGGCCAGTATTTTTTTCCAAAAAAGGTGACAACCCTACTGACAACAACTAGCTGAATCAGCAACTGAAGGCCAAAGAGGAAGATCCACCACTACCCAAACACTATATACTATACTATAAGGAACAGTTGAGTGTAAAAATAAAAACTGGCTAAATAGATTGGTTACTGCCTAATAGCCAATCAGTGGAAACCAAGAGAGCTGAAAAGCAGGAAGTAGTGTTCTGGCTATTATGTTACAAATCCAGTCACTACAGCCTTTATACATTACTTTTTGGCTAACTATATTAGAAACATTTTTTTATTTTGCACAGCCTATCTATTTACCCAGGTTTTATTTTTACACTGATCAATTCCTTTAAAGGGGATGTTCACCTTTAAATGAACTTTTAGTATTATATAGAGAGTAATATTCACTCAATTGTTTTTAATTTTTTCATTATTTGTGTTTTTTTAAATTTATTTAGCTCTTTATTCAGCAGCTCTCCAGTTTGCAATTTCAGCAATCTGTTGCTAGATAGCTTTTAGTATGATGTAGAGAGCGATATTATGAGACAATTTGCAATTGGTTTTACATTTTTATTATTTGTGGTTTCTGAGTTATTTAGCTCTCTATTCAGCAGCTCTCCAGTTTACAATTACCCCTAAAAAATACAAAAAAACGGTCTGTCTGGGTCAAAACCAGACAGTTGGCAAACCAAGAACTGGATCAGCGACCCCCATTTGAAACTTTAAAGAGTGAGAAAAATAAGGCAAATACTGTATGTGTTTTCCACTGGGACAGATGGAAACACATAAAAAACATCTGACAAAGGGTTAACCCCAAAATCATGTTGTGCGGAATAGCACCTTTGCAAGGTAAGAAGACCTGCTGCAGGCCTGCTGTTGTTCCAATCAGTTTTTCTATTTTAAACCCTTTTGGTGCGAAGGGAACTACGACTTTGGCTCTTAATTGGACAGAAAATAAGGGTGGAGTTATTCTTTTTGCATACAGCCACCAAATTTTTAATGCCATTTTTGTATTATAGAAGTGCGCTAATAATGTCATGGTTTCATTCATGCTGTTTTTTCACAGCACCGGAGTTTCAATTGATTTCCACTTCTGCAGCTTCGTAGAGCATTAGCGCCACCTTCTGTGACTCTAACAATCAGCTGACCAGGAGGGCCACGTGAGCACACACCCGGAACGGGAACTGCTTTTAGCTTACTTGACAGGAAGAAGCGAGTAAGATATGGAAGCAGCTTTGGAGCAGCATTTGGAAGATACGTAAGTGCTCTGCATTTTTCTTTCAATAAAACGAGGAACCTAAATAGGAGGAAAGCGCTTTAATCCTTGAACTTCGTAACATGTCAAAAACTTACAATAAATAGTTAAAATTCACCTGTTCTTAATTTTCTACATGAGTGATCTCACTGAGGAAATCTTGGGAAGGTAGTAGTGAAAACTGTGATGTTCATTCTGAGACAGTTGGTGGGAGGGGAAAGCAACATGTTAAAGGAACAGTAAAACATTTAAGTTGCCTAAAGTTTTTATGGTGTAGTTTTTATTTCTAAATTACACTGTTTACATTACATATAATTTACTCTATAAAATGTTATTCTTGAACCAAAAAATTAATTTTTTAGCTGTAATATTGGTGTGTAGGCAGCCATCTCTGTGCATTGAGCCTGATCCTTTATTTTCAGAAAGAGCCAACACTTTAAATGAACTGCTTTCAAATATGCTATTGTTTCTCCTACTTAATGTAACAGAAGGAGTCACAGTGGGACTTTGAATTTTATTACCGAGTACTATTCTCGTATATGCACCTAGCAATGCATGTGTCTGTTGATAGGCTGCTAGGTGGGAAAGGGAGGGGCTGAACGTTTAACATTGTTGCCTTGTAGTATTAGACCCTGACTGATTTTTAACCTGGGTACTATTCGCAAATATTTTGCCTTTCCTTTCTTTTTCAGAATGAAAAATCCATCAATTGTTGGAGTTCTGTGTACAGATTCAGAGGGGCTGAATCTGGGATGTGACTTATTATATTTGTGGACAGTAGCAACAGTGTGTAGGGTGTTTAACATTGTTGCCTTGTAGCATTACACCGATTGATTTTTAACCTGGATACTATCTTCAGAGACTCCCCATGTCTGATTTGGTTGGCTCCCACACTCTTATTAACCCTAGTGTTTGTCATAGGAATGTGAAAGTTTGTTATTTTGAATTTAACATAGGGTTTTGAACCTGCAAAAGCATTTGTTCACCCATCCACTAGTGTAAAAAGGATTGAGAATATTCTAGTTTGTGCTAGAGCATGCCCCCCCCCAAAAAAAAATAGTAGATCTGTTATTCACAATTAAAATATGCAACTAATAAAGACTATTGCTGCAATGGTTATTGAGGGTGATTTCCACCCCACCCCCCCTTTAGGGAAACTACAGGATGCCATACACAGGATGACTTAACAACTACCAACTAATGGCATTGCAGGCTGAATGGATAGAATGGATTTTTAGTGTCACTGGTCCATTCATGTGGATGATTTTAAGGACCAGAGACACTAAAAATCCATTCTATCCCCCTCCAATACCTAACTTGGACAACATTGTGGTTAATATTTTTTTACATAAATACCGAGATAATACCCCTCTTCCGGTTGTGTCCTGTATTTAAAAAAAAAACAAAAAACGATGCATTCTAAAAGCTTGCTCCAATTTCCTCCAAGTGGGACTTTCTTGTTAAAACCGGAAGTTTGGTGCTCAGCTTCACAATGGGGTCTTCAGCCTGCCACTTTGTTTGCATCCCTGCCGGATTTAGCTTTGGGGAGAGGGTGTGTGTGGGCAGGATTATTCTTTTCTTAGTGTGATTTATTTCTATAAGTGCTGCAAGCAGGGAAGGAATGAAGGAAGTGCATTATCTGGGGTGTCTGTGGATTATGGCTGACATGGGTGCTGCCTTCACGGATTGCAGTTGTTACAGAAGTATATCACTGAGGATTAATACAAGCAGGCAGAAAATCCCCCCTACCTTTTTCTATATGAATTAGGATCATCATCAGGATTCTTATGGCCCCATACCACTAGGTTAACAGGGCCCTTCCTCGTCTGGGTGGGCCAACTTATTTACCCATTCAGCTGAGCACCCTGCTAATAAGTTAAATGGGGGGACATGTGGAACACACTCAACCACATCCCTGACCCACCCTAGTCATGCAGCATTATGGCAAATCCTGCCAGTGATCCATGCAAACGCCAGTCCTTCCCTTCCCTCACAAGGTGCACTTTAAATAGAACTAAACCCTTCTCTTAATCCCAGCCCCCCTTAACTTGCCTCCCTCCCTGCAGTTTATTCAGTTCAAACGTTTTCCTACTTGTACATCTGTCCTACACAGGCAGAGGTGCACAGCAGAGTTCACAGGTGCCACCTTCTGCCCATTCGGGGGGGGGGGGTACCCTCTGATGGTGGCTCTGCAAACAATATATGCCAGAAGCCAAGAACAGGAAGATGTGTACCCGTGCTGTGGAGTCTTTGTTCTCCCACCTGAAAATAGCTCCAGCCCCAAACCAATGTATGGGTCACATTAGGTCCAATCAGCTGCTATGAGCATCTCTTACTTTTAGACGGCACAGTTTTCGAGGTATAAAATGAAGCAAACACTTTTACAGTGAGCCAATCCACGAGCAGTCACCATCCCCCTGGAAATCAGCAATGTCTTGGCACTAGCAAACCTGTTGATGAAGCTGGAGGGGTTTTTTCTTTTGGAGGGGTTAGATGTTTTGGGGAACCTTTATGAAAATCCATCTGTGACTATTAGTAAGTTCCACTGGGACAGAGACTGAAATATATGTGTGTCAGTGCTATATATAAAGGGTAAGAGATTATATAGGAAAAATAACCCCAGAGTATGGTAAAAAAAAAAGTAGTAAATCCTGAAATGGTAAATATTATTCTGCTTAATCCAAGCTTTGCCTTTCCATGCCCCTAGTTCTGCATATATTCAAAAGTGCTGTGGGGGGCGTGGCCTGATGGCTGACTAGGACGGACTCCTTTCTACTGGGTTCCCGCTCTCTCTCGTTACTTCGGCCTGATAATACCTTCACTCAATGAAAAATAGGGAAATTTTACAAGCAAGTTCCCATCACTACATCACAGAAGACCGTTTCACAAGAAAAAGGATAAAGAATACGTCATTCCTTCGCCTCAGTCACCGAACATGGATGAGAGCTCCAAAATAGCGGACAACTAGACACCCGACGTAGAGCAACATCCACATCAAGCAGAAACATTACCCTCCACCACTTCTGCCATTAATACGGACGAGTACAAGTATCTGGGGGCCGAACCAAGAAACCCAGAGATATTCTATGTGCCTTCCATAACTTTACAACCAAAGAGAAAAAAGGCCAGAGATTTCAAAGCAGTACAACTGGAGGGCAACAAAATATACCAAGACCTGGCCTACACTACCATACTTCAACAACGGATGTTATGCAATGTGGTGCAACTCCTAAAGGATAGAAATATCTCATAAGTGGGGCTTGCTGAAAGGAACAGGAGAAATCCCGGGCTTTCACTGTGCTATCCTTGTGCTATCCCTAGGCGAACCGGTTCGTCTTGGCACAGCAGAAACCATCTGATTACAACCCTCCAGATACACTGCGCAGGGGTCTTGCAAAGAACGACACAGTAGGCTCGTGTGTTACAAAGCAAGTTCCGATTTATTAGGGTTACAGCAGTTGCTTATATAGCCAATATGACGTGTTACAAAAGTATGCCTTAGCCTAAGGGAAAATGAAAAGTGTGTGTCTGCAGAAAGAAACATTATAGAAGTTGTGAGAGTGGGGTGTGCTGGTATGCGTGATAAGAAGAGATAAGAAACATATTCGCTCAAGGGCATTGGGGGCTGCTCAGGCCAGCTGGGGAGTACGTGCCATATAAGCATGTTTTGCACAAAGAAGTTTGAGCAAGGACAGAAGTTTCAAGGATAGAAGTTAACCCTTTCAGTTCCCCCCTTTCAATCCCCCCTTTAGTCACGCAAGTGACTACACACGAGCAGCATGAATAAGTTTGAGTTGTGAACCTTCTAAAGAAGCAATAAGTGAAGAAATCAACTTCCTAATGTAAGGGATTACACAGCAGAAAATAAATGAAATAAAAATCAAAACAATCAATAAGGTAACACTGATCTGGGCTAAAACCTGTCATCCATCCAAAATATTCATCCCAAGGATGTGTGATTCCAGAATTTTTCTTTAACTTAATGAACAGATCAATAACTTTGGACCAGTATTATCGGGGATATATGTGCAACAGGTGCTTGTGTTGGCAAGCATTTTACAGACACCCCCCTTTTCAGCCAGTATCATGCCAAGTGCTACTCTATTTTAAAAGTTGGGTCCAGGGAGTGAATTCTTTGACTAACACCCAATCACCAGGAAAGGAGTAACATTGTGTGTGTGTGCTTCAAGGTCAGAACACATTGTTACAGGAATACAAAATATAACAGAATAGTGATAAGAACCTTCTCGACAGATGTTACACATAACCTTGAACAGTTTCTAAGGGGCCTCAGGGGCACTCAGAAACTGTTCACTCCATTAAGGGGGCCAAACAGGGCCTGCAAGACTTTTCTTCTACTACAAAATAAACAATTAAATATAGCATACCTTATAAATGCTATGCATACAACCTATATGAGAATACATCTGGTATATAATGTTCATACACTGTGGTGGTTCATTGAAGTCATTTCAGACTTTTAGCGTTCTTAGGATAGAACAGAACAAGCCTAGAAGAATTTGCCTTTAGAAAAGAGTGAGAAAATAAGGAGGTACAGCAAGAACAACAGCAACAAATGATGATTAGCTGAACTGTTGATACAAAGGCCATCGGACCATAAGTGTACCAATTTACTAATATCCTTGGGCGACACCGTTTTATGAAAATACACTACTGGTGCTGTACAGAATCCTGAGATGGCCATTGGAATAAGTATAGTGTTATACTGGAGAAGTGTCAAATTACCTCAAGGACTGTTAACTATGTCCTGACAGGATAGAGATTCTACTATGTATGTCATACTGTGAGCTGACAAAGGAGAATGTGTACATATCCAACAATCAGTAATAGTGTTGATGCTGCTATAACATGCATTTTAACAAGAGCATTATAAATTAGGCTCAAACAGTTATGCATATAAGTCTCTTTGGACAACTTTAACCTGAGCTGGTGATGAAACATTAACCTCAGATGCTGGTGAGGCTGTTGTTGTGTTGACTTGGGACCTGTCATTAACAGCAGGCTTTATAAGTGCTATAAGCAGCATGGCAATGAAGATACGTATGTGCAGCAGGAAGACACAGATTCGGACCAAACATCTGGCCCACAAAGACATGATTCTGCTGGAGATCTTCACCCGATGGGGACCTACATCTTTAGCGTTGGATGTTATGGTCCCTGGGACTTAGGTGGTGGAAGGAAAGAGGTGTTATTATGTCCTACAATTCCCCCCACTTACACAACAGGTGGAAGTTTAAGGATTCTTACTGTGAGACGCGTGGATCCGATTCAGTCTCCCTTCAACCTTTACAGCTGTTTCTGTGACGAGGAGTACCTGGAATGGTCTTTTGCAGCGAGGTTGAAGATCTTTGGCACTGCGTCTCTTTATGAGGACCCAATCTTCTGGAATGAGAACATGTGATTCCAGAACATCCGCTGGATCTGGTAATGAAGAATAAACTCGAGAACACAATTTGGTCAGTTCCTTAGGTAACTGAGTAACATATTCAGTCATTTTTCCATAGTTCATGCAAAGAAGATGAGTAGAAGGAAAGTACTGAGCCATGCGTGCTTGTCTCCCAAACAATATTTCATATGGGGAGAGTTTAGTTAGCCTTTGGGAATGTGTGTGACAGACATAAGCACTATATCAAGGGCATCTGGCCACGCAAGTTCAGTCTCTGCACATACTTTAATTAGCCTGCTGACTTTCCACTTTCCCACTAGCTTGGGGATGATATGGTGTGTAACATTTGATGAATCCCAATGGCTTCTGGCCAACCAGAGAATTAGTCAACACAAACAAATACATATTCATAGGTACAACATTTAGGTAACTGTATGGAATCTATCTGCAATATCTGAAATGGATACATTGCTTTAAGTTGGTGTTTGATAGGTGTTGGAATAGTCTTACCTAGATTATATTGCACACAAATAAAACATAATTAAACATATTTGGCTGCAATAGATGAGAACCCGGCGGCAAACCACATTCCTGACACATCACAAATCCCCCCTTAAAAAGTGTGCATGATACCATGTGAGGCAGCAACCAAATATGGTAACAGAGCACGGGGTGCAACAGGGTAATCACCTAAATGCCAAACAAAAACATCAACATCCGGAGTATGTGTACATCTGGCTTTAAGCCAATGTTCCTTCTCCTCAGGTTCCATTTGGTCCTGAAGGGCTGATAAAAACAGCACTAGAGGGAACAGGTAGAGTTGGTTCTTTTACAACACATGCTTTAAACATTTTATAATACAATGCTGCCTGCTTTGCAGCTACATCAGCATAGGCATTATCTTGTGCTACACGGTCAGAGGACCCAGTGTGGGCTTAGTACTTAATGACTGCAACCTGCTTTGGTAGTCGGTTTTGGCGCTACCGGATGGGCTGCAATAACAACTTTGTTAACTGCTCTGAGATCCTGAACAAAACGCCACTCATTCTTGCAGGGCTTTTTAATTGGCAAGATGAGCATATTTACAGGGCTAATCCTATGAATTAACACTCCCTTATCAAGTAACCCTTGAATGACTGGGCAAATCCCCTATACTTTTTCACTGGACAGTGGGTACTGTGAGATTTTGGGCTGGGGGCCCTTAGGTCTACTCGTATGGACACAGGTGGGATGGATGAATGACATTAACCCAACAGCTTTTGGTGAGAAAGCCCACAAATCACTTGGAGTGAGTCTTTAAAACTGAGCGGGCAGCACCAGTATTCACTGAACAAGAGAAGGTATTTTAATTAATAAACACTTCAATTAGGAGGTCTGGATGGTGATTAGAAGTGTTTGGAAATACTGGTACCGGTGCTGCCTCGCACCTTCAATCAGGATTTATGAGGGATGCATTGGGATGTGAAGGGGCTGCATCTCCTGCAGGGGAAAGGGCTGTCTTTGGGGACATGCACTTATATGCATAATGCCCTTGATTATTACAATTAATGCAAACGACTGTCTTTTTGTTACGGTAATCTGACCTGTATTGCTGTCTGTTAGTTATTGTTTCTGGAGTTTTGGGAATTATCCTGGAAGTTGTTAGACTGTTGCTAACCTGGTAACACCTGCTGGGGCTTAAGACAGGAGTTCTCAACTTGTGGCAATGACAATTATCTTTTCTTACTTCTTATGCTTCCAGGCAAGACTATGTATGCTGAGGTTACTTTGAGGATCATTTAGTAATCCTGACACAAAGGTAATAGCATACTGGACAGCAGACTCTTGGGCATCTTGGTTAAATTTGAAAACTATTTCCCAAGAAGCTTCTGAAAGAGAAAAAAAATGGTGGTCAACAGGGTTAGTATCTAAATTCATTTTGGCTAACAGACATTGGTAATCCCCTGGACCACGCACGTTTGAGTTAATTAGGCTTATGAGCACCATGGACAAACAAGAGTTCCTGTGCAAATTTGTGTGGATTAGTGTGGGGCTGTGGAACATCTTGAAAAATCCTTCTAAGATGCGCTTCTGCAGCGTCCCCCGTCACCCCCCTTTTTCTCTACTTTGTATTGTACGGGTGGGGTAGAGCGTAGCTGCGGGGCTGGGGAAAGCCTGCTCTTCTGTATCTGAGCTATTACTGTCAGAGAACTTATCTGTGAGCTGTTCGCTTTACATTAATATTGTTCCTTATTTCACTTTCTCTTTTACACATTCCCAAACAATCTTTACTTAAACATACATTATTTGTTACTCTTCATTAGAGGAAAATATAGAAGAGAAATATTAGGATAGCAGCTTTCTATCTTTTCAAGTAGTGTAGTGTTGGATGAGACTTGCAGTTCTTCCTAGCGAATACTGCTCATGTGATTTCTAGACCCTATTACTCCCTGTCCCAGGCTAATTACCTATTTCCTGGATTCATAAATCTGATTTAGAAAAGATAGCCTGCCTTTGGATCAAATCCAGAGTTTTATGTCTCTAGTAAGAACAAAAAGTAAAAGAAATAAAAGTGACAGTACAAAGATAGGAGGCAATCCACAAATGTGGTCACAGACAGTTAGCAGTAGAATTAATTGGTAACACAACTATACCAACATACAATACCCAACACTTAGACGGCAAAACAACAAAACATATGCATACATGCCTTACATATATATATATATATATATATATATATATATATATATATATGTAATCACTTATAACAAAGTGTGTGACTTGTGAACACTACCAACAGAAGTTCCCTGTTGGTAAACAACAAGTGGCTTACCTGCCGGCTTTGGGAAATTCTGTTGACAGAATCACTGCCCTCACGTAGCAATTTCCATCACCATATATATATGATTAGTACAACTTACAAATAGCAGCAACACCAACAGGATGTATTAGTAACAGTTATCAATATACAAACAAACAATTATGTGTCCCTGGATGGCATATACACACACGCATGGCGAAAGAATGATAGATTTTTAAGTAAGAAGTTACACGTCAAGAAAATTGAATACAATGTGACATATATACCTTAATCTCTATACAGACATGGGGGATACATACACGTACAAAGACAAAACGAGACAATATTATATATGGAGAGGTGAATCAGTCAGTAAGAAAAGGTTTCTGCGTGCAACCTAAATATCCCTATCTTACTGTACTAACAGTATCGACCATTACATGAGGCGAACCTTTGCAAAACAGCCTCAGTCTCGACCATTACAGGAGGCGAACCTTTGCAAAACAGCCTCGCGAGACAATTAACAACCAGCCTCAAACCGCCATACCAGAGGCAAAACCTATTTTTATTCTTTTTTGTTGTTATATTTTATTTTTTATATATATAACAACCAGCCTCAAACCGCCATACAAGAGGCAAAACCTATTTTTATTCTTTTTCGTTGTTATATTGTTTCCTTTTTTTTTGTTTTTTTTTGTTTTTTATATCAAGAAATCGGTTATTGAAAAGAGCCAAAGGTAAGAGAAAAAAACATCAGTTTAGACAGCAATTCTACTTACCTCCGGATATCCAACCGATCCCACTTCTGACACCAGCTGAAAGGAACAGGAGAAATCCCGGGCTTTCACTGTGCTATCCCTAGGCGAACCGGTTCGTCTTGGCACGGCAGAAACCATCTGATTACACCCTCCAGATACACTGCGCAGGGGTCTTGCAAAGAACGACACAGTAGGCTCGTGTGTTACAAAGCAAGTTCCGATTTATTAGGGTTACAGCAGTTGCTTATATAGCCAATATGACGTGTTACAAAAGTATGCCTTAGCCTAAGGGAAAATGAAAAGTGTGTGTCTGCAGAAAGAAACATTGTAGAAGTTGTGAGAGTGGGGTGTGCTGGTATGCGTGATAAGAAGAGATAAGAAACATATTCGCCCAAGGGCATTGGGGGCTGCTCAGGCCAGCTGGGGAGTACGTGCCATATAAGCATGTTTTGCACAAAGAAGTTTGAGCAAGGACAGAAGTTTCAAGGATAGAAGTTAACCCTTTCAGTTCCCCCCTTTCACTTCCCATTTGCTCTATTGGCACACAAGGTGGGAAAACATATTCACTCAGAGACCCGTCTGATTCAACTTCTTTTTCCAGCTACTTGGTCCTTCCATCCGTAGACATCCAGGAATGAAGCAGATACGTGTACCCAGACCAACCACTCACCAGTGCTACACCAAGCCAACAAGCTGAGCTTTCACAAGACGCAAGCTCAGAATCCTTAAGCGCCAGACCTCCGGAACCATCAGGATTGGACGGTAACCACTACTTTAATGTCCTTATTTTCTCGTAGGAGTCTATCTTGAAAAACGCTCCTCATTCACATCCATCTCACTTCCACGGCAGGCCTTTACGGTTCACACAGAGATATTAACCGCAACACTCCTATTCAAGATAAGTTCCAATTTCTTATACAAACGTCACACTAGGGTTTGCAAATCCTTGACGCACAACCTTTCCACCACCATCTACACAGATATATGCGATATAAGAGTTACAACTAGCTTGGAACCAGGCACAATACATACTACCAAATGAGCGGATCTGCTTCTAGATGGCTCCAGAAACTTTGTAATCTACCCATACCCACAGAGGGAAACTCTATAAGACAGACCTGGTTGGATAGACCGCTAAAACATGCCTCTCTCCACTTTTTTCTCATGTGCGGTAATTTTTATTTATTTTTTAATTTTTTTTATTTCTCTGCCTTTGTTTACTTTGATTCCTTATCTTTGGATAGTATTTCATCTGGGATTATCATACTACTATATTCATAAGGGCCAATTATTCAGTCTGAAGACCACCTTATACTGCTGATTCCTTAACAATGACTGCTTGTAATATTAAACTGAAAATACAGTGGACATGACTCCAGATTGAATTAAAGGGATCCTGTCATCGGAAAACATGTTTTTTTCAAAACGTATCAGTTAATAGTGCTACCCCAGCAGAATTCTGCACTGAAATCCATTTCTCAAAAGAGCAAACAGATTTTTTTATATTCAATTTTGAAATCTGACATGGGGCTAGACATTTTGTCAATTTCCCAGCTGCCCCATGTCATGTGACTTGTGCCGGCCTTTTAGGAGAGAAATGCTTTCTGGCAGGCTGTTGTTTTTCCATCTCAATGTAACTGAATGTGTCTCAGTGAGACATGGGTTTTTACTATTGAGTGCTGTTCTTAGATCTACCAGGCAGCTGTTATCTTGTGTTAGGGAGCTGGTATCTGGTTACCTTCCCATTGTTCTTTTGTTTGGCTGAAGGGGGGAAAGGGAGGAGGGTGATCTCACTCTAACTTGCAGTAAAGAGTGATTGAACTTTATCAGAGTACAAGTCACATGACTTGGGGCAGCTGGGAAATTGACAATATGTCTAGCCCCATGTCAGATTTCAAAATTGAATATAAAAAAATCTGTTTGCTCTTTTGAGAAATGGATGTCAGTGCAGAATTCTGCTGGAGCAGCACTATTAACTGATTAATAGAGGACAACCTGCAAATGATTCATTTTCTTAACAAAGGGGAATTTATAGATAAACACTGTTTCCCATTGGTCAAAGCATTCTTACAGATAGAACACCTTAAATTCACACAGATAAAACATTTATTTCAAAGCATGGGAGGCCCCTCCACACTGGGATGGGCTCTAACTCCCTTTTAAAAAAAATCCTTTGCTCCACTAAGCTTCCCCCCAGACATACAATCTCACAACTATATAAACACCTACGCCAACCTCACCTACCCAGCAGACCCACGTACTTATATTCATGGATGAAAGATTTGAATATTCAGTTACAGGATGAACAATTAAGTAACCTCTTGAACAAATACCAGGTAACTAGGTGCTGCAGATTCCAGGAGACAAACTGGAAAATAGTCTCCAGGTGGTACTATATTCCCTCCAGATTAAAATCTATCTATAAACATGCCAATGACAGATGGAGATGTGGTACTGACAAAGTATCCCTGATACACATATTCTGGACATGCACAATCGTTGTTCAGATGAGTAGTGAAACGTCTTCAATGATTACTCAGCAAGTCCATTTGTTTTAGAATTACTTATATTCGATATACCATGACCTGGATGAATGAAAATCTTCATAGTCACACACTAATTAAACCATATTGGGACAGTATTAGACACTGCAATACACCATATTTTGAATTAAGATATACCAGACAATCCATTGTATGTCTTGTTGTTCTACATGGATAAACCATTCCCTGGCCATCCCTGGTCAGCATTAACCTTCGGGTAGCCCCGCCCCCCAAGCTCCGTGTAGACGTGTCCCCTAGCAATCATTTAAATTCCCCTCCTCCCTCACCACTGTGTCTTTTTTTTTTAGCTCGTGAGAGTGTCCTCTAATTTGTTAGAGAAGTCTTTCTTTTATGACTCACGCGGTCCTTTTGGGCTGGATTCCGGGCACAGTACATGGCTCTCTTTGCCCGAGGCTCAGCTGTTGTGGTTGCCATAGCGCTTCCTCAAGCTGGGGTCCCTCGTAGCGGCCGGGGACAGGGTGTCAGCATGGCTGGTAACGGAGCTGTGGGGCGCGATCTAATGACGTCATCCAAGTGCGTCCACGGCGCGAACCTTTAAATAACTTGCCGGCAGCCAGTTCCTGCGCCCTAGCTGCAACTTTGCTGTGCTGTGGTGTGAGTTGAGCTGGCTGCCGAGAATTGTGCCGCTTTCTCAGGTGTATGGTGAGTCATATTCTGGTAAGTTACTGCGAAAAGAGCAGGGTGTTCCCTTATTATTGACGATTTGTTTTATTGGCAGATGGAAGACGCATCTAGCAAGAGGAAGTTGGTTACTGAGCTGGAAGCTGAAGTGATCAGCCTGTGTAGCGCTTGTAACAAGCCTGCTGCTAGGGGGAAGAGGCTATGCAAGCTGCGCATATTGGAGCTGCTGGATGGAGATCTTGAGCAGTCTTCCCCATGCAGAAAAAGAATGAGGGCTCAATCTCAAGAATCACAATCCCTTTCTGCTAAATCTGATGCAGCCCCTGGTGATCCGTCCTCTGGAGAGATTTTATCCTGGATCTCACAGGCAGTGGCACAAGGCATTAAGGAGGCTACTGGACGAGATATGATGGTGTCTCCTAAGCACAGGGGGACAGATCCAGCTATACAGGGGTCAGAAACAGATTCCTCGGAGGAGGAGTCAGAATCCTCTTTTGATATGAAGCTGATCCCAGCCCTTATTAGGGCAATTAAGCAGACTTTAGTGTTTCAGGAGGATGAACAGCCTTCCACTTCTTTGTTTATTCCTAGAAGGAACAAACAGGTGTTTCCTGTACATAAGGAAGTTCAGGAGCTTCTATCTTCTGAGTGGTAGAAGGGTCCTAGGAGGGTCCCAATAGAGCCAAAATTGGAGAAGATGTACCCTTTTTCAGCAGAGTGTACGGAGATTTGGGATACACCACCTGTAGTGGATGCCCCTGTGGTACGCCTGTCAAAGAAGACGGCGCTCCCGATAGATGATTTGTCTGCACTTAAGCTGCCCATGGAAAAGAGAATGGAAACGGAATTGAAAAAATCATATATCGTGGCTGGAGCCATGTGTAGGCCTGCGGTGGCTTTAATATCAGTTGTCAAGGCTATGTCCTTGTGGTCTGAAGAAGTTATTCAGACTTTGGAGGGGGCGGCAGTAGGTGAGCAGGTCCTACAGTGCCTAAATGATATTAAGATGGCATGCAACTTTTGTTTGGAGGCCTCAGTTGATCTGGCGAAGTTAGCACAAGAGGAATGACCTTTGCGATAGCGGCCCGACGTGCCTTATGGTTAAAGGCTTTGTTCGCAGATACGGCATCTAAGAATGTCCTTTGTAAGCTTCCTTTTGAGGGTAAGATGCTGTTTGGAAAGGCACTGGATGATATTATATCCAAATCTTCCGGCGGGAAGAGTACTTTTCTACCCCAAACACCAAGCGTTTTAGGAATGTTCAAAGACGCCAAGATAGATTTACATCTAGACGCAGGGAAGAAGCAAAGACCTACAGACCGGGCAGACAATTTTTTCGATCAACATCTTGGAAGGCGGGCTAGTCCAATTTCCTTAGAGGAAACAAGTCCGCGGGGGCAAGATCTCCAAGGAATCAACCTAAACAGCAATGAGGAGATGCCTGCCCAGATTCCGGTAGGAGCAAGATTGTTACTTTTTGCGGGAGTCTGGGCAGAAGAGACAAGAGACGCATGGGTTACATCAATAATAATGAGAGGTTACAAGATAGAATTTTCAGTTACACCCATGCAGACCATCTTGGATCTCAGGAGATTAAATCGATTCATAGAGCCTCTGCGTTTCAAGATGGAGACTCTACAGACTATAAAGGCGGCAATAAATCCAGGAGATTGGTTAATCTCTATAGATCTAAGGGATGCTTACTTGCACGTCCCTGTGGCGCTAAGTCATCAGCGTTTTCTCAGATTTTGCTTTCAAAGCCAGCATTTACAATTCAGATGCCTTCCATTCGGGCTTTCCACCTCACCAAGGACTTTTTCAAAAGTTTTGATAGTAGTTATTGCAAGGTTGAGAAGGATGAAGATAGAGATCTATCACTACCTCGACGATTTGCTGTTAGTAGCAAGGGAATCGGAGACGTTGATCAGTCATCGAGATCGGGCTGTGCAAGAACTCCAAAGATTTGGCTGGATTCTCAATTTAGAGAAGAGTCAGCTACACCCGACGCAGACACTGATTTACTTGGGAGCTCTAATAGATACGCGTTTAGGTCTGGTATCGCTTCCAAGAGAAAAGATTTTCAAAATTACCCGACTGGTAGCATTGACAAGACACCTACAGTGGATTCCAGCCAGGCAGTTCATGAGATTCTTGAGTACACTGACATCCACCATTGCAATGGTCAAGTGGGCGAGATGGAACATGAGAAGCATACAGTATCTATTTCTCACTCAGTGGAACAGAGAAAGAGAAGATTGGGAGCAGCCTATCTACCTGTCCGAGGAAGCAAGGGAACAGATGTTGTGGTGGATGACACCATCAAACCTCAGAAGAGGGATTCCGTTGCAAGGAGAGCAGCAAATAGATATATTTACGGATGCTTCAGGACGAGGCTGGGGAGCTTATGTTCAAGAAAATATCGTCCAGGGTGTGTGGAGTCAAGACTTATCACACACAAAATCAAATGTGCTAGAACTCTGGGCCGTTGCTCAAGCCTTACAAGTCCTCAAGCCTTTCATTGTGGGACAAGAGATTTGTGTGAGATCAGACAACATGGTAGCGGTCTCCTATATAAAGAATCAAGGAGGCACGAGAAGCCAAACAATGATGAAGGAAGTGGAGCCAATAATGTGTTTTGCCCAGAGGTTCTTGATGGGTATAACAGCAGTGCATATTCCGGGGGTTTTGAATCAACAAGCCGACTTTCTCAGCCTCAGAACCTGGACCAAGGAGAATGGAGTCTGAATTGGCAGGTGTTCAACTTAATAACGAGGAGATGGGGAACACCATTAGTGGATCTGATGGCCACTCCAGTGAATTCCAAGATGAGAATATTTTATTCCCGGGTTCCCCATGCACAGGCGTTAGCGGTGGATGCGCTGGCTCAGAATTGGAACGGTCTCTGGGCATATGTTTTCCCTCCCCTTCCTATGATATTCAAAGTCTTGAAGAAGGTGCTCAGGTCCAAGATGGAAATTATAGCAGTGTTACCAGAATGGCCGAGGAGACCTTGGTATCCGCTTCTGATGAGGTTGGCGGTGAGGGCTCCATTCAGGTTGCCAATAAGGAAAGATCTTTTACAGCAGGGTCCGATTTTTCATCCAAATCCAGAACAACTAAGACTGGCGGCATGGAGACTCAGTTCTGCAGGTTGAGAGAGCAGGGTTATTCGGAATCAGTGATTAAGACTCTATCAAAGTCCAGGAAGACAAGCACTTCTAGGAGATATGATAGCATTTGGGACTGTTTTTTGTCTTGGGCAACACTCAAAGGGATTGACCCTCAGAAGCCAGAGATAATGCAGATTCTGGAATTTTTGCAGTCAGGTCTGGAGAAAGGCCTCAGTGCTAGCACCTTGAGAGTACAGGTATCTGCGTTGTCAGCAATATTGGGAAGAAGTCTTTCGGCAGAACCTTTGGTCATCCAGTTCCTTAAGGCAAGAGTAAGGATTAGGCCTCCAGTGAAGAAATGTGCTCCGCCTTGGGATTTGCCACTTCTTTTGGATGTTCTGTCTAATTCTTCTTTTTGGCCGGTGGCAGAGATTTCTTTGTGGAATTTGACCTTAAAGACTGTCTTCTTGGTGATTATTGCTTCAGGTCGAAGAATTTCAGAAATTCAGGCATTATCAGCTCGTTCGCCACATACAATTTTTAACGCTCAAGGGGTTACGCTCAGAGCAGTCCTGGAATTTCTACCGAAGGTAGTTTCAAGTTTCCACATTAATGAGCCAATATACTTACCAGCAGAGGCTACAGATGTGAGTGATGCTTTAAATGTGAAAAGTTGTCTAGAAACTTATTTGCAAGCTACAGAGTTGATTCGGAAATCAGACAGGTTATTTATAATTCCGACGGGAGCAAGAAAAGGTGAAGTGGCTTCCACAGTAACACTCAGAAGATGGGTTGTGACAGTAATCAAGAAAGCTTTTTCGTTGAAGGGAGAGAATACACCTGAGGGAGTGCGGCCTCATTCAACGAGAAGTGTGGCGGCATCTTTGGCGGCAGAGGCAGGAGTCTCAGCAGATGACATCTGTAGAGCAGCTACTTGGGCCAGTTCTAATACATTCATAAAGCATTATCGTATTGATACGAGAGCCAAAAGTAGGGCCAATTTTGGCCAAATGATTATTCAGAGTGCTACAAAAAAGAATTAAAATGTTAAGCATAATTGTTCCCTCCCTTGATTGCTTTGGTATTTCCCGAAGGTTAATGCTGACCAGGGATGGCCAGGGAAAGGATAAATTCCTATCATACTTACAGTGATTTTCCTTTCCTGGCCATCCCCCTGGTCAGCATGCCCACCCTTACTCACTAGCTTTTTACAGAGACACAGTGGTGAGGGAGGAGGGGAATTTAAATGATTGCTAGGGGACACGTCTACACGGAGCTTGGGGGGCGGGCTACCCGAAGGTTAATGCTGACCAGGGGGATGGCCAGGAAAGGAAAATCACTGTAAGTATGATAGGAATTTATCCTCTCTCTACCTTCACCTCCACAATCAAACCCCACCTACTGAATGCAGCTAAAATTCTAATACCACAGAAGTGGAAAAAAACCCACAATACCAACTGTACATGAATAGTATAAAAAACTAGAGGAAATACACAAATTCGAAGAACTCTCATATTGCCAGATCAGTGTAGTACAAAATGGTTCAGATGGCTCTGCTTTAAAGAGTCAAACTATTTGAAACTCACATCTTCGCCTTTGAGATTGTACTTTTAATTATGATCCGGATGCCTCTGTCTGGATCTTTTGTGTATGGTTATTAATATGGATCTCCCTGTTCATCTTCTGTTTAATTGTAAACCTTAAAGGGAATCTGTCGTCATTTTAAACTTTTTTTTTTTTTTTTGCATTTTTATAAAAAACACACATCCATAAACACTGTCTGGCAAATAAAATGTTAATCCACAAATCCATGCATAAGTTATTTTGGTTTGTATTTTGTCATGGGGGCTTCCATTTCTGCTCATTACACATTCATCCTGTGCAGGCACAGCATTACCTGTGTGCTTGGAGGCAGCCACTCTGTAATGAAAAGCCAGGTGGCACTACGACATGAGAATCTAGCTGTACACTCCCCCTCCCCTCTCTGCCCATGCGTGTGATGTTTGGAGGAGAGAGGTCACATGGTTTGCAGGGAAGCAATTACTTTCACTTTCCTACGTTCTGCCTTCTCTACAGCGTGCACTAGCAGCCCCTCCTCCCACAGACACTATCAAAGCTCCTGCCCTTCTGTAAGTTTGATCTCTGCATTCCTTTGGTGAGGGGAACTTTCTCTCCTTGCTGCCTTCTTAGTTAGTTTTACTGGTTACTAGATGAGGTAAAGGAGCTGTGAGTTCCCTCTGCTATCCATCTCACTTGCTCCTTTCCTGCCTGCAATACTTCTTTTTACATTAACTACTTACTGCCTCCTTTTCATGAGCTATTTTAACCCTTCCTAGACTTTCTCTTAAATTTTCCTGGTTCTCAAGTATGTCCTCCTTATTTTATCCTTTTTTTCTATTCCCTGTCATCAGTCCTGGGAGTGTACTCCTGTGTTTCTGCCATTCATTTTTGTGTAAACAAATATAATAAACTATCTATATAAAATATTTTTTCCAGTGCCCAAAATGAATTATATTTTTATATATATATATATATATATATATATATATATATATATATATATATATATATATATATATATATATATATATATTTTATATATATATATATTATACACACAGGACTATCTTATTTCAGTCCTTCTGAAGTGGTGTCAGTGGGAGCTTATCTTGATACCTGCCTATTGTTCAATTGACAGGCTCAGCAGACAAGGCTCTATTTACATTACAGCAGCTTGTAGGAGGGAGGGGTAATGACATCACTCCAACTTGCAGTGCAGCAGTAAAGTGTTACTGAAGTTTATCAGAGCACAAGTCACATGACCTGAGGGCAGCTGGGAAATGTCAAAATGTCTAGCTCCATAGCAAATTTTAAAATTAGATATAAAAAAATCCAATTCTTGTTTTGAAAAACGTATTTCAATGCAGGATTCTGCTGTAGTAGCACTATTAACTGATACATTTTGTAAAAAACATGTTTTTCCATGACAGTATTCCTTTAAACTGCAATAACAATGATATTGGAAAAAAAAAAAGTGCTGTTGTAGTCTCAGGACCATCCTTCTTTTTAAGTGATGTGTGATTCAATGAGACCTATACACATCAGAAGCAGGATTTAAAAGGTTCCCCTATTTGAAGACTATAAATGCAGCCGTCTTTCTGTCTGCTTTTTGAAGACATTTATATTTGGTTTTTGTTTCTTGATTGCCTTACTGATGCAATTGTGCCCCATATTGAAGCTTCTCAAGAGTACTAAAACATAATACATTAGAGAATTTTCATTGTTGGTATTGCACTACTTTTTTTCAACCTCAAATATGTCCCAAGTTTCTAGTGGTCGAGTATCTAAAAAAAAAATTTTTATTTTTCTTGAAGGTTGCGGAAGTCTTTCTGATAAACATGCTGGAGTGATCTCCATTCTTCCCCAGTATGCAGCAAAGCTTACAACAGACCCCACAGATGTGCCAGTTGTGTGCCTAGAATCAGACAAGACCATTTTCATAAAGTTAGAGTATCCAGTATATACCTCGGGGGCAATGTACAAGCCAATAATTATTTTCTTGTGATGTTTCTTTTTTTGCAATTGTATACTCTGTGTCCCAGTTAGTGAACAGGATCATATTTTATTAACTACACCTTCATCTGTTTTAGGGCTCTTACAAACGAGCGTTTTTAGCTGCATTCAGCCGCAGGGGAGCGCAAGAGTAAAGCACTGAATTCTTTTCATTGGGGCTGTACACACACAGATGCATGTAAACGCCGAACGCAGGTTGGGACGCAGCATCTTGCATTTTTCCTGCGCTTACATGCGTCTGTGTGAGTACAGCCCCACTGAAAAGAATTCAGCGCGTTTACTCCTGTGCTCCCCTGCGACTGAACGCATGAAACAGGAACGCAGGGGAGCGCAGCTAAAAACGCTCGCCCTAATTCTATCAATTTAAGATTTTTCTGCATTTTAACAAAATGTGCAAATCAAATTATGTGTGCAGCATCAGGTTAGTTGAATGAATATAAGGCTAGCGTTAAGACAAAACAGAGGCGCCAAAAGGATAAAATTAGCCGAGGCGCCTGGCGTGTTTATACAAAGACACTGTTGTTTTTGCTCCCGTTCTACATTGCCTGATGAAGCAGGAAATGCCTGCGAAACGCGTTGCAATACTGTTTTGTGAATAAACTATTACTGAAAATTACCACTTTCGTTGGTGTCTGCTTGGAGGAGGTAAGTCCACTACTACCTCCTCTGAATTACCCATTGGGTTTTTAAGTGTTTTTAGCTAATTTTATCCTTTCGGCGCCTTTGTTTTGTCTTACTATTATATCGAGTCCACCTCGAGTGGAGGGGTATCATCCCCTTTTTCTTCTTCTACAGAGAGCGACGTCTTATTCCTGAGTGGGGTCAGGATAATCTCCCCACCTGCCTATACAGTGGTTGCCTATCTGTAACCCTGGTTGTGAGTATTAACTTGTTTACTCTACCATTACTCCTTGTAAAAACATATTACACTATTGGGGCTCTTGGTGTTCCTTTTTGTCTTCATAAGGCTAGCGTTGCTCAAACATGCATGCTGGAGTACAGTAGTGGAGGAATTGCAATTAGGCAAACCAAGGTAACTTACAGCTGACCTCAAAGTAGCATATACAACAATAAGATGCACTGAAATACTACAGTACAACTTGGTCCTGGGTTTAACACTGATCTAAATTGGCAGCGCACATAGGTTATTCCACGGCCCATTTTACTTGGGAAATACTTTTTGTGCAACTTGTTTTGCAGTTAAAGGCACAGGAACATCAAAAAAATTTGTGTTTTAAAGTAGTAAAAATATTCCGCACTGGTAAAACTGATCTAGTTGCATCAGAAAACTACTTTTGTTTATATAAATAAGCTGCTGTATAGCAATGGGGCAGCCATTCAAAGGAGAAAAGGCTCAGGCTAGACAGCAGATAAGCTCTGCAGAACATAATGGTGTTATCTGTTATCCACTATTTAACATGTGCCATATAGCATTTTTTTTTTCAATTTCCACCATTGCTATACAGCAGCTTGTTTATATGAACTATAGTAGTGTTTCTAAAGCAAACAACTCAGTTTTACCAGTGCAGGGCAACATTACATGATATTTTCATTACTTTTAAACTTTATGGTGTTACTGTTGCTTTAAAGTGATACTACCACATTATCAATGATTAAAGTATATTTAGTAAAGCAACCAGGGCAGTGTTTTTTTTTAAATAGAGATGACAGGAGCTCATTCATTTGGGCTTCTGCATAGAAGTGCATAAACATCTGAAATTTTTAAAAAATATATTTTTTCACTTGCATACCCGATTTTACATAAAGTAAAGGTGGTCTGCAGGGACCAGTTCCTCGCCTCATTTAGGATGACGGTGATCCAACTCCTCCCTTACCTTGTTTCATTGTGAAGTAAATAATAAAATGCATATACACCATCTGTACTTCCAGAAAATAAGCCCAATAGAATGATCTCATGTCAAAAGGGAGGTATATGCTTCCTCTACAGCAGTAGGTGTTCACAGAAGCTCCCTTATGTTTGCCATTATTACGCCAGAATTTTACCTTCCACTTGCACTGTACATACTTAGTGTGCTCTGGGCTGCTGTTGAGATGCTGAGCTTATTGTGATAATTGCCCATACAAAACTACACCAGGAGCTTTCAATTTAGAATCAATAGGTGGTGGGGCTGTCTTCAGCATTTTGTTCACTGTCCATGGAGCTCCAAAATGCCCCTATCTGCCATTCTACCACAGCTTTAAAAATCTGAAAAATCAGATTAAACATCTTTAAAAATCTGAAAATCATTAGTCTTAAGGTGGCAATACACAGAGAGATCCGCTCGTTTAGCGATGTCGCCAAACGAGCGGATCTCTCCCCGATATGCCCACCTTGAGGTGGGCAATATGGGGCTGATCCGATCGTGGGCCCTAGGGCCCAACGATCGGATCCTACGGTGGCTTTACGGACGGTCGAATTGCGGGACCGAATCAACGAACAGATGCGGCCGTGATCCGACGGGATTTTTAGTCCCATCCGATCGAGATCTGCCCGACTTTCGAAGCCCGTCGGGGGGCCCCATACACGGGCCAATAAGCTGCCGACTCGGTCTGTGTATGGCCACCTTAACAAGCTCATTATCTCACCTGAACTACAAACAAATCATCTGCAGATATGTAATCTGTGTTTCATATTTTGTTTTTATGGCCTTTTAATATTTCTTTTTCCTTTCTCCTAGAACTGTTATGATTCAAAAACATGATCACCTGACTGTAGCTGTTCACAAAGTGACGTCATAACATCATTCTGCAGAGCAAATAAAGTTTGTTACTGAAAATGCTAGTATTTATGTAATATATTTAACAGGACTGTATGTTTGTGCTTTCACTTAACCTTTTAATATGGCACAAGACACCTAAGCATTGCCTTTACAAGCTTTAAAGGAATTTAAGCAAAAGAGCTGCCCTGATTTTCTCCGCATTTCTGTCAAGTAATAATAAATAAGTTATAATAAAATAAGTAATAATAAATAGAAATGTTAGCGTATATCATATCTTAATGGATCGGAGGTTCAACTCGCTCTTGCCAGTATATCATGATCTGCATGAGCGTCTAAGATCCGGCCCGCTAATCACTCCTGCACAGCTCCCTTAGTGGACACAAAGTGCTGTTAACAGGAGATATGAGTTCTGGCTGTGCTGAATTCTACCCTCTTGTAGTGCAAAAACCACTAACATTTCTATTTACACTTCACAATACCTAGGTATATGAACTGGTGTTAGATCAGGGGTGTCCAAACTTTTGGCTCGCTGGGCCACATTGGAAAAAGAAAAATTGTCTGGGGCCACACATGAAATACACAAACATGTTTGATTTGTAAAAGTAAAGGAAATACACAGAAAATAACTACAATGCCAGTTGGATAACCAGATGGAGCTATACACTGGAATATGGGACACCTGGATATTAAATAGACGTATTATTATATTATTATTACTAACTGGGCAATGGGCAGAGTCCCCCTGCCTCCTATTTCCTCAGGAACCAAGCGTTTCAAGCTGGGCCACATTCATATGCACCCTGGGCCGCATGTGGCCCTCAGGCCGCAGTTTGGACACCCCTGTGTTAGATCTTACTCCCGCAACACTGTTTTCCCTATAAAGGCACGGTTATCAGAACAATATATTATGAAGGACAGAATTGTACTAATTGAGATTAGTTATCCAGTTGCAATTTAACCCTTTATCTTCCATCTGTAAGCTGATGACCTTTGAGTCGGGACAGGTTTTCTCTCCTAATCTCTTTTTAATTGAAGATTTTTGGACATACCATTTAAACAATTATGATTAAAGGTTAAGTTTTATCATAAATACATGGTGGGAATTTCGACTGATACAGTGGGGGGGTGCAAAATTTTGGGTCTTGGACTTATCTACATGCTATGTGACCCTGCACACCGCTTGATTTGTTTTCTTAACTTAGGCAATGGAAGGTGCTATCCACTACTCTTTGTACATACATATATTTACAGCATAAATCTCCTTTATCACCTGATGCCCATTAGAAGTTGTGTGTGGCAGTAATACCTTTCGTTGTGAAGCGGAAAGAGGTTCTATATAACAGGAATGTGTGCTCCAATAACATATTTCCTTTATAGATGCTCCATTAACGTGGCTTTTATAATATTCTTACTTTTGCTTTGCCAATTATCTGCAGACTGAAAAGTAAATGTACCTATATTGAGAAGTGCAAAAATGAAAATAACTCCATTTTTATAAAGTAGAATGAATACCTATGTTAACGGTAAAGTCTTGTTTTAGCCAAGGTAACTAAGCAGCAGCCTCATTCTTCTGGCTGCAATGTGAAGCCTCACCTCAAAGCAGTGCTGGACCTGCAGTTATCACCACAATACATATTTTGAGACACGAGTGCAAAAGTGTTCTGTTCATAACTCTCCTGTGTAAAAAAAATCTTTTATATCATTCTATG
This sequence comes from Xenopus laevis, assembly GCF_017654675.1. Taxonomy (NCBI): domain Eukaryota; kingdom Metazoa; phylum Chordata; class Amphibia; order Anura; family Pipidae; genus Xenopus; species Xenopus laevis. Next base: position 68,547,180 of record NC_054373.1, read on the forward strand.
CATATTTGTTCATGTGCGCACTTAAGCCTAAACAAAATAAATTACTTTCTGCTTTTGAATCAGTTGCACCATTGTGTGTGTCTGCATAGTAACCATTTTGTAACACCTCTGATACGACAAAGAAAAAAATGGATGCTGAGGAGAGGACTTTTGTTAGTGTAGTTTGTAACAAATCACAAGAAAATACAATTATTTTAGATATTTTATTAGGAAATTATTTGTTACAGCCAAAACACTGGTAATATCAATTTGCTGCATTATAGATATGCCATAAAATATTTTTTGCAAAACCTTAGTCTAGGACAGCACAGGGTGAACTGCTCAGCAAGACTTGAATATGATCTCTCTCCAAAATAGCAATAAACTAGGCATTTTCTCAGCATATAATATAGTTAAGAACCTTTGTGAGATTAAAGTAATTTTAAGCAACTGCTAAACTACTTACAGGTACAGGATCCATTATCTGGAACCCCATTATCCAGAAAGCTCCAAATGACAGAAAGGCCATCTCCCATGGACTCCATTTAATCCAAATTTTTAAGATTTCCTTTTTCTCTGTAATAATAAAACAGTACCTTGTACTTTATCCAAACTAAGATATAATTAATCCATGTTGGAAGCAAAATCAGCCTATAGTAGGCTTAAGGTATGAAGATCAAAATTATGGAAAGATTCATCTGAAAAACCACTGAGTATTCTGGATAACAGTTCCCATTCCTGTAGTGGTAAATCGGAAACCTTAGCAAAACTGTGATCTGATTGACAAGACCCCACGAATTCTCATGAACTGGACAGATTTTGGCAGGGGATTCTGTATCTGTAAAACTGCAGAGCAAAGCTATGTAAAAATACAAATGGAACATAAAACTGTTCTGCTTAGACTTAAGGTCCCCTTTAATTACATACTAATTAATCATACCATTGTAACAAATGACTTGTATTTCACTCTGAAGCAGAGCCAATTAGCACGGGAAAAGTGCAATAAGAGGGTACACTTGTCTTTTTAAGATAGTGCTTTTCCAACTTCTCTGGTACAGAGGGCTTGAATTTATCTGGGCTACGTGGTGCAAGGCAGATCAATAAATTCAGTGTTGACCACACCTATGCTATCGAAAGAAATGTTAAGACCATACCTATATTAATGGTTGTAGCACTCCAAAAAAAAACAAATGTTTGGTGCTCACCAAAAGTTTGTCATATTAAGACATACCCTTAAATATATGCCTCCTTTTCCCAAAAGGTCCACACAAGGGCTGAAATCTGCAGGCCGATATTAGCCCCTACACAGGCAGTAGACTTTTTTTTTTTTTTTTTTGCATCTGGAACCATTGTATTGGCACCAGCATAAACACACTTGCCTGATTTTGACTAGAAAATGCAAAGTCTTGTCGTTCTTTGCTGAAATCTGCAAAGTGTGTTTGCGCTGGTGCCAACGCAATGGTTCCAGATGCGTAAAGAAGAGGAGGCTACTGCCCATGTGTGGGCTGAAATCGCCCTGCATACTTCAGCAGGTTGATTTCAGCCCTGATGAGGCATTAACCTTACAGGTGTGAATAATGCAGGGGCTAAATTATCTCAGTTCTGATACATTTTTAAAGCTTACACAAAGGTAAGCAGTCAGAGCAGCCAGCCTTTAATGAACGGAGGCAGGCCACCAATTGGACAGCACTGGTTTAATGCATAAACGAGATTTGGGGTTCACAAAACAAAATTAGGCACACTGTAGGCTGTTGGCATATGTGTTGTTTTTGTCCACCGGGATATATAAACTAGCATAGAAAAGCTGATTCGCTGCTTTCCACCTCTTTATATAACATGAATACATAGTGTAAAAAATTGTAAAAACACTTACCTTTGGGGTTGAAAATAGTGATGGATTGTTGGAGCACAGCTGCCTAACAAGTTTTACGTGGATTTTTCTTCTTTCCCTTGCACAATGCCATAGCAGGATTTAAAAGTTGAACTTGACAGGTGTGTATCTTATTTAAAATTTAGATAGACTAAAGGCTTTTATAAACCGGACATGCTATTCGGGTTGCCACCTTTGGCCTTTGCAAAAAACTGGATAGAGACAGACCGATAACATCAGGGACAGAGTAGGCACATATGGGGTAGCACCATGACATGTGGCAGCATGCCTGGTTTGGGATAGGGTTGTGTGGGGGCATGGATGGGACATCAGAGGGGAGCATTGGCCAGATTTTTGTTATGGTGTCAAAATGGTGAAACCTGAACAGATAGTTTTGAACAAAACAGCCCCACAGAAAACCAAACTATTCAGTTCAAAGAAACGTTTGGTCCTAGGTCCCACCCTGTCATACTGAGTACACTTATGGACAACAACCATGGAATTAAGGATTCTTCCCATGCCTTAAGGCTGATGGCTCACTAAGAGATTAGTCACATGTGATAGCTGTAAAGGGGATCCAAACCCAAAAAATTAATTGATGTGTACTTATTCAGAGTGCTTCCCTTATGCAATGTACATTCATTTGCTATATTAAGTTTTTGAGATATTTGTATTATTAAAGTTAAAATACACAGGAGATTTTGTAGGATGATGTTTGATTGACAGATTGCATTCTACAAGTTGGATGTAGTTACAGTGGTCGAAATATAATAAGACTGATAGAAAAATAAACAACATGCTAAATATTCGGAAGGGTTTTTTTTTTATTGTGAGAGCTGTGAAGATGTGGAATTCTCTACCTGAATCACTGATACAGTCTGATTGTCGGATGTAGCTACATGAACATAACACATCAACCCACTTATCTGATCCAACTTAAATTACAGCAGGGTGCATCATATAATGTAGACAAATACAAGAGGTCCTCTGGATTCAACCCATAATCAATATATTTAAGACATTTTGTGCATACAGCTACTAAAAAATCCCTTAAACTCCCCATAGACGCAACGATTCTTCTTGCCGAACGACCGATTTTAGGGAGGCCCGACCGATCCTTCGAAATTATCGTGCGGTTAGTGGGATTCGAACGATCGTACATCTTACGATTTTTCGGCCGACATCTGTCAGGAAATTGATCGGCCAGGTCAAAAAATCTTTGTCGGCCCCAGTGCAATCTATCTATGTTTGCAGGGCCAAGCAGGCAGCTCCCCTTTGTTTTCCTGGCAAACTGGTCTTTTTAGTTGATGGTAAATTCGTACGATCGTTCTGAGTTAGATAAGTCAAAAATATTTTATCAAAATCTCCCATGTAGTTTAGCCCCAACTGCTAATACCAGGCTTTTGGCTGAACTGAAAATCGGTAATGCTAGGGTTAACTGAATCCAGGACGTGCATAAACAGTTAAAGGAATTGTTCAGTGTAAAAATAAAAACTGGGTAAATAGATGTGCAAAATAAAAAATGTTTCTAATATAGTTAGCCAAAAATGTATCGTATAAAGGCTGGAGTGACTGGATGTGTAATATAACAGCTACAAAACTACTTCCTGCTTTTCAGCTCTCTTGGTTTACACTGACTGGTTACCCTGGTTACCAATCAGAGACTTGAGGGGGGGCCACATGGGTCATATCTCTTTCTTTTGAATCTGAGCTGAATGCCGAGAATCAATTGCAAACTCACTGAACAGAAATGTACCATGTGGCCCCCCTTAAAGTCGCTGACTAGCTCAGAGTTATAGAGCTGAAAAGCAGGAAGTTGGAGTCTGGCGGTTTTATTAGACATCTGTTCACTCCAGCCTTTATAGATTACATTTTTGGCTAATTATATTAGTAACATTTTTTCTTTTGCACAGCCTATTTACACAGTTTTTATTTTCACACTGAACTGTTCCTTTAAAGGGAATCTGTCGTCATTTATTTTTTTTGCATATTTATAAAAAACACATCCATAAACACTGTCTGGCAAATAAAATGTTAATCCACAAATCCATGCATAAGTTATTTTAGTTTGTATTTGTCATGGGGGCTTCCATTTCTGCTCATTACATATTCATCCTGTGCTGCTCTAACAGCAGGCACAGCATTACCTGTGTGCTTGGAGACAGCCACTCTGTAATGAAAAGCCAGGTCGCACTACAACATGAGAATCTAGCTGTACACTCCCCCTCCCCTCTCTGCCCATGCGTGTGATGTTTGGAGGAGAGCGGTCACATGGTTTGCAGGGAAGCAATTACTTTCACTTTCCTACGTCCTGCTCTACAGCTGCACTAGCAGCCCCTCCTCCCACAGACACTATCAAAGCTCCTGCCGTTCTGTAAGTTTGTTCTCTGCATTCCTTTGGAGGAGGAACTTTCTCTCCTTGCTGCCTTCCTAGTTTGTTTTACTGGTTACTAGATGAGGTAAAGGAGCTGTGAGTTCCCTCTGCTATCCACCTCACACAGACCTTGCTCCTTTCCTGCCTGCAATACTTCTTTTTTCATTAACTTACTTACTGCCTCCTTTCTCATGAGCTATTTTAACCCTTCCTAGACTTCCTACTAAGTTTTCCTGGTTTTCAAGATGTCCTTATTTTATCCTTTTTTTCTATTCCCTGTCATCATTCCTGGGAGTGTACTCCTGTGTTTCTGCCATTCATTTTTGTGTAAACAAATATAATAAACTATCTATATAAAATATTTTTTCCAGTGTCCAAAATGAATTGTGTGTGTGTGTGTATATATATATATATATACACACACACACATATATACATACATATATAGAGTCCCACAGTACCAGCACTCAAACCGATGTTTCCAGTAGTGCACGATCAAAGGTAGGCATGTATATAACACGATGGATCAGCACACACTGTAATTTTGCGAAGCAATAGTGTTTATTTCATACAAAACACATTTTAATCCGACGTTTCGGTCCCACCTGGGGACCTTTTTCAAGGATAATGTGGTGTAACAAAAAAATGGTTTAAATACCCACCCCCTGAGTGAATAATGGCGCCAAACATGACGTCATGCAGTGAATTGCAAAGTGTAATTCGAGTCCATAAGGTCTTGTGTCCATCTGATTCATTTGAAGAACATAGTGTAGTTATTCCAGTTCGCCACTGGGTGTCAGTGTTCACATTGTTTTATCAAGTCAATGGAATGCTGATAGTGATTGGAAAAAGGATACATATATAGTTACAAAAAACTTTCTGATGTAGACAAGCAATCAGAGAAAGCAACAATTACTTACAGAGTAGGAAGTGTTCAATTCAAACCCAGAGATATACATTATCTGTAAGTCAGAAAGAAACAGGTGGGTGTTGAAAACATGTATAGCTCAGCATAGCACAATCGCAAGAAAAAGCAAAGATTAATTATGTCAGAAAGCAATTCAATTGCAGCGGATAAGGACACCGACTGGCAGGGACGTCTACAGGACCAGATCACTAAATATAGGGCTGATATCTTGTCCTTTAAAAATTCAAAGCGGCTAAGAGTTAACCTAGACTACAGGGAGTCTAGAGTGTATCGTTGGCTATCGGGTAGCAGTCCCTTTAAGAGAAGGGGAGGAGTTCGCCGACCGCAAAGACCCCTGGGATACCAGCACGGAGGAAGCGGATCTGATAGCGAACCTGAGAGCGGCTCGCAGAGAGACCTCGCCGGACGCGGCGCATCCCCTCCCACGCCAGCAACTACTCCTTCGTCTTTTTTAGGCCGAAAGACCGGCGCCAGAGACCCGGGCAAGCCACCCGCAGGGGCGGCAGGAAGCACGCCGGTCACCACACGCGCCCAGCAGCAGCAGCAGCAGATCAAACAGCGGGAGAAGCGAACATGATCTTCAACCTCTCCACATACACGCCGACCCCCACAGAGATGGCAGTACTACGCAGAGGATTGAGTTTCGTCCCAATGGTGAGTAATCACCCCTTCAAACACGTAGTGGATAATTTCAAATTCACACGTCAACTAAGGCTGCGGGAACATTTTTCAGATGTTGCAACATGTGGGGAGGATGTACAGTTAGTAGAGGGGGGAAGGAGAGACTCGGATACAGAACTAAGCACAACAGCAAATGACAATCGGTTTAAACCTGCCAGTACTTTTGATCCTCCTAGTAACAATACTTCCCTTAAGATTTTTCACAGGTTGTTAAACAACAATGCATTAGAGTGCTATCACAACAACAGGAAATGGAGGGGCAATTTTAGCCCAGCAGAAAAAGAGGCTATGGAATCCCTAAAATCTAATAGAGAGATAATCATTAAAAATGCAGACAAGGGGGGAGCTATAGTAATTATGAATTACAGTTACTATAGAAATGAATTATTAATGCAATTATCTAATACTGCAAATTACGAGAAACTCACGTTTGACCCCACAAGCAAATTCAAAGATGAACTGAAGGCCCTAATAGATATGGGTATATCACAAGGTTATCTCTTCAAGGAAATGGGTGGATATTTAATCCCTAATTATCCAACATTGCCCGTAATCTATACACTGCCCAAGATACATAAAAACTTGGAAAGACCCCCAGGCAGACCGATCATAGCCTCTACTGGGTCATTGAATGAGAAAATAGCCCAGTATTTAGATGTTTTACTACAGCCATGCATTGTTACCATAAGCAGTTATCTTAAAGATACCACCGATTTCTTGAATGTCGTTAAAAGCATTGATATGCAAGTTGATGATTTGTTGCTGGTCACCATGGATGTACAAAATCTGTACACTTGTATACCGCATGACTCAGGTGTTGCAGCGGTTGGGAATCTTATAGCAAACAATTCCAGTTACAATGGCCCACCAATTGAATACACATTAGCGTTGCTTAATTTTGTCCTTCGGAGAAATTATTTCAAATTTGAGAGCCAATTCTATTTACAACGCACAGGAACTGCGATGGGTTCAAGGGTAGCGCCAGCCTATGCGAATGCCTTCATGTATGAGTTTGAAAACAAGCACATATATGGCCACGAGATGTTTCGTACGCATGGTAGCTTTTTTCGGCGCTACATAGACGATATTTTCTTTTTATGGACGGGCACATCTGAACAACTGGAATTGTATGTAGATTATCTCAACAAACTTGATACGCCTGTTAAATTTACTCTGAATTACAGTGCACAGGAGATTAATTTCCTTGATGTTCAACTATATAAATTCAACAAGGGATTGTACACACGACTGTACACTAAAGAAACCGATAGGAATACGCTGCTACATTACACAAGCCATCATCCTAGGCACCTCATCGAATCACTTCCCAAGTCCCAAATGTTGAGAGTAGCTCGTATTGACAGTGACCCCAAACAAAAAGAGGTGGATCTGAAAAAAATGGGACAAAAATTTTTGGATAGAGGATATCCTACCACACTAATCAGTAAAACCATCAACTCAGTTCTGGCCATGAAACAGGAGGATTTGTTAAACCCCAATGCCAACCAAACTAGGACCAACGACAGCAATGATATGTACTATGTCAGCACATATAATCCCTATAGTAGCGACACAAGGAAGTCCGTACTCAAACACTGGGAGATAGTGTCCAATGATGAAGACATCGGGAATAAAGTCCCTCGTAAACCTAGATTCAGCTACTCTAGGAACACCAATCTAAAGGAGTATCTTAGTCCATCAGACCCTGTGAGCAAGTATACCCAGCCCCAAGCCCAACATTTTCTAAGTACCCGTCCAGGTGTGTACAAATGCACAGGATGTGTGGTATGTGGCACATTGATATTAGGGCCAGAATTTAGGCACCCAAGGACTGGCAAAAAATATCTTGTTAAACATAGGTTAACCTGCACCTCCCCCATGGTGGTTTATATCATCAAATGCCCATGTGGCCTAATTTACTGTGGTAAAACTATTAGGCCACTTAAGGATAGGATTAACATGCACCGTGCAAGTATCAGGGCAGCATTAGACACCAGCCGTAAAGTAGATCCTGGTAAACAAGACATTGCCCAACAACCAGTGGCCAAACACTGGCGGGAAGCAGGACACAATCCATCCCAGTTTAAGTGCATGCCTATCGATCGAATAATAAAGCCCCCCAGAGGAGGGGATCTGGAAAAACTACTACTGAAAAGGGAGGCTTTTTGGATATATGAATTAGATTGCGTGACACCTAAGGGTCTGAATGGACAACTCCAATTGAATTGCTTTCTGACATAATTAATCTTTGCTTTTTCTTGCGATTGTGCTATGCTGAGCTATACATGTTTTCAACACCCACCTGTTTCTTTCTGACTTACAGATAATGTATATCTCTGGGTTTGAATTGAACACTTCCTACTCTGTAAGTAATTGTTGCTTTCTCTGATTGCTTGTCTACATCAGAAAGTTTTTTGTAACTATATATGTATCCTTTTTCCAATCACTATCAGCATTCCATTGACTTGATAAAACAATGTGAACACTGACACCCAGTGGCGAACTGGAATAACTACACTATGTTCTTCAAATGAATCAGATGGACACAAGACCTTATGGACTCGAATTACACTTTGCAATTCACTGCATGACGTCATGTTTGGCGCCATTATTCACTCAGGGGGTGGGTATTTAAACCATTTTTTTGTTACACCACATTATCCTTGAAAAAGGTCCCCAGGTGGGACCGAAACGTCGGATTAAAATGTGTTTTGTATGAAATAAACACTATTGCTTCGCAAAATTACAGTGTGTGCTGATCCATCGTGTTATATACATACATATATATATATATACAGTGGTGTGAAAAACTATTTGCCCCCCTTCCTGATTTCTTTTGCATGTTTGTCACACAAAATGTTTCTGATCATCAAACACATTTAACTATTAGTCAAAGATAACACAAGTAAACACAAAATGCAGTTTTTAAATGAGGGTTTTTATTATTTAGGGAGAAAAGAAATCCAAACCTGTGCGAAAAAGTAATTGCCCCCTGAACCTAACAACTGGTTGGGCCACCCTTAGCAGCAATAACTGCAATCAAGCGTTTGCCATAACTTGCAACGAGTCTTTTACAGCGCTCTGGAGGAATTTTGGCCCACTCATCTTTGCAGAATTGTTGTAATTCAGCTTTATTTGAGGGTTTTCTAGCATGAACCGCCTTTTTAAGGTCATGCCACAACATCTCAATAGGATTCAGGTCAGGACTTTGACTAGGCCACTCCAAAGTCTTCATTTTGTTTTTCTTCAGCCATTCAGAGGTGGATTTGCTGGTGTGGTTTGGGTCATTGTCCTGCTGTAGCACCCAAGATCGCTTCAGCTTGAGTTGACGAACAGAGGGCCGGACATTCTCCTTCAGGATTTTTTGGTAGACAGTAGAATTCATGGTTCCATCTATCACAGCAAGTCTTCCAGGTCCTGAAGCAGCAAAACAACCCCAGACCATTACACTACTACCACCATATTTTACTGTTGGCATGATGTTCTTTTTCTGAAATGCTGTGTTACTTTTACGCCAGATGTAAAGGGACACACACCTTCCAAAAAGTTCAACTTTTGTCTCGTCGGTCCACAAGGTATTTTCCCAAAAATCTTGGCAATCATTGAGATGTTTTTTAGCAAAATTGAGACGAGCCTTAATGTTATTTTTGCTTAAAAGTGGTTTGCGCCTTGGAAATCTGCCATGCAGGCCGGTTTTGCCCAGTCTCTTTCTTATGGTGGAGTCGTGAACACTGACCTTAATTGAGGCAAGTGAGGCCTGCAGTTCTTTAGATGTTGTCCTGGGGTCTTTTGTGGCCTCTCGGATGAGTTGTCTCTGCGCTCTTGGGGTAATTTTGGTGGGCCGGCCACTCCTGGGAAGGTTCACCACTGTTCCATGTTTTTGAAATTTGTGGATAATGGCTCTCACTGTGGTTCGCTGGAGTCCCAAAGCTTTAGAAATGGCTTTATAACCTTTGAAATTGAACTCAGGTGTGATAAACCACAGTTGTTATTTTTTAACAAGGGGGGCAATCACTTTTTCACACAGGCCCATGTAGATTTGGAGTTTTTTTTCTTCCTTAATAACGTAAACCTTCATTTAAAAACTGCATTTTGTGTTCAATTATGTTATCTTTGACTAATAGTTAACGGTTTTTGATGAGCAGAAACATTTAAGTGTGACAAACATGCAAAAGAATAAGAAATCAGGAAGGGGGCAAATAGTTTTTCACACCACTTTATATATATATATATATATATATATATATATATATATTTATTTTTGAAACGTAAGTGGGGGCAGTGATCACAGGACTATCTTATTTCAGTCCTTCTGAAGTGGTGTCAGTGAGAGCTTATCTTGATTCCTGCCTATTGTTCAATTGACAGGCTCAACAGACAAGGCTCTATTTACATTACAGCAGCTTGTAGGAGGGAGGGGTAATGACATCACTCCAACTTGCAGTGCAGCAGTAAAGTGTGACTGAAGTTTATCAGAGCACAAGTCACATGACCTGAGGGCAGCTGGGAAATGTCAAAATGTCTAGCCCCATAGCAAATTTTAAAAATTAGATATAAAAAAATCCATTTCTTGTTTTGAAAAACGGATTTCAATGCAGGATTCTGCTGTAGTAGCACTATTAACTGATACATTTTGTAAAAAAACATGTTTTTCCACGACAGTATCCCTTTAAGTCTTTTCAAAGTAAACATAATTTCAAGTAACTTTGCAATATACATCAATTAAAAAATATGCAGACTCTTTGTGATTTTTAATCGTTTCTGACAGTTCCCTAAGCCTAGTCCCCTGCTCTTCTACTGATCTTTCTGACTTATTTGCTGAGCTGGCTGACTACTGTTACTTTGTATCAGCAGCCAGCTGTCCTGTCTTTAACCTGCATCCTCCAAACCCCACAATTCCCTGCACACGTGATTTCAATAAGGAACTGAACATCACATTACAATGCATTGTGGGTTATGTAGTTCCTGCATGATGTCTGTAAGATGTGGAGAAGTTATTACAATTTGTAACATCAGTGTTTAAGTTCCTCCTTCCGTGGCAGGGTTTCAAATCATGCAGAAAGAGAAGAACTGTTAACTAGCTGGATTGCAGCATAGAAAATTACATTTATTCATACTTTTTGAAGAAACCGGTAACTGTGATGTATATATTAGGGGTTTCTGTGTTATGTGGGCCTCTTTATCAAATTTTGGTTTGGAAGCTGGAGTTCCTCTTTAACTAATATTGAAAATATGTATTATTATACAAACATATATTAATCTGTTTAAGGCCAGATAACTCCCCCCCCCCCCTGCTAGGGCCAATTGCATTGGAAGGCTTGGACCCTAGATTTAGACTCATAGTTTCTGGCCTTGCAAATATACTATATAGCCTGGTGGTTTAGGGTCTCTGGATTTCAGGAACCCTAACTGCAGGCTACACTGGTTGGTTCCAAAGAAACTCTAAAATGTACAGTATGCCATATTTGAAACTAATTGACTTACAAATTAAACACCAAATTATCGTTAACCCTATATAGCATGGAAAATTGTAGCACCAGTGTACATTCTAGAGCCTCCACTTTGGTCACCAGATCTCCATCTCTGGGCAAATTCCTAACTCCATCACTTATAACAGCATCTTACATTTATGAGATGGCCCAGATCTAGTATTCTAAACCTTGCAGGACACCAAAACAGAAAGCTAACTTAGAAATAGAAAGCAATTGCTAAAGAATAATCAACACACACAGATCAACCAAATGTTTTTTTGCAATTCAAACATCTATTTGTAGCCCAGATATCTACAACCCAATCAAGTCTAGCCTCACCAACCTTGGGAGCTGTGAAGTTATGGAATTCTATTCCTAAAGATACATTTGATAGTTTAAAAAGAGATTCCTTTTTAGAAAGTGACTAAATAAGTTGATCTAGGAATGGCTCTGATTTCCATCTTGGAATCAGGAATCAATTTATCCATCTCTGAGGCAAATTGAAGAGGCTTCTGATGAGGGCCTTTTGCCTTCCTCTGCATCAACTAGCAGTTAGGTGGGGGTTTCTTAGTTGAACTTTATGGACATGTTTTTTCAGCCTTATCTACTGTGTTACTATAGTTGTTTTATTTGAAAGTGAAAACAGATAAATAGTTTATACTAAGACATCAAATTCTGCTAAAAATAGAATAGTTTGCTTGGAATCACCAAGCAATAACATGATTGAAACATCTCTTGTATGAGAGATCTTAATTTGGTCATTATAATGTACAGTAACCCATCGTTCCTAATTAACTATATAAATTGTAGAATTGTATTTCCATTATTGTCTGGGCTGACTGGAAGTGAAAATCTTACCTATTTGTTGATTTGACTCTATTTTAGGAACATACATTGCTGCTGTGGCTAGCACTGCTTAATGTGTTGCCAGAACAAGGAACTAAAAATGGTGATTTTGATTCACCAGTCAGGTGGGTAGAAAGTATTTGATTTTTAAAAAGCAAGGGAGCTCTTCTCTCTTAGCCTGGGTTTTGAAGTTGCTACTGCTCTTCTGTTATAAAGCATACTGATAGAGTCTTGCTTTGTATGTCCTAGAGGAGTTATATAAATATTTTTAATATATTATACAAGATCAGGTCTGCTTAAAGTGAATCTAAAAAAAAAAGCTTAAAGGGGTTGTTAACCATCCAAACACTTTTTTTCAGTTCAGTTGTTTTCAGATTGTTCTCCAGAAATAAAGACTTTTTTTTAATTACTTTCCATTATTTTTTACTGTTTTTTTCAAAATCTAAGTTTAAAGGGCACCAATCATGACCAAAATCATTTACTAAGTAAATACACTATGTGAAAGTTCAAGAAATCCGATTTTATTTTTAAAACGGTTAGAATTGTTTGTATAATGTAAATGATCAGCTCACTATACCTTCTGCAAGATCTCCCCTGCAGTTCTAGCTGAGGCAGGTATCTTGGATTTCACTGGCTCTTCCTACCTATATCCTCCCAGCCAACTGTAGCTCTGAAATCGTAGCTCTGAAATCTCGCACATGCTCAGTTGAAATTCCTTGCTTGCTTATCAACCCTTCTAAGCTATTTTCAAATCAGCCAAACCTCTGTGTTAGCTGCTATTCAGTAGTGCTGCCACCTGCTGGAAGTTAGTGTGTGCCCTTCATTTGCATAATGACATCTCCAGCAGGGGACAAGATAGGGAAATATCCTGATACTTCTAGTGGAGGAGTTTACTTAAACAAGGCATTCTGGGTAGAATACTCAAAGCAGTGTTACAATCTGAGCATGCTCCTGAAATTTGCATATTAGAGTCTCTGTTATAGTCACAGTATGGCCTCCCTCAGTGATTGAACCCATTTGACAAAGTAAGGGATTTTTTTTAAAACCTGCAGTTTTTTCAAAAAACTATATATGTAGTTTGAGTAAACGTGTTTAGCTTGTACTGGTCAGATTGTTAATATGTGTTTGATTTTGGCTGTGATAGGTGCCCTTTAAGTTATGTTTTTGTGGAGTTCTCCTTTAATGTTACATGTATTAATATAGATGGGGATATCTATCTATCTATATAGGTACTAAGGGAGGAATATTATTTTCAATAAATGGATTCTCTCCTAGATTGTCAATGGGAGAGACACCTAGTGAGCATTTGTGCCATCTCCTTGGTTATTAGTCTGAGATTTAGGCTAGTGTATTGTTTTATTATCCCTAACTATCACTATCCTTAGGTAATTTAATTAATTAACCCAAAGGGTGTGTGGGAAGGCATGAGGATCCACTGTATGTTCTTGTTTATAGGAAAGACATTGGCTTTTTTCCCAGTGGATTAGTCTTCTACTAAGTTAAAAACTGCCTGTAGAGATGGGCCTGGGTCTTAGAAATATAATTGCACATCATCAGTATATAGATATATAATCAATTCTACATATGGCTTTAAAGAATGTACAGTATTTATATTATATTCATACTGTAGTTTTGTGTCAATGGTGAAGGGAGAAGTAACTATAAAAAAATCTAAGGGTAAATTTGATAGGGGAGCTGGGTACCTGGCCATGGACCAGTAATGGTGGAGCATAGTGTTCTAGGAACCTTACAGTGGTGACCAAGGGCCTAAGATAATTAGATTTGAACAGTCACCTACAAGTTAGAAAACAAATGCAATGGACAATATCACCGGGGATGTTTGTCTCCAGTGTTAAAAAATATGCCCCAATGAATTATATATTAAGTATATAGTGCCCTGACAGATACTACATTTCTTATGGTATATAGTGAGTCTAACAGTAGTAGGTTTAACGGTGAGAGACAATGCCCAACTGAGACAGAAGACCGACCTTCAAGATCATAGGTCATTTTACTTACTACCTCCTAGTAGTAAGCTGAGCTAATCAAATTTCCCAGGAATTCAGTAGCTTCTGTAGTTGAGGTAAAGAATATGACCTTCCCATTCGACAGTGTCCTGGACAAAGCATAGCATAGGTAATATTTGGCATCCCCTAGCCTTTAACTGAACCACACAAATGCACTGCTGCGTAATTGGGGAAGATTTAGACTGTTTTGTGCGTCAGTACTTGATGGAGGCATGCTGCTCAAGGTCAAGGTCTTTAACTTTATCAGCAGCATAAGAAATGGTCTTGGTGGTGCTCACAAAGGGGGATTCTGAGTCAGCACACAATGAGCTCAATTACAAACTGAAGTGAGAAGCCTTGGGAATATTCTCATGAAGCAATCTTGCAGCAAACATAGTTGGGTCCTTTCATCCACTCGCTCAGGAGTTCTGTTCTGTGTGTTCTCATCTAGCTTTGCTGCCGTTAGGAACCTTAGGGTCTGCAGTTGAAATTGAGCTGTGAAAAGGTTACAGGTTTTCTCTAGCATGGATATACTGTATTTCCTTCCTCTTTTTATTAATTCCTGCAGGGATTGGATATAAGGATTGATTCAATGCTCACAGAAAGAGACAAAAAGAGGAGTATATAGCGTCGCACAATCTATTTGTAGATTTGGGTAAGTGATTGTGTCTTCAAAAACATGGTGATCAACTAGTTCATCATGAACAAACAAGTAAATTGGTTGTGTTGATTAGTGAAAATAGCTTTTGTAATTAATAAAGTTAAATAAATAAAGTGAAAAATCTTGTGAAATTCATTGTGAAGTAAAAACTTTTAAAGTGCAAGGTGCTTTTTGTGGACATGATACATGATTAGACCCACGACATATGACCCATGGATAAGAGACCTGATAAAATATAACTTTTATTAACTCCTAAAATTCATCAGTTGTGAGGGGGAATAATTCATAAAATCACTTAAAACAATTAAGAAAAGGGGTGGAGATTCAATCTGAAATATGTGTAAATAGGGATTACAGCGTAATTAGTTCATTAGACTGTTCCCTTCTAGATCCTACATGACCCAATAACCCTATAATGAATTGATGGGGTACATAGAGAACATTGCTTAGCAATTGTAATGGTGGTAGGTGAGAGGATGAAGGATGGATGATGTAGTGAGAGTTAATCTTTGGGTCAGGCCCTTAAACTCTCTCTTGGGGGTGGGTTTGGGAATGAAACTGATCAGTAACAGTATTCATTGAGCACAAATGTAAACCAAATTGCCCTGTGTATACATTCAGGACACAAGAGCCCTGTATATTGTATTGGTAAAGTAATCCACCACTGTACAGTACGGTGTGCAAAAATTCGTTTTAAACTAACACTGTGTCCTCTCAGAGGCACCTATGTTGTATGGCCTATTCCCTAGACATTATGAAAAGCAACACCTTGTACTGAGAGTGGCTATGCGTGTGCTCAATGGAATTCCGGACCCCCCAAATATTAGCGATTTCCTCCGTTCCACCTCCCCATGTTTTTCATTCCCACTATAAGGCTTTCGTTGCGGTTCTCTTTTCCCCTATCTACACCGCTAAAGAACTTAGCGGCGGAGCTGCAGTGCCTGACGCACGTTTCACCGATTATAGGCTTTTTCAAAGGCAAATGGCGGTGTATTCTTGCAATATTTACGTCCTCACGAGCGCTCCTTTCCTAAAGGAGATAAGCCTTTAGGAAAAAAGGGGTTTTAACTTTCTAAATTTTAGTTGATAGGGCAGCTTGGAAGTAAGTTATAGCTCTAGGTATTAACTGGACCATTGGGCCTTTAAAAGTCGACTGAGAAACTGGATTGTCATCTCTGGAGAAGTAATTGCCCCATTTTGTGACAGCTGCCAAACATATTGGGGTCAATTGTGCCCCTTGAGACTAAAGAATTCACCCACCAAAGGGGTATTAGCAGGATATTTGAAGCAAAGCTCAGAAGTACACATCTGCTCCATGCAGGCCACTACCCCTTTTAAAGTGAAATTATGTTCCAGATCATTGATGGTCTCTCAACACATAAAACAGGTCATATTTAAAACACTTTTCCACTTACAAGTAACTTTTAAAAGACCAAAAATATGTTGCAATTGATCCCAAAAGAACATGTAAATTTAAGTGCCACACACCAACTTATATGAACTGCATAATCTATTAACGAACATTGGAATTTCTATTTTTTTTCTCTAAAAAATGTATTTAAAAAAATGTATTTAAAACTCGAGATTTATCAATTGTAAAAACCACAAAAAAAACACAAATCTGGAGGATTTTTTTTTTCTTTAGCCATTAGGACTTTGAGGCTTTTTTTTTTGCTTGTAATTGTCGATAAACTAAATTTTTTTTAGAGGTTTTAAAAAATGTTAAGTGCATTGTTCAGGTTCTTTTTTCCATTCGTACTTTTTACATAGTAACATAGTAAGTTAGGTTGAAAAAAAAAAAGACACGTCCATCAAGTTCAACCTTTTAACTCTATTTTAACCTGCTTAAAATGATCCACAGGAAGGCAATTTGAAGCCTCTCCAATTTTCCCTCAGAAGGGGGAAAAAAAAATCCTTTCCGACTCCAAAATGGCAATCTATTTAGTCCCTGGATCAACTTGTACTATGAGCTATCTTCCATAACTCTGTATGCCCTCACTTGCTAAAAAGCCATTCAACCCCTTCTTAAAGCTATCTAATGTATCAGCCTGTAAAAACAACGCTTCCGAATATTCTAATCGGAATGGGTGCCCTTGCGTCAGCTGGTCGTATTTGGATCTTTTAATAAAATAAAAATAAATTTTAATAAAATAAAGGCATTTGTGATTTTAGAGTGTCACGTTCGGCACCCTAAATCCAGAACCAGTGCTAGACTCCCTGGACTCGGCTCTTGCTTCTGCCTTTAACCTCGGGAGGAGGAGCCTTCGGCTAATTGGATGCCGCCAGGTCTTACCAAGAGAGGAGCAAAGCTACAGATTCTGGATGAGCAAAGGGGCACGATAGTCTCACCAAGTATACTAGATGGAAGAACACAACTTGGAAGACAGGCCAGACAACACAGCGTGGAACAGGGAAGCCGGGCCAGCACAAGCTGAGTTAGAATAGTCAGACAGGTCAGGTCGATGCAGGCAGAGTTCAAGGAATAGTCAGAGAGGCTAAGATTTAGGATTGGAGAGCGTAGAATAGTCAGGCAGGCAAGGTTTCAGCTTGGAGAGATCAGAATAATCAGGCAGGCAATGATCAGATTGGAGAGTTCAGAATAGTCAGGCAAGGCAAGGGTCAATAACAGTAGATCAGACAGGAATCAGTAGGAATAAAGCACCTATGAACTAGCAAATAGAACCTAACAATGGGCAATGTTTCAAAGACTGAGATCCCTTTAAATAGTGTTTGAATTTCACGTCAAGCGCAATGACGTCATCACGCCGGCACGTAAAACCCGTAAGTGTGGGCCATAGGGATACCGGCACAGGAGGAATGAGGCAGCACGCAGCGGGCGTCCCTGCCGCCCACTAGACCACCAGGGAAATGTATCCTTATATAGAGACTATCCAGTTTTAAACCACTAAAATTAGATTTTTGATAAATGGGTCTCCCCATAATGTGCAACCCTTTGAAAAGACAGTAGTCAGAAACTTGGAGGTAATGTTCTGAGCTCCTGTACTCATTTCCAGCCAAATCATTTATAAGGTACAAGGAGGCCAATAAATCATGCAAAGAAGCTATAAGGGAAGCTAAAATTGATATGGGAAAGGATATTGCAGCAAGCAGTAAAAATAATCCAAAATAATTTTTTAAATATGTTAAAAAAGTAAAAAAATTAAGCAGGAAGGGGTGGGACCTTTAGTTTCAGAGGGGGGGTCAGCTGGTTGATGAAAACAAAATAAGAGCACAGATTCTGAAATCATATTTTTCGTCTGTCTACACAAATGAGGAACCGGTTATTGAAGGTTTCCTTCTTAATAGTCCCAATTCTAGTAATACAACTAATGATGCATGGTTCACATATGATTAAATTCAAAAGAGACTACAACATGTTAAGCTAAACAAAGGTCCGGGGCCAGATGGTATTCATCCCAGGATAATTAATTTTCCAAGATTCGTTGAGGTCGGGCAAAGTGCAGAGAGACTGGCGAATTGTTAATGTAGTGCCTCTATTCAAAAAAGGATCCCGTTCTCAGCTTCAAAATTATAGGCCAGTTAGTCTGACGTTAGTAGTAGGAAAGCTTTTTAAAGTGTTATTAAAGGATAAGATACTGGACTTTATAGCAAATCATAATACTATGAGTGTATGCCAGCATGGTTTTATGCGCAATAGATCTTGCCAGACTAACTTAATTTCTTTTTATGAGAAGGCAAGCAGGGAACTCGATTCTGGGATGGCAGTGGATGTGATTTACTTAGACTTTGCTAAAGCATTTGATACAGTGCCACACAAAAAGTTACTGGTTAAATTAAAATGAAATGTTGGCCTGGAACATAGTATTTGTACCCGGATAGAGAACTGGCTAAAAGATAAGACTACACACATGAAGACAGACTTTGGGACCCGAATCCACAAAAGCTGGTCTCTGGGCTATACAAGATACTAATATCCACCATCCATAGTCCACTTAACAAAGCAAAAAACAAGTGGAATGGCCTTATCCCTGCTCTAGATGATATGTGGGAAGATGCAATAGGGGAACTATACAGCTTTCTAATCTCTACAAAAGATAGGATGGTGCAATTCTGTATCATACATTGTACATATATTACTCCAATCAGGCTCAAAGCCATGGGCAAAAGTCCCAATGGAAACTGTCCCAAATGCCAGCACCCAGACGCTGATTTCTTTCATTTGCTTTGGTCATGTCCCCTGGTACAGAGATTCTGGGCCAAGGTAATAGCCTACTTGACTAATGAAATTCTGCTCCCTGGAGCACTAACACCAGAGGTGTGCCTACTGGGACTGGTGGACGAATTGGCACCTCTAAATAAAACGCGGTATTTACTAAAGACCCTTCTATTTTACGCCAAAAAGCAAATTGCCATGACATGGATGAGCCCACGACCCCCTACAATAAAGCAATGGATAAAACTGATCAATACCAGGCTCCCAATGATAAAACTAACATACATAGCCAGACAGTGCCCAGAAAAATCTGGGAACCCTGGTTGGAGCTCTGTCCCGAAGTAGACCCAGAGTCTCAATAAATGCGTGTATATGAGAGAACATATATGTAGTATAACTATTTCTTTTTCAGCGAATTCAGTCTTATATAAGCGCGCTCCAATCCTGTGAGACTTGGAAGTAACATGTAATACTCACTTTAACCTAACATGTGGCAGACTTTATGCTCCGATTGTGTACCTTGATGCCTTAACTGATATGTTGTGGTCCTGCGTGACCAACTGCACTTTTTTATCACCAATGCCTACATTGTCTGTTGTTAAGTGTGTTTGTTTCAAAACGAAAAATAAAAACCTTTAAAAAAAAAAAAAAAAAAAAAGGATAAGACTACAAGAGTGATGGTAAATGGAACATTTTCTAATTGGACCATTGTTGGGCTCTGTACTAGGTCCCTTGCTTTGCAACTTGTTTAATAATGACCTGGAGGTGGGCATTGAAAGTACTGTTTCTATTTTTGCAGATGATACTAAATTGTGCAGTGTCATTCTGTGGCTACTAAAGCAAATAATTCTGTCTTACATAAAAAAAGGGCATTAACTCAAGGGATGAAAACAATTATGCCTCTTTATAGGTCCCTGGTAAGGCCTCGTCTGGAGTATGCAGTGCAGTTTTGGACTCCAGTCCTTAAGAGGGATATAAATGAGCTGGAGAGAGTGGAGAGATGTGCAACTAAACTGGTTAGAGGTGTGGAAGACAAATTATGAGTGTAGACTGTCAAGGTTGGGGTTGTTTTCTCTGGAAAAAAGGCACTTGCGAGGGGACATGATTACACTTTACAAGTACATTAGAGGACATTATAGGACAAATAGCAGGGGACCTTTTTACCCATAAAGTGGGTCACCGTACCAAAGGCCACCCCTTTAGATTAGAAGAAAATAAATTTTATTTGAAGCAACGTAGGGGGTTCTTCAAAGTCAGGTCAGTGAGGTTGTGGAATGCACTGCCGGGTGATGTTGAGATGGCTGATTCAGTTAATGCCTTTAAGAATGGCTTGGATGGTTTTTTGGACAGACAGAATATCACAGGCTATTGTGATACTAAACTCTATAGTTAGTATAAGTATGGGTATATATAATTTGTGTGAAAGTAGGGAGGGGTGTGTGTATGGATGCTGGGTTTTCATTTGGAGGGGTTGGACTTGATGGATTCTGTCTTTTTTCAACGCGATTTAACTATGTAGCCATTTATAAGTAGAATATTAAAGTGGACCCGTCACCCAGACACAAAAATCTGTATAATAAAAGTCCTTTTTAAATTAAAAATGAAATCCAATTTCTATTTTTTATTAAAGCATTTATAGCTGTTGTAAACTCATATAAAAATCTTAGCTGTCAATCAAATTTTGTCTGCCCCGCCTCTATGCCTAGGCATAGAGGCGGGGCAGACAATTACTTTCACTTTCCATTCAGCACTTCCTACATGTCACTGCTCTCCCCACATTCCCCCAGTTCTCTTCACCATTTAATTGTGTAGCCAGCGCATGGGGATTGACATCAGGTCCCCCATTCTGGTGCACAAACAAGATTCTGAGATGATGCAAGGCTTGTCTTAATAACAGTGTCCACAAAATGGCTCCTGCCTGCTTGTTATAATTATGAATTCCCAGACTGAAGGAAACAAGATTCAAATAATTTATATAGTGTAATTAAAGTTCATTTTGCTTGACTAATGTGATAAAATAAGATTTTGAATAATTTTTTTCGGTGACGGGTCCACTTTAAGGCAAATTTCTAAATTCGACTTTCAGTTACTGCATTGAGGCAATTTTTCTCAGTGCCAACAATCTACAGATGCTGCAAGCTTATTTAATTAATTGATTGGTGGCTAGGTTGCTACAACACCTTTTTATAATTTCAGCTATGACTATGTGTGGAGACACACAAAACGCGTTGGGTGTTATCTGATGTGAAATAAAGACTTTTTTTAATCTTACGCTGCGTCTGAGAAGTTGCTGGAGTGCGTGCCTATGGTGGAGTTGTCAAGTGAAATATTCTCAGTGGTAGTAAATAAACAAGTGGCTTAAGGAGAAGGTATTGAGCCTCACTGAAAATTATGTCAGGGCTCCCAAAACATAAGGAATACATCTTTGTTTCCAAGTAGATGCTAATATTTCTCAGCAGTCAGGGTCCTACTGGGTCTTTTTTACTCACGGCTTCTTCAGCAGCTGTAGAATTTGTTCCTCATTTATTACTGGGTGACCACTAATTTGGTTAAGCGCATACCGATAAAGTTGCAGGTCTGAAATTTAATCTGCTGATGCACCAAGCTGGCCAGTGCATATTGCATCGGCAGATGAAGCTAAAATAGCCACAGTGAACCTTCACATCTTTCTGACATTGTAAAGTATACTACACACACCCATTTGGTCAGCAGCCCAAATTGATGGACACAGTTCCTTTATGGCCATCTTTAGTTGCAACAAGTGGAAAGCAACTACTGTCTTTGGATGACCAGCTGTAGCTATCATGGTAAAGGTAATACTTCTACACGGGATTGGCTATTTGGGACAAGTGATGTCTAAGTGTACTGCTTTGGATAACTGAGGTAGAAGGGGTTGGCTTGTGTATGTATGGACTGGGTGTGGGAGAGCTGGCTCTCCACTGCTCTGAGCTTGTGTCAAGCTCAGAGCAGTGTTTTTATATCAAATTTCAAAAGTCTCCTCCTATTCAGACACACTGTATATTTCACACTGCACAAACCAAAATTTGTTATATCAAAGTACCTACTATTCCCATGATGGGATGCAAAGAAAGAGGTGTTAATGGCATACAAAAGTGCATTTCTCAGTAGAGTATATATATTGCGTGTAATGAAAAAACTCAGTTACTGTGCTATGTGTGCATACAAGTATTATTAAATAAAATATATTCCAGATTTCATACCTTTACCTACAGTGCTTAATATTACTCTTTCCTTACTCAAACCGATGCAAACAAAGTAACTTTTAACGCTATTTCTTTAATGACACTGCCTATGAACTACCTATGTCAAACTCACCTCTCCAGATTCCTTCCTGTGACATCATAAAATGTTCTTGCAAAACCCACCTGACCTGTGTTATTCATGGAATACAGAGTTGTTGCAGCTTCATTTCATCCATATCCGTTGATAACAAGAGTTCAAATCAGTTTTGGGCCTGAAGCTACAAGCTCCCCACTCCAGTCAACTAAACACAACCCATGGCGATCAGCATTTATGGATTGTTGTATGTCAGGTCCATAGCCTTGTTACTATAACAAAAAAAGAAATCACAATTTTTATTTTTATCTTATAGTTTATGAATTATTTACAGTTTTAATAACGTTCTATGCAACAATGCTGGTGTGTCTACACTTTCCACCAATTTCATTTAAAATGTTTTTTAGAGCAGTTAAATCCATGCTTATAAACATTTATTCACTACTCACTCCAGGCAAGTTTGTAAACACAATCGTTCCACAGTCAGTGTTGGTTAGACAGTGGAGATTGTATGCACCACATGAAGGAAAAACCTTGGCTTGGATAAAATGCTACTTTCACAGCAAATTATGCATTAGTCAGTTTGACAAAGGCTAAAAATATTAAAATCTTTAATGATTGTTGCCACAGTGGTTAGGATTCAGGACTCCTAGTATTGGGATCATGCATAGGTTTAACCCAGGCGCTCCAGTTTCCTCCAACAGCTCAAAAATACGGTTAGGTTATCTGCCTCTTGATTAAACTACATTATTGTAGTGGTTAGCACGGACTGCAGCCATGGCTATATCTGCATGTTCTCCCTAAGCTTCTGTGGGCTGATTTTCCTCCAACATTTTAAAAACAGGAATGGTTATCCTCAATACTCTGTAGAATATACAGGCACTATATAAAGAACAAGAATCATTATTTAGTGACTGAGTGCCACAATTCTACAAAATAAATGGTCTTTTATTGCCTTTTCCTCATATCTCCTGGGGCATAACTCATCCAGTGGTGAAATCTGCCACTTCTGCCCTGATGGCTGTTTTAACAGGGATCACTAAACAGCGGCAGTATTATTAGTTCTTGGCCACAGAACACACTATACAGCATTTTCAGATTGAGAACTGCCAGTCAATTACATTTTTTGTGGTTCTTTTTTAAATGAATGGGAATCAGTGTGTTATATGAGCTTAATATTAAAAGGGAAAGTATAACCCTAAACATTGTTGGTATATATAAAAAATAAATTACATGAAACAGCCCATATGCAAAACCCTGCTTCATCGAAATAAACCATTTTCATAAAAATTTGCTTTTCTAGTAGAATGTTCCATTGGGTAATTCTAAATAGAACATTGCCATTTTAAGTACTAAGCCCCCCCCCGATCGTATGATACAGTGCTCACACACAAATTATATATATATATATATATATATATATATATATATATATATATATATATATATATATATATATATATATATATATATATATATGTTACATCAGCCAATAAATTTACAGAGCTCTGGCTTTTCTGTATTTCTGTTTTCGGTATAGTTTTCCTTGAAGGATATAACAATTATTATTAATTTGAAGAAACTAATGGTAAACCTGTTGAGGCTCTAGTGACTAGTGGTGCCCAATAAACACACTTGCATAGAAGAACTGAAGCTGGACTATGTTGTATTTCTAAGACATGTTACTTTGGAAGCCTTGTCCAACTGTGTGTCAAGTATTCATTTTGACACATACACACACACAAAAAGAATCTGTGCTTAGTGATGTAATTTCTCACATGACTCATTGAATCTTGTGTGTTTTAATAAACAATGCACCCCTCCAATTTGTGTGTTAGTCCAAAAAAAAATACGCCAGCAGTTTGAGGCCGACACCAGGGAATTGCTGGTGCTGTTATGTGGCCAATTCTTCTGGGGGAAGGGGGGGATATATATATATATATATATA
Organism: Xenopus laevis; assembly: GCF_017654675.1. Lineage (NCBI taxonomy): Eukaryota > Metazoa > Chordata > Amphibia > Anura > Pipidae > Xenopus > Xenopus laevis. The sequence goes on from NC_054373.1 coordinate 68,571,415, forward strand.
TATATATATATAGATATATATATATAGATAGATAGATGCCTGTCAATGTTTTTTGTTTTTTTTTTCCCTCTCCTTAAAGATTCAAAATCTCTCTAAGAGTTATGATCCATGTCTTCAAAGCTTGTCACATGAGCTCACATGCTCAGTACGCTTAAGGGGGAACTGTCGTGAAAATGAAATTTAATACAAGCTTCAACATACTGAAATAAGAAACTTTCTAAATGCAATCAGTTAAATATTCTGCATCGTTTCTGAAATAATCAAGTTGGGTGTCAGATAATCATTGACAGTTAGATCCAATATATCTTATAGGGTGGGCTCCCTTTCCTAGCAGATGTATTCAAGCTCATTCAATTAAAAGAATTGTTCAGTATAAAAACTGGGTAGATAGGCTGTACAAAATAAAAAATGTTTCTAATATAGTTAGTTAGCCAATAATGTAATGTATAAAGGATGGAGTGACTGGATGTCTGACATAATAGCCAGAACACAACTTCCTGCTCTCCAAGCTCTCTTGGTTTCCACTCATTGGTTACCAGGCAGTAACCAATCAGTGACTTGAGGGGAGGGCACATGGGTCATAACTGTTTTGAATCTGAGTTAAATGCTGAGGATCAATTGCAAACTCACTGAACAGTTATGTCACATGTGCCCCCCCCCCTTATAGTCGCTGACTAACTCAGATTTAAAGATCTGAAAAGCAGGAAGTACTGTTCTGTTCTTTTAGACATCCAGCATTTATACATTAAATTGTTGGTTAATTAGCTATATAAGAATTTTTTTTATTTTGCACAGACTATTTACCCAGTTTTTATTTTTACACTGAACTGTTCCTTTATGGCAGCTGTTTACAAGATAAACTTACAGTTTATACAGTAACAGTTCCGATTCTGCATCTGGATTAGCTACCCGACTGAAACACCAGAGACGGGAACATTAAAATTGAAATTGTATTAAAAACAGTACAAAATAGAACATGGAAAGCAATTAAAAAAAAAATCTTAATTTCTGATGATTAATCTGAAATCAACTGAACTGAAAAATGTAGTGAACAACCCCTTAAACACAAAAGAATGAGTTGGTGTACATTTACTAGTCATCGGAGCACTTTTGAAATACATTAATTTTCTATATTAAAGGACATGTTAAGTGTATTTCATTCGGGTGGGGGAGGGTTGGGGTGCTCCTGTTTGGAGGGAACTGCACTGTCCTCTAGCCAGCATTTTACTTAACTTTCTACCGATATCCTAGGCATCCCTTTCCTAGGCACAAATTCCTATTTACACATAGGTAGTATAGTTAAGGTGGGCATACACTGGCAGATTTAATTTGCCAATTCGGGCCCTTTAGACTGACCAGTTTATCTGTGCGTATGGAAACCGCATTGACGAATAGATGCGTTACTCGCTCCAACTGCTCATATAACCACAGTTGTAACCAAATTATTTGGCCCTATGGCCAACGATTGGATTAAAGCCCGATATCTTCCACTTTAGGTGGGCATATCTGGGATAGATCCTTTGGTGACCTTGCCAACAAGCAGTTCTTTTAGTGTATGGCCAAGCTTTAGAAGAGCCAAAATGTACTGTACTATGCATGCTCGAACGCCAAAAGAACAAAGATCTTAAAGGAAGATGCCAAAACTTTGCAATATATTTCACAGTGAACTACACTTTAGAAGTCCTTGTAAAGTGGTTTTAGAGATAGCAGTTTCTATACTTTCATCTTAACAGATTTCTGAAGACCCATATTGTCAGCAATCGTATGCACTTCCTGTATTCAGTTAAACCTTTGGTTGCTGATTTGAGCCAAAATCATGGAATATAAAATTGAAAATGTTTCAGAAAAATCTAAACATAATTAATGTAAATTACAAGAGTGCGAAGAGAAGTAACCAAAGTTTACATTCATTTCTTAGGGGCCGATTCACTAAGCTCGAGTGAAGGATTCGAATGAAAAAAATTCGAATTTCGAAGTATTTTTTGGGTACTTCGACCATCGAATTGGTTAAATTCGTTCGAATACGAACGAAATCGAACGAATCGAACGAAAAATCGTTCGACTATTCGACCATTCGATAGTCGAAGTACTTTCCCTTTAAAAAAAACTTCGACCCCCTACTTCGGCAGATAAAACCTACCGAAGTCAATGTTAGCCTATGGGGAAGGTCCCCATAGGTTTGCTAACCTTTTTTTGATCGAAGGATTTTCCTTCGATCGTTGGATTAAAATCGTTCGAATCGTTCGAACGAAAAATCCTTCGATCGATCGAACGAACGTTTAGCGCTAAATCCTTCGACTTTGATATTCGAAGTCGAAGGATTTCAATTCGAGGGTCGAATTTCGAAGTATTTTTAACTTCGAAATTCGACCCTTAGTGAATCTGCCCCTAAGTGTTTAGATGCCCTTTAAACCTTAAAATAAGCTGACCATAAACTTTAAGATCCTCTTTTGTTTGGGCTGAGCAAATTTTTGGCCAGGGACCAACAAATCAATTGTACTGTGGACCCACACAGATGCTCCAAGCTACTATCAATGCTGTCCTTAACTAACAGGAATTTGTGATAAATATTCACCCAGATAACAGCTGGGAAGGTTTTCCCGGAGGCAGAATACATTGACTATACTAATTAATAGTATTTTAATAGAAATAAATGTTCAATTGTACCATCTAGCTGTATCATTTTAGCTGACTTTAAAGGGATATGGTCATGGGAAAAAAAATTTTTTCAAAATGAATCAGTTAATAGAGCTGCTCCAGTAGAATTCTGCACTGAATCCATTTCTCAAAAGAGCAAACAGATTTTGTTATATTCAATTTTGAAATCTGACATGGGGCTGGACATATTGTCAATTTCCCAGCTGCCCCAAGTCATGTGACTTGTGCTCTGATAAACTTCAATCACTCTTTACTGCAAGTTGGAGTGATATCACCCCCTCCCTTTTCCCCCCCCAGCAGCCAAACAAAAGAACAATGGGAAGGTAATCAGATAACAGCTCCCTAACACAAGATAGCAGCTGCCTGGTAGATGTAAGAACTACACTCAATAGTAAAAACCCATGTCTCACTGAGACACATTCAGTTACATTGAGAAGGAAAAACAGCAGCCTGCCAGAAAGCATTTCTCTCCTAAAGTGCAGGCACAAGTCACATGACCAGGGGCAGCTGGGAAATTGACAAAATGTCTAGCCCCATGTTAGATTTCAAAATTGAATATAAAAAAATCTGTTTGCTCTTTTGAGAGCGTTGCGTTTTGAAAAAAACATGTTTTCTGATGACAGTATCCCTTTAACTAGTGACAAAACTGTTCTAAAGTCAGCCATGATGTAGGGCTCAGCCAGTGCCAGTATCCATCCTGTAGTTCTAGTGTTATTCAACTGTCCTCAGACACATAAGAGAATGCTATAAATCCCTGATCAGGATGTGCTCCTATATTGTACAATATGTGCTAAAAGAACACAACAAGGAAACAACTGAAACTTTGTGACTTACCTTTAGTTTGCCACAGGAAGTCCTGCAACTAACAACAGAATTATGACTTGATCCTTTCTGCAGCTCCAGGCTGCCCTTCTGCCTTAAGCATAATGTGCTGGGACAAACATAATAACCTTTCAAAACACCCCTGCCAAGCTAGCACAGTGGCTAGAACTGCTGCTTTGCAGTGCTGGGGTCCTGAGTTCAATTCTAGTCAGGGCACTATATACAAGATGTTTTGCATGTTTCTGAATGAGTTTCCACTAGGTATTTTAGTTAGCTCCCAAACTTCAAAACCACAGGCAAGCAAATTGCTTCCTGATGAAACGGACCCTAGAGTGAAGGTAAGCTAGGTACTTGAAGGTCCTAATGTGTATGAGGAACAAGACATTTATACACATTGTGCAGCATCTTTTCAAAAGTTTTAGCACAAGAAAGAGATATATATATATATATATATATATATATATATATATATATATATATATATATATATATATATATATATATATATATATATATATATATATAAAATGGGTCTGACCTGGTGCACTCACAACTGTTAGCGCATTGCCTGGGTGCTGTCAAAATAATCATTCAAAGTAGCAAAATATATATATATATATATATATATATATATATATATATATATATATATATATATATATATATATATATATATATATATATATATATATATATATATATATATATATATATATATATATATATATAGTTTATATATGTCAAGCAGTCACACAAAGGAAAAATTCAAATGGCCAATAACACCAGGGTGCTAAAGTGCCCTAACATAGTTTACTCACTTAGTTGTATTTTTTAAAATGTAACAAGATATTTCTTTAAGGAAAGGCAGATGGCTATATATAGCAGAGCTCATCCTATCCCATAGGTTTTAAACCCCACGACAAGTTCAAGTAGTCTGGATATGCAAAATCTTCTTCCCCCATGACATGTGGTGCTGCCAGTTACAAGGTTTTTGCACTGCCACAGACAATAGTTGCTACATGCATAGTGCATCGCTCTAAGTGAGAAGCACCAGTAAGCAGCGCATTTCACTTTAAAAAGGGGATCTCCATGCATAAAGCTGGTTTTACCACAATACTTTGTAATTCTAAGCAACTTTCCAACATACATCATTTAAAAATGACAATGGTTGTAAACGTAACAGCTATTAAAAGCAGTATCTGCTTGTATTTTTACATACTCTGTTAACCAGCTGGTTTCTGCCTCAAGAATTACAAACTTGGATGAGAATTTGCTTATGCTACATTGGTCAGAACTAGAGTTCAGAAAGTGAACTTTCTAATACTAATACTGCTTTCAATTGCAATTACAAAGTGAACATTTTTAATTAATGTATATGGGGGGGGGGAAGAGGGGCAATAAGTAGTGGAGAGCAATTTAAACTGTTTGCCTTTAGTGCTAGCCATCCTCTCTTTAGGAGAATAACTGCCATGCTCTTTTGGTAGAGCAAAGCCTCACAATAGGAAAACTTTGTCTCTGCTGGGAAGCTGAAAGATACGATAATCCTTGAATAATTTTGGGGTCAAAATGTATGAAAAACACAGTTACAGCAGGAGCAGAGAATGGGAAAGCAAATGGTACATGGTTAAATGACAAGAGGTTAGGATGAAAATAATGCCAGGAATGAGGTGTTAAAGAAGACTGGAAGAACTGCATATGTACAATGAATTAAATGGGGAGGGGGGGGGGACACAAGCACAAATGAAAACTAGAGAGGAGAAAAGTTAAGGAAGGAAGGAAGCTGTGCACAGTACCATCTTCGCTGCTTGCTTGCCAATAGCTGAATGAAAGATGATTGCGGTCAGGCTGCAGACAGAGAATCTGAAACGACTGACCAGCACAGTGCCCAATACTGTTTTTTCACCCTGGTGTAGCATTGCTTATGCTCATTTTACTCCGTGATGCCCAGTTTCTGAAACTGAAGGAATGGGGAGGTGGGTGCTGTGGAGAAAAGAAGGGGAAGAAGAGAAGTGGTATATATGTGGAGCAAATGTAAGATACTGTAAGTCGGTCACTGACTACCAGAGTTTCATTAAAGGAGAGTTCAACCCTAAACTTAAACAAATCCTCCCTCCTGCCTAATTGTTACCCTGGCAAATGTCCCTAACGTTTTACTTACCCCCCGGTGCAGATTCAGGCATCTCAGTTCACCGCGACATCTTTTTTGGCACATGCGCTTCTGTTGAGAAAATTGCCCAACTGCGCATGCGCTGACATGCTGGTTTCACTCAAAAGATTTCTGAAGAGAAGAAGATGGCGCCCGTGAATTCCAATGCCTGAATCTGCACCGAGGGGTAAGTAAAATGTTAGGGGCATTTGCCAGGGGCAACACTTAGGCTGGGGGGAGGCAGGGTCTATGTAGGGTAGGGTTTTTTTTTAAGTTTAGGGTTGAATTCTCCTTTAAAGGCAACCGTTATAATTGATACAGTAGTTGATAATATTCAACATATGCTGCTGAGAAATGTATCAAATAATATATCAAATTGGAACAGTTCAGAACCTGTAACCTGTATTACTGAGCTGCCAGACAGGAACATTAAACTTCAATTTTAGAAAACTACAAAAAATAAATAAATAATAGAAAGCTACTGAAAAAAGTATATTTCTCTTGAACAATCTGAAAAAAAAGTGTTTGGAAGGTGAACAACCCCATCAATGCTGCAATCTGATTTTGACATTTTGTCATGTCATGTCTTAGGATCAGTTACATCGCTAGCCAGAAAAAAGAAAAAAAAAAACAGTACCACAATAGAGTATGTTATTTTTTTTTTGTTTTATACACGTAGGAAGGAAGACTGTTTCAGTTTAAAAAAATTTAAAAATGCAGAACAAGCATCCTTTTTGTGACATGTGTTTGTGTGTATACATACAATTTTTTTTATTACTACGCTCTTGTATTTATTTACAATGGAGAATAATACAGGGGAGAGATTAAGCAAAAATTTATGCAGGCAAATACTATTTTTTTTCCAGTTATCAATAAAACTGCATTATCTATAAAAACGAATGCTGATATGGATATTTCTAATTATATTCAAATGGTTAAAATACTTATATTCTGATAGCACTTTTTTGATGTTTTATTAAGATAGGCTACCCTTGCAAAATATAGTGTTTGTGGACAGATTTGTAAAGGATACCGTTGGGCATTCCCTTCACAAAACACTATAAACTGTAAATTAAAATTATTGTGCACAACAAATTCAAAACGAAGAGGAAAAAACTTTTCTAAAAAACAGTTAAATTTGGTGTGTGTTTTTTTTTTTATAAATACATAAAAATGATTCTAGACTACCTTACCTCTTTACCAGAGATTTCCATGAGAACACACCTTGCAGACATTATCAGGACAGCTGTTGCTGTTAATCACCTGTTCCCTACTAGCCAGCTCATCTCTTCCCATCAGTTGCAAGATGGAAACAATAACTGTATGTTGTCAACTCTGCCACTGCTGCATCCAGACCAAGGATCACTGGGAGGTTTTTCAGAGACAGAGAGTGCTCCATGGTCTACTCCTCTTCATAAACTGTTGTCAGTGTGGCACACAATATCTCCTAGCACAGAATTGTATGCTCCTGTAACAGCACCAGGCTTCCCACAGGGAGAGACAAAGGTGAAAACCTGGTAGAGAAGGATGCAGCAGCACAATTCTCAAAGATGGTTCCATCGTTCATGCTTTGCCTTACCAAGTAAAAAGTACTGGGCAATCTTTGGCTCCTCCGCATTTTTAAACTGTGTAAATAAATACACATCCATTTTGTCTGAAAGCCCCTCCCACCTGGCCTCAAGGATGACCAATGGAAAGGGAGAAATAACACATCGATGAAATGCTTCTCCTGAGAGCTAAAAAACAAAAAAAACAAAACTTCACTGCAAAGCTCAAAGATCCCCGAAGTAGAGGGCTCCTCAGACTGTTACAAAACACCTTTAATTACATTTTATATCTGCTATCATGTTCTCTTTGGTTTGAGAATTTGCTGAAAATGTGAAAGATTAAAACCAAACTTCAAAATAAAACCAAATTAGGATCAGGATGAACAAAACAAATCAAATGCCTTAAGTGAGGAAACTGTGCTCTTCAGATAGTGGTGTCAGCCTCAGATGAGATGAAAGTGTCAAATTCTCACGGTTTCAGGTAGGAAATTAATACACAGGTCCTTCCTAAGGTGAATTAGCAGCCAAATAATCCGTTCAAATGACAAAACGGATAATGGAACAGCTAGAGGTTCTCTTCCAATTCAACAAACGTTAAAAAAATAAAAGTTAAACAAAAGAAAATTTATAAAAAAAAAAATCTGTCTAATGAATATGTCAGTGTTGTACAGGTTGTGGATTATGAATCACAGCCTTTGTTTTACATTGCAAGCATTCACAAATGGGACAGTCCCCTCAGCTGAAAACCAAGGGAGAATGTTGCCGTCAATTCACATCCAGGCAGAAAGACATTTTCCTCAAAAGAAACTATTTATTGAGAATAAAACAAAAATAGCTCAACTGTGTATGCACTGTTTGAATGACTGCTAGGTTATGTTATGTGAGCCAGAAATGGATATTCTTCACTTTCCAGAAATCTTGTGGACACAGCACAAATGTATGAAATCATCATGTTTTCACTTAAAACACGGGAACTGGCATCACAAAAGCACATACACTAATATATATATATATATATTTCCTTTTTAAAGCTGCCAATATAGTTAAATGTGCAAGTAATAAAGTGACATTTCTTCTATCAGCTTTCTACTTGTAAACAGCTGCTTGAAAATAAGGATCTATTTTTCCCATGCGCCAGCTACAAATCCAGATAGCTATAGTACCAAAGGAATGCATTTATCGGAAGTGTTTATGGTTTTTTACTTAAAGATTTTTTCTGCTAAACTGTAACAGGCAATATTTTAAAATCTGCAAGCTAATATGCCAATAGTAGCATATTTGTTTTTTGTATATTACAATGTAGATCCTTTTTAAATGTTGGTGAACTAAGGCATTTAGGTCTGCTACCAAGGCAACAGACTTATTTCATGTGACATTTTTCCATTCAATATCTTACAGAACATTTTTCCACAAAACACCCCACTATTAAAATGGAAAAAAGTCCTGAAAGAAGAAATACATAAAACACATTTAAAACAAAATGCCTGCTTTCAGAACAAAAATACCATAATTTAGGCTATTATGATATACAAAAGTTCATATAAACTGACAGCTTATTCTCTAAGTACAGGTGTTTACAGCAAAAAGTAACTGCACATTTAATATTTGCTAGTTTTATGCTTAAAATACTGCACAACACAACAAATTCCATACACGTATACAGAATTGACTTTCAAACAATGGCAATTAAGCATAACCATGCACCTTGTTACGCAACCTTGGCTCAGACCCGAGCACATGCATTAACAGGTTTACACTATGGGGGCCATAAAATTTTCCTATAATGAACTAAAGCAAATTTGCCATTTTTGGAGGCTTTATGTGAAATGCAGTTGTATGAATATAAAAGCTTAGGAAAGATTAGGTTTTTTAATGGGACTGTCCATTAGCTGGCAGTAAAGGACTTTATATGGGGGGGGGGGATAACATTTAGAAAAATATTGTGATAGGGGTGAATAACATATTGACACCCCTCAAATTATTAGCATTTGCTTGTCCAATGACTATTTCAAATATAGTTTTTGATGAACAGTAATTTAGCAGTAATCTCAGTGATGCCCAATTGCAAAGAATGCATTATACAAGTGAATAACTAAATGGAGGCCTGTTGGATAAATGTGGCCTTCTAAGAGATATTTATGCCCAAATGCTGCTTACCAGCTCTACTGACCTCTTTGGATGACATAATTTGTTATAAACTGGCCCAAACATGTATTATAGTAAATAATCAGCACAGTATATGGAAACAGTTGAACAAAAGTAAATCCTTTGCATGATAAATTTCAAGCTGAACATCAAAGTTGGTTAAAGGCATGTGCCTAGGTCACATAGTTGCTTTCTATTTTAAATGTACACTTCTGTACCATTATGTGCCAAGTACCTGATCTAGTGCAGAATTAAAAGCAAATGTTACATTTTTCATCATCAATAGCAAACACTACACAATGCATGGAGGTACGCATGCAAGCAGTGCACTCAGCTCGGTGTCACCACACTGTAAATATTAATAACCATGTCAAATATATGAAGACTACATATATTTCTGTAATAAGGCATGCCAGTAAAGAAGTCTTACATTTAATCAAAAGAAAATGTTTAACTAGTGACCTTTTCAAAGTCCAAATAACATTGAAATATTTCACCGAATCACATTTATTCTTGCACTTGCTGGTCATTGGTCTTTATGCACAAGACATAGCGAGTATCTGAAAAAAATAATCTGACACTTAACTCATCCCTTAGGTACAAGGTTGGTACAACAATCTGCCACAAAATCAGTATACATTGTATGCCAGCATAGAGCTGGCATACAATGGATAGTACACCTAGTTTATGCAAAATATTGTGAAGACCTTCATGATTTTACATTGAATATAGTGGAAAAAGGTAATACAATGCTTAGTTATTTTTCAAACCACAGCCATGTAAAAAAACTCCAAAGGGTTCTAGAAATTATCTATGTATGACAAATACAGAACTGCTTTAAAATGTTGTAGATACAAAATACATTTCTTTTTCAGTTGCAAGTAACTTCCTCAAAATGCCATTCTACATAATGGAAACATTTTACCTACGGGTCTATATTAAACTTGTAATATGGAAAACTTACAGATGGTAATTTACCATGGTAGCAAAGCTAACTGTGCTACCATACTGTTAAGAGTCACCTAGGTTGATGCATATTCTGTATATAAATATGTGATCTTTTACTGAAACAGGACACTAATGGTGTCAATAGAGGCAGAAACCTGTTAACAATTTGACTTTACTTCAGCAAAGTGGTATGTCTTTAAACTAGCATAGACCTGTGTGATACGAACACTGGTTCAAGGAATCAACTTCAGATTTTGCCCACCATATTGATTCGACATCCCAGTTAAACAAGTGGACATCAAGCTTAATTATCTTTCCAGTGTGACACTGCTATTGTATATTTGAGGAAATTAATATTCCAGAGTAATGCTTAAGTGCCTTTTTAATACCCCTGTTACTATATAAAGATGCTAAGTATGTCTACTACTAAGTCATTCTCATAAGTGGGAGCTTTTAAAAAGGCATCCTATTATCCCTTGGGGAGGGAAAACTTGCATACTATTATCCCTTGGGGAGGGGTCTGTTTCAGGAAAAATCAACTATAGGAATTAGTTTAGGACTTGCACTCTAGACTAGAAACGTCCACATTATTATAATGGGTGAATGGTGGTGTGATGTGCTGCCACATTAAAACTAGTTAGATGTCAGCAATTACCTTTCGTAATGATTTCTGAAATATATGAGAATTCTATAAATATGTCATGGCAGCTATTCACACAGCATCTTTGAGGAGTCTCTTACTAAAAGAGATTGTTGGGTACCCTAGCAGCCTCCAAACAATCACTTGCCATCATAGCTAGAGGTCAGTTAGGTTGTGCAGATCAACCCCATGCTACTGGATACCTCAATGCATTTTAATGAAAATTTGCTTTTAGACTTTACAAGAGAAGCACTTCTCAGCAACCATCACACATTACTGTTCCCCAGTAAAGGGGCAGATGAATACTAAGTGTAGTTACTACTGCATATATTTCTGTAACTAAAACTGCAGATTTCTTTACAGGAAGGTATGCTCTGTGAGGTGCCTTTGATATAGATATATAATATATATATTGTTCCAGTCACATCCTTAATAAGTAAGGCAACCAAAGTTGTCTTTTAGCAAAAAAAATGGTTAAGCTAGTGCTAGTTAGATCTTATAAACCAAATGGCATTGGATCATTTGTATTATAGTGAAAAAGAGGAATGTTTATATTTAGCACTGGATTCTGAACTTCTATACCTTCCGCCATTAAAATACACAGATACAAGTGATTTCTAAAGCCAAAAGCTTCTAGCACAAACTCAAAACTGTCATAGTTACATCTATAATTTGTCCCTGTGTGTAGCAGGTATAGATTACCTTTATCACTTGTATTATGGGATACAGTTAAATGATAACAAATGTAGCTAAACAGGACAATTGTAAGGTTTAAGAATGGCTTTGCTGACCCCTACAAATTTCACATACATTGCCCAGTTGGGATAGAGAGGCTTGAAAAGACAAGTCTATAAGAAAGTTGTAAACCATGTTCTTAATACAAATGTACAGCTCTGTTTTTGACATCTTCTCAAGTAAAGGGAAAATGCATTACTGTCCTACTTGCATTACATGTCAACCTATTGAATTTGCAAAAAGAAAATCACCAAGAGGTCGTTCTCCTTACAAACATTTTTCAGGTCAATTGTTTTCAGATTGTTCATCAAAAATAATGACTTTTTTTTGTTTTGTTTTCTATTTTTCCCAAAATCTAAGTTTAAAGTCCCTGTGCAGATTCTAAAGTGCTACAATTTTGTAGGAGCGATTCATTTTCCATAGCTGTCTGAAGTTTCTGACTTCGGAAAACAAATCGCTCCTAATGTCATCCCGCCGGCGATTTACATTTTAGCCAGTGGGAAGGCAGTACAGGGTGATTAGTCGCCCTGAAGAAGAGATGTCGCCTGGCGACTAAACGCCCCGAACCTGCCTGTGTGGCCTGACCCTTAGTTGATACATTCTTCAGCAGCATCTAGGGCAGGGATCCCCAACCTTTTGAACCCGTGAGCAACATTCAGAAGTAAAATGAGTTGGGGAGCAACACGAGCATGAAAAATGTCCTTGGGGTGCCAAATAAGTGCTGTGACTGGCCATTTGGTAGCCCCTGTGTAGATTGTCAGCCTATATTGAGATTCTGTTTGGCAGTACATCTGGTTTTTATCAAACCAAAACTTGCCTCCAATCAGGAATTCAAAAATAAGCACCTGCTTTTAGGCCACTGGGAGCAACATCCAAGGGGTTGGAGAGCAACATGTTGCTCACGAGCTACTGGTTGGGGATCACTGATCTAGGGTTTACCGGCCTGTAAAATTGATGGCTGATCCCAATGTTATTAATAGGGAAAAAAAGATAAGGAAGGCCAGTATTTTTTTCCCGAAAAGGTGGCAACCCTAGAAGCGTCTCTGTAGTATTTGCAACAATTGTATCAATAGCTCCATAACAGACAACGAAGATTTTTCTGTGAAAGGCCATAGGGAAATTAATTGACATGTTTATCTAAGACACTTGACAAGGGCAATTGACTATTTGTACAACCAAAGTGCAAAGCTGCATTTGCAGCTTCACCAGTTGTTGCAAAATAACTCCCAATTCATTGTAGGAACCTTTGTTTGTGTAAACTGCTTTGTAATAAAGCTGCAATATCTCACTGCCCAACTCAGCTCTACTATATTCATTGTACTGTTTGGGCAAAGATCATCCATAAAGGGAGTGGTGGCTGTTGTATAACAAAATGACTAATAAATGTTGCCATTATTTCCACTCAAAACCACATCATACAGCTGTATGATTCATTTGTAGGTTCGCAATTATTAAGGTAATCGCATACAAGCTTGACATCTGCGAAAAATTTCCTCTAACACAGAAATCCTTAAAATAACTTTGCATTGAAAATAATTGGAATTGGCATGTCCTTACCAGTACAATTTTGTAATTGAACTGTGCTTCTACATCCTTCTGTTTGAAACTTCCTTAGCTACTAAACTTAGTAGCACACATGACCATCTCTTATTTCTATATACATGTTATGTAACATAACCGACAGAGTCATTTATTAGCCATGACCCTACAGAGTGAAAATACACATGATGTACATGATATATGGTAAATGTACAGTTTCCTTGCATAGATTACTCTGTGCACAAAACACTCCTCTTCTACATACTGGCTGAGGACTCCTCTGTGATACAGTGCACCCTATTTTAGACATCTGATATATAAAAGTCTTTCATAATAAGCCTCTTCCAGAAAAACTATGTGCGAGCTACAATATCCCCATGCTATATGGGCCATTTCTAGATAGTGGAAATAAACTAAAACACAAAATCAGCTAAAATATAAGATTCCCTTTATATAACACTCATTCACTTTTTAGAGGTGTAAATATTTAGAAAATATGAGGATATTAGAGGTAACCTCGGAGTTCGACGATCTGTATAAAAGCACTTGGCCTTGTGCTTTTATATGGTAATGGAACTCCTCTGTGACTAATAATATCCTCACATTTTACAATAGGCGGTACTTTATTCACTTATATAAAGGGAATATATAAATGCACACACAGTATTACACTTAACGCTACTCCATACCAAGAGAAGACAAGGAATAAACCAGGAATATTCAAGCATATGGTAGGGTTTTAAAATAATATATATTGGAATAATTCTTAAATTTGTATTTCCAATTGTTACTGGAGAGCATCCAAAAGGAAAAGACATTTTTGGTGTAGTGATCCAGCGACAGCTTGGAGACCAAATTTAAGAAATTTTGACTTATGTATTCAGAAATTTGTAGAAACCTTACACTTCACTTTAAAAAAAAAAAAGAATCCAAAAGATGCCAAAAATCAAAACAGTGTAATTACCTATGCTAGTAAAACATCATTTAATGAAAACGGGGGAAAGAAAGGAAATATCAAAACTTGGATATGATCCAGTCCTGTTTAATTGCATAAACACCTTTGCTAAGCAAATCAGAAAACTGCAATAAAAAGATTGGCCTAATCAAACAAACTTATACTGTATCCCATAATACCTTGAGTATAGTATAGAGAAATACAAACATGGAACTAGGATGCTCCACGTACTATAATCATTATAAGGTAGTCATCATCAGACTTCACAAGGGCTTTTGCTTCAGCATCAAGAAACTGCTGGGAAAAATTACAGGGAGGAAAAGCATGAAGAACTCCTGCATGATCCTTGTCTTTATTGCTCCCAACTGGCAGGCTAATAACACCTGCTGCTTGTTTTTGTTTTAAGTAGGACACAAGGTTTCTTAGGGGTCGCTGTGTTGAACTGGCTTGGTCCTTTAATGAACCCTCAGAAGTACCAGGAATGGCAAGTAGGATGGCATAGCCATCAGGCCCTGCCACTCTGATGCGTCGAGTAACTTCATCCAACTTGGGCTGGTCAAGTCGCAGGCGCTGTGTAATTTTTAGCTGAGCCACCTTCCCTCCTGAAGGTCCCTCAACCAGCAAACTGGATGCTACTCCAAGATCTCCTTGCACAAGGTGCATACTGGATGGAAAATTGCTGTTTTTAAGAAGGAGCATACCTTGCCAAGCCAGACACAGCTTGTGTGCTGCTTCTAATTTTTGTGGAGATTTCACTTTGTTGTTACCCTCTGGATGCTCATCTTTTTTTTTTAAAGGGCTTTTACTTGCAGGTATGCGATGCCTTCTCTCTCTTTCAATTGAGTTTTTTCTATCATGTTTGTCATCTTGACCTCGCTCCAGGCTTCCCCTCCAATCTCTAGAAGGTGAAGAACGGCATGCTGCTCGATCAGAGTCACTGTAACGGCTGTCACGGCCTTCAGTGCTACGTTCCGGAGTGACACAGTGTCTCTTTCTGGGGTGGTCACTCTCTGGAGACCTGTCTAGGTGACGGCTATCATCCAGTCTCCTTTTTCTGGGCTGATCTCTGGTCACTTCATCTCTTTCACGGCCTCTGTCCAAAGCCCAATTATCAGAACGACGTTCCATTGTTTCAAGAGAGTCACTGGTGACTCTGTGTCTGTCTCTAGCAGGGGACACCCAATCATTGTTTGTATAGGCATCTCTTTCCCTGTCCCTTAATATTAAAGGTGAACGATCTCTAGCTCTGCTTGCTTCACTAGTCCGATGCCCTGATGTCTCCTCTCCAAAATCAATATAAGGGATGGGCAATGGCTGAACATAAGGATGCGGAAAATGAACATCTGCTTCAGCAAAATCCACACGAAGTCTTCTATGTTCACCCCCCAAAGGAAAGCCTCTCATCTGTGTACATGCAGCCTGGGCAGCATCTAGACTTTCGTATTGTATATATGCCCAGTTCTCCCCTTTGCGGTAATCAATTTGACGGATGGTGCCAAACCTATCAAATTCTCGGGCCAGTGCAGTCACTGGTACCCAAGGTCCTAGTCCCCCCACCCAAAGGCGGTTTGTTGGTACTACTTTACCATAGCCGATCTTTAAAGCATAGCTATGCAGCATCTTGCCAGACATTGCAACCTTTGCTCGGTGAGCCATGTCTAGGTTCTCAAACTTTATGAAACCATAAGTTGTTTGCTGCCCACGACCAGCTCGTTTTATATCGACTTCTGTAATGGTTCCAAAGCGTCCAAAGACCCTATAAATTTCACTCTCTTTAACAATGACATCCAGGTTTCCAACAAAGAGTGTACGATTGGCTCTAGCATCAATCTCTAAAGCAAGGTCTTCGTCTCTGAAGTTCAGTCGGGGATCAACTGTATAGGTAGACCTCAGGCGACTATCGTAAAGACTGTAATCACGTTCCCTCTCCAGCTCTCTAGGGATAGTTGCCGGTGGGAGGCGCCCCAGTGCTAGCTGCTGCAGTCTGTAGTCTCTGTAACCAAGGCCACCGGGGGAGAGTGCGCGCTGCGCATGAGGGTGCCGCTGGGTGGCCAGCGTGGAAACTGCGGCAGAGAGTCCGCCATATGAGTCTTTATCCTCCGGGCTGCGGCTACGCCTCCGATTGATACCGCCGACATTTAAATAGACAGCTTCAATCTTAAGAGGTCGGTCATAGAGAACCAGCCTCCCACGAGCGTGCTTAGCGTCTCGGGCATCTAGGGCGCGCCTGAAATTCACCAAGGCCACACGCTCGTCTCCCTCACGAGACATTTTTACACTCACGTCTCCGAATTTCTTGAATTCGTGGAAAAGTCCATCCTCTATGGCCTCGTCACTTAGAGAGGAGCCTAGCTCACTTATCCGCAAGGATTTGTAGTATTGTGGCTCCGCACGGCTTTCTGTAGCCCGGCCTCCGCCTCTTCGATTCTCTGGGCCACCATTGCTGCTGCCACTGCCGCTGCTTGCCCCGGGGGAGCCATAGCGCTGCAGCCCCTGCGTTATGCCGGATTGCTCATAATCGCGGCTCGAGGAAATACTCTTTTCAATATGCAGGCTCCGGCGGCCGGTGCTGCTTTCAGAGTTCTTTCCCGAAGATCCGTTACTGCCCCCGCCAGAACTCAGCTTTTTTCCGCCTCTCTCACGGGTTGACTCATCCGCCCCCCGGGACCGTTTGGCCTTTGCCGGGGAGCGTTCTTTTCCTTTCATGGCGAATCGCGTCTTTATACACAACTACACTCCGCCATTTTGCAACGGCTTAAACTAATTCACCGCCTCGAATAACAATTGGATGCCTTTTGGCTTTCTTGAATTTTAATTGGCTAGATTTGCAGTCATTCTTATGAGCTCCAACTGGATGGCCGCCTTAGCAATACGTCACGTCCGCTTTTTTTTCTGTCTTTCCCACGGAGAGTTGTGTAATAGTTAATGACAACGTTGCAGGTTTATTTAAGCTCCGACACGTAAAAATATATTTTGCTGAATTTGGCTCTAAAGTTCAGTTTGTCTTATATTAGGCTTGGTTCAAAAAGCCTCATATCTAATGTAAAGGTTTTAAGACAGCCCAGTAGGTTTTTTTTATACGTGCGGATTTCTGAGTCACTAACGAATCAGATAGAATATACGTAAATGTTCGAGGGGTTTTCAGTTGTGGACGGTTTTTGATTATTTCATGTTTGTATTTTACTATTCTCTCTGGCATGTCCTAAAAAAGTCCCATGAACTTGCCATTGTGCACAATGTGTTGTAGGTAACTCCGAACAGTGTGAAAGTGTTCATAATATAAGGTTTCAGTCCCCAAAAACCTAAATCAAAATGCAAACCATGTGAAAATGATAATTTCCCATTGTTCTTGCATTATGTGTTGCTCCCCAATATCTGATTTAAATGGGGTGCTGCAAAGAAACTAGCAAGTATGTATATCCAATAGTATGAATGAAATATGGAACGTTAAACCATTCTTATAATAGCATAGCCTCCATTTTTCTGAGCGATGAGTGATGATTATGGACCTTCTGCTGTAAGTTTTAAAACATGTTTTATTTAAATCAGTTATTGTTAAATATTAAAGTATACTGGAGCTAACTAGGGATGTCGCGGACTGTTCGCCCGCGAACTAATTCGCGCGAACATCGACCGTTCGCGTCCGCCGAATGTTCGCGAACGTCGCGCGACGTTCGCCAATTTGGGTTCGCCTTAGCTGGCGCTTATTTTTGCCCTCTCACCCCAGAGCAGCAGATACATGGCAGCCAATCAGGAAGCTCTCCCTCCTGGACCACCCCCACACCCCCTGGACCACTCCCCTTCTATATATAAACTTAAGCCCTGCAGCGTTTTTTCATTCTGCCTGTGTGTGCTTGGAAGAGCTAGTGTAGGGAGAGAGCTGTTTAGTGATTTGAGGGACAGTTGATAGTAACTTTGCTGGCTAGTAATCTACTTGATACTGCTCTGTATTGTAGGGACAGAACTCTGCAGGGATTTGAGGGACAGTGAGTTTAGGTTAGTTAGCTTTGCTGACTAGTAATCTACCTTCTACTGCAGTGCTCTGTATGTAGCTGCTGTGGGCACTGCTTCTGATCTCATCTGCTGACTGCTGTAATAACCCAATAGTCCTTGTAAGGGCTGCTTTTATTTTCTTTTTTGTTTTTTTACTTTGCTACTATAAGAGCCCAGTGCTATTAGTCTAGCTGTGTTGGGGAGTGGGACTGGTGTGCTGCTCCTCCTAGTAGTTCACCACTACCAGCACCAACCAGAGTCAAAATTGTTACAAAGTATCTTATTTGCACCTGTTAGCTGTTCTGAGCTCTCTGCCAAAAGCTAATTAAGTTAGAAACTGTTTTTTTTCTGGCTGTTCAGTTCAGAGAAAAGAGGGACTGGTGTGCTGCTCCTCCTAGTAGTTCACCACTACCAGCACCAACCAGAGTCAAAATTGTTACAAAGTATCTTATTTGCACCTGTTAGCTGTTCTGAGCTCTCTGCCAAAAGCTAATTAAGTTAGAAACTGTTTTTTTTCTGGCTGTTCAGTTCAGAGAAAAGAGGGACTTTCCAGTACAAAAGAGGGACAGGGGGTTGAGTGGTCAAAAGAGGGACAGTTGGGAGGTATGCAAGTGCCACCTAGCTGTGTGAGCTTTTTCACATTCTGTCTAAATAACAATAATAATTCCGTGTCCGTAAACATCACCTGAGTGATGTTTTTACAGCAGCAATAATATATTCCGTACCCACTACTGTATACGTTGCCCTTGCAGGCATTGTTTTCCCAGTCTTTAACCAAGTGCCACCTAGCTGTGTGAGCTTTTTCACATTCCGTGTCCAGAAACATCACCTGAGTGACGTAGTGTGATTTCTGCCCCTTACAGCACAAAACGCAGCGCTGTGTCAACAATGTATTTTTCAGATACATTTTTGCCCTTGATCCCCCTCTGGCATGCCACTGTCCAGGTCGTTGCACCCTTTAAACAACTTTAAAATCATTTTTCTGGCCAGAAATGTCTTTTCTAGCTTTTAAAATTCGCCTTCCCATTGAAGTCTATGGGGTTCGTGACGTTCGCGAACCGTTCGCATTTTTGACGGAAGTTCGCGAATATGTTCGCGAACATTTTTTCCGCCGTTCGCTACATCCCTAGAGCTAACTGATAGGGCTTATTTTGGGTCACGTACACAACCTCTGAAACAAGTTGAGGCATATGTTGGATTCATTTTATGTCAACTTGATGGCGTCCTATACCAACATGATAAGAAATAAAAATACGCAATACACTGTTGTGTCTTATATCTGGCTCCATTTCTGTTCGTCGAATGTGTAGTTTGAATCTTTCTACAATACCACAATGTAAGGTAAAGTTTGATTATCTGTCTCTGATATAAGATTATTTAATTTGAAAACTACTTTCGGGAGTAGGGATGTAGTATACAAAGTGACTCGAAAAATTAACGTGCAGGGGTACCATCGCCCTTGTAGTAGGATTTCATTAAATACATAATTCTGTAATTCTTTAGCAGGGGTATTTCTAACATTTTTTTTATGCTTGCCAGTTTTTAGTCTAGAACATAGTTCTCCCCAACCTTTTTTGATATGTGAACCAGTGTCAAATGTTAAAATTGCTGTGGGAGCAACACAAGCATTAAAATAGTTAATGGGGGTGCCAAAAAAGGGATGTGATTGGCTATTTGGTATCCCCAATGTGCACTGGCAGACTGCAGGAGACCCTGTTTAGCATTAAACTTGATTTTTGTAAAAACAAAACTTGCCTCCAATCCTGGAATTTAAAAATAAGCATCTGCTTTGAGGCCATTGGGAGCAACATCAAAGGGGTTGATGAGCAACATGTTCGCAAGCCACTGTTTGGGGATCACTGGTCTAGAAGAAGAGCCAGTAAATTAAACTAATATTTATCAAAAAGTGAAGTTAGAGATCACCACAGCCCACTAGTGTGAAATTCTGGCATTCTCCATTCATTTAAAGTTAGGCCCTAAAATATTTGGACAGAGACCACTTTTTTTCTAATTTTGGTTCTGTACATTACCACAATAAATTTTAAATAAAACATTTCAGATGTAGTTGAACTGCAGACTTTCAGCTTTCATTCAGTGGGTTGAACAAAAAGATTGCATAAAAATGTGAGGAACTAAAGCCTTTTTTAAAACAATCACTTCATTTTTTTAACCTTTTAGAGTCACAATGGGGAGAGAAGTTGAATATTCCGAGTATTTTTCTGTGATAAGTGAAGGGATTGGGAGGCAAATATACAAGCCATGTATACCTTGCAAGGACATGCAAAGGTCAATCAACTCCGTATGAAAAGCCTAGTAACAATATACTGTATTATTTACCTTTAATCACATTTAGGTTTGTATAACTTTTGTTCTTTAAATACAGCTGACTTGTTCAAAATAATTTGCCCATAGAGCCATGGTCTTTACCAAGATCGTGATTCTGCAAAGTCTTAGGGGGTTATTTACTAAACTCCGAATGCAAAAATCATTTTTTTTATTATAAAATCGTACATTTAAAAAAATCACGAATTTTTCGGAATCTAAAAATCCGGCATCTCAGACCTGTCGAGGTTGCATATAAGTCAATGGGTGAAGTTCCAATGATTTTTTGATGTGCGCTGGGTTTTGTGCAATACCCCTACGTTTCCAGAGTTTTCGGGTGAAAATTCACGGAAAAATCTGAAAAAAATGTGAAAACCTGATTTTTCGGGGGAAATGTAATAATAAATAAATAAAAAACCAGAGCGGATTTGATCAGAGTTTGTAGCAGAAAATATTGCGATAAATTTGGACTTTGATAAATAACCCCCTTATTGTGCAGGAAACAGGAGAATGCACATAAATCATCCTCTACAGGCAGCTTTCAAAGACGAACATGAACGCTGACCAACTGGTTGTCTGCTCTCTAAAACTACAACTGCCAATTGAAATATGTAGCACATGGTTGCTATAGCAACACAGGCTTTCTTATGCAGGAACTGGAGCACTTCTTTAAGGCAAGCAGGAGAAGATCTTTACTTGTATAATGTAATGTTTGTATACATTGCATCGCACAAAAAAAAATAACATTGCAGGTCAGCGGGCAGGACAATAGTGGCGCACGCACAGTAAATAATTAAGCAGCTTAGTAAAGAGGTAGGTCTGCTATGTGGAAAGTATGAAATATGGGCTTTACTTGTCCCTGTCCCTTGGCTGTAGCAAGCAATGGCAGTCAGCAGCTGCAAGAGCAAACAGACTATATTTGTTGCAGGGGAGGGCCATAACAATGTATAAATATACAAGGGCACTATATAATAAACTATCTAATGCTTTACTTAAAACTAGGTTGTTTCAGTAGACACAATAGCTTTCATCGATTTTAGAAGAGAGCTGAAGCACTGTGGAATTCTCTCTGTGAAATTGTACTGGCAGATACATTGGATAGTTACAAAAAGTGTGTGCTTTTTAGCATGTGAGAATATTAGATAGTTAGGTTTAATTTAGACATAAGAGGTTGAACTTGCTGGACACGTGTCTTTTTTTCAAACCTAAGTTTCTATGGTACTGTGTAATAGTACAGATAAAGCTCTCCAGCCCAGGGCCAGAACTAAGGGTAGGCAGAAGAAGCAGCTGCCTCGGGCACAACCACACTTCCAGTTCAGCGTTTCTATTAAGATTTACACGGTTAATTAACTACAAGGCACAGGGAATTTAACCCTCACGAGGAACTTCTAAACACCTTTGACGTTGCTCACCATTTAAGGCTAGTGGCCCAGGTGCTAGTTGCCCCAGACCCTGCACTGGAGTTCCACAATTATATATGTCCTATCGGGCTTCCCGTCATCCAACATTAAATCACTTATAGGTGAAATATATTTTCTGAGTCTTACCCTGTCCACGTGGTGACCCGGGTGCAGCCGCCCGAGTCCGTCACTAAGCAGACGTTTTCACAGCACACAGGGATTTGTGGCAGCGCACACCGGCATCTAAGAAGAACCGCCCACTCGCGAGGTTATGGTTAAAAGGTATAACTTTATTTTCACATCTGATTAAACATCTAGCGTCCGAGGTCTGACGCGTTTCGTGGCTACGCACTTCCTCAGAGACCTCCATTCTCATTAGCATATATGTCTTTTAAACACATCTCCTTCATTAACATATTAACTATTTACATACATTTAAAAAACGTATTCATCAGTTAATTTAAAATCAATTTGGTTAATCAGACTTCATATACACATAAATACAATTCCATATAAATTCCAATATAATAAATACATAAATTTCATGCTTCATGAGTTCATATAAAACAAATCATAATTATTCTTTATTCCATAACCCTCTATGTCTGTATTGCTACACTATCTATTATGAAATACTACTTAGTAGCACTTGTAAAACTATGTTGCGATTCCATTGTTGGTTTGGTGTATGTAACTTAAAAGTAGCAACTTATGTCAAATCTTGAATTTAATCCTTCCGGCTGTCTGGTATGTAATTTAAATATCCACTTTACTTCCGCTCTCAATAACTTAGCCTGTAGATCTCCTCCTCTGGGCCCCATAGACACTCTTTCTATACCCTGTACTGATACTCATTTCACATCCCCACCATTACATTCATTGAAGTGTCTCGAAACTGGAGTGTTTTTTTATCCGATTTAATGGCATTGAGGTGTTCCCTTATTCTATTCTTAAGACACCTAATGGTACATCCCACATATTGCTTGTGGCATTTCAAACAGGTTATTAAATAGACCACAGTCTTGGTGTTACAATTAATATAGTTCCTGATCTGAAATGTCTCATGTGTCTTACTACATGTAAACGTATCTGCCACCATAATCACCCCACATGTGACACATCTATTCGACCCACATTTGTGTAACCATGTATCAGTTTTCCGTTCTTCTCTAGCCACGCTAGGGGATAAACTCATTCTTAGGGTAGGTGCCCTTCTCGCTACTACATGTACACCTGGTTCCAATAGTCGTTTGAATGTACTATCTCCATATAAAACTGGGAGATGTCTATTGACAATCTGCTTTATTTTATTGAATTGTGTACTATTTTGGTGCTCAATATTAACTTTTGTTCCTGTTTTCCCTCTGAATTTCTGATTATATCTGAAGTCCCAATTCTTATATTATCTCGAGTATTTTTCCTCCCTCTTCTTTCCTTCCTTATCTTTCCTACTTATCAAATCAACACGTTTGCATCTCAATGCCTCCTCAAAAGCTCTTTGTAACACTTTCATATCATACCCCTTCTGTAAAAATTTATCCCGTAATTTACAAGACTCCTCTACAAATTTCTTCTCAGTACTGCAGTTACGACGCAAACGTATGAACTGTCCCTTTGGGATCCCTCCATTGAAATGCTTGGGGTGGCAGGAGTCTGCTCTCAATAAAGAATTACCAGAATAAGGTTTCGTATATACTGTAGTCTCTATTATATTATTTTTAATACTCACTGACAGATCTAAATATGTTATATTCTCCATGTCGAAGCAATTGGTAAGTCTCATTATTCAAATTACCAATAATCTCCTACTTCCTCCCCATACAAATATCAAATCATCTATGAAGCGTCGATACAAAATGATATGCTCAAGGAGTATACTGTCACCCCCAAAGACTTGGTTCTCCTCCCACCATCCCATGAAGAGATTGGCATATGTTGGCGCAAACCGCGCCCCCATCGCCGTGCCACGCCCCCCTCAGGCGCAACGACTGGGGGGTGCTGCGCAGCTTCTGCCTCACCTAGACCGGACCTGGAACTAGACTTGCACCGGTGAATGCCACTGGTGCTCATGCGTGTGAGGGATGGGGGGGCTGGTCGACCAGGCCAGGCTGGTCTGCTCCAGCCTGATGCATTTCATGTGTAAACACAATTTCTCAAACATAATCGTTACCTTCTACTGGCCCCTAGTGGGTATATATTTATATATACGGTATTTATTCATTAGAATTTTTCATAAAATTACCGTCATTTTGAATACATTAAAAGCCAAGTACAAATAGATAGCATGTGCAATGTATACTTTAAGAAAACTGTCAGATAAGCTATGTTTCAAGTAGCCATTCTTTATATTTCTTAAGTGTTCCCTTTGCAGACTTTGCTGATTTTTTTTGTGGTCTGTTCTGCATTCTGAAGACCACAAAAATTTTTATTAATAAATGATATTCTACATGTTGCAACTAATGTGTTGCTCTATTTTATTTTTCTATTCTATCGCATTGTCTCTCAATTGTTTTTGAAACCACTGCAGGGTTCTAGAGGGTTACAGAGCAGTTCATTGAACTGGAGTGCATAGTTACTTTACACATTCCTAAACAGGGGCGGAACTTCCAGGGGAGCAGAGGGTGCACCCCCTCAGGGCCCCCCGGTAGTCCGCGCGCCGCTTTGTGGCGCATATTCCCAGACAGTTCCGGGTGTACGGAGGGGGGCCCGGCTGTGCGTCCTGCGCCAGGGCCCTTCCCCCTCTAGTTCCGTTTCTGTTCCTAAAACAGTTCTTTAGCCACAATACCCCAGTATGTAATAAACGGTGCAAGAGGAAAACATATGCATAACTGTTTTTACCCTGTGAGAACAATTTTTCCATTGCCTATAGTTGAGATGTGTTTTGTAAACACTTTCTGACTCAACTGCCAGCATAAAAAACTATTTGCACCAATATACTGTGTATGCAATAAAATACTGAAATCAATTATTTTTCACACAAATAATGATGCTACCATTAAGTAGTTCCTTAAAAAGATTCATGTAATAAAGAGTCTGATGAAAATTATTGCACATAACTATAATTTCCAGGTACAGAAAAGTTGGTAGGAAAATATGATGAGATTTTGTTAATAGGGAGAAACCTAGTACAGGTATAAGATCCCTTATCCGGAAACCCGATATCCAGAAAGCTCCGAATTACGGAATGGCTGTCTCCCATAGACTCCATTTTATCCAAATAATCCAAATTTTTTAAAATGATTTCCTTTTTCTCTGTAATAATAAAACAGTAGCTTGTACTTGATCCCAACTAAGATATAATGAATCCTTATTGGAAGCAAAACCAGCCTATTGGGTTTATTTAATGTTTACATGAATTTCTAGTAGACTCAAGGCATGAAGACCCAAATTACGGAAAGATACGTTATCCGGAAAACCCCAAGTCCCGAGCATTCTGGATAACAGGTCCCATACCTGTACAATAATTTTGTTTAATGCTTCATATACCATCCATTGTAAAATGGGCCTTATATGGCAGGAACAGAGGTGGCATACTGTCCCCTTATCATAGCATATGTAACTTTAGGAGCCAAGCATTTGGTTTTAACTTTTTTAATATTGGAAAACACTGCAGAGCACTCCAGTTAATGAGAGGCATATGGAGGGAGCATATGTGCATAAATAGCATGGACAGGTCAAGAGATTAACATATAAATCCAATTATGTATTCAACTCATCCTAATGAATACACCATAAACAAATTAAGAGCAATTTCATATTTAAAAAAACAAAAACATTTTTGGTTAATTAAATGTAATAAGGAGCTCTATCAGCCAGCAGAGGGCAACACATCTTTATGCAATAGAGCCTCCCGAATTGTACAATGCAAGTGCTTATTCAAAGGCACCATAAGGGAAACTATTTTGTACCCCTTAGTATTGCATGATTAACTGTTCCCAATTCTAATTCACCTTCCAAATGATAAACTACAATTAGCAGGCACATGATTCACTCTGTAATAATTAGGTATTGGTCCTGTTCTCCGTTAGCTCAGGACCTGGAGTTTTCCGGATAATGGATCTTTCTTTCATTTTGATCTTCATACCTTAAGTCTAGTAGAAAATCAAGTAAATACACCCAATAGGCTGATTTTGCTTCCAATAAGGATTAATTATATCTTCATTTGGATCAAGTACAAGGTACTGTTTTATTATTACATAAAAATGTGGATTATTTGGATCAAATAGAGTCTATGGGAGGTGGACTTTCTGTAATTCAGAGCTTTATTGATAAAGGGCTTCTAGATCCCATATCTGTAATATAATTTATGACTGAAAGGGAAACAACCTTGTAATATAAAAAGTGTCAATGATTAGTTATTTTTTTATAGTGTTCATGAAACCAGAATCTGTGTCAATGATTAGTTATTAGTAAAAATGTCAATGATTACTTACTTTTTTATAGTGTTCATGAAACCAGTATCTGACTACATGTGCCACTGAAAAGATGTTAGCTCTTCTATATTTCAATTAACGATCCATATTCTCTCCTTAGATCTGTAAAAAGGGTGAATGACAGAAGCACTCAAGGCATTGTTGTGGGATGTACCAGCATGCCCATTACCTAGTCTAGCACAAATATTGCCACCACCCCTATGCTGTCCTACTAACGATTAGCTGACAGCTAGCGAACATAACTCGACAGAAGGAGGTCGTGTTCTTTAGGTAAAACTGAATATACTTCCGTGTGGAGTTGTTTATTTTGTAAAACTGCAATACAATCAAATAGACTGAAATTACAATATGCGATTGCATGTGGCATTTATAAACACATTTCAGAGAAAGAACAGCTAATACTCACATCGAACATACAGTGATGCAATGCACAATAAATCTAACAAATAATATGCAGACTTACAAGCATATATGTATGGAGGGAAGACAGATGAACTTCCTAGAACACTCCTGAGAGGTAAGATGGCTCCTGCAGCCTGAGGGTGAAACTTTATTAACCAGCCAAAAAACTTTATTAACAAGTGTAAGACACTTCCTGGTTGCTTATGAGAGGAGCTAAACTGCAGTTACACAAATGACCACTAGATGTCTTAACACAATAGTCCTGTGATGGACAGCACACTCCCCGCCTGGCGTAAATATATGCCACTATAATATACCTAAGAATTACTGTAAATTCAATCCGATAACTTTTTACTATGAAAAAGGACAATCAAATCTGAAACAGGTCGGAGATATACTTTAGCAACTCCGTGGTTAATGACTTTAACCTCCACTTTGCAAACTTTCCCATCACCACTGGGAATGGCTTTTACAATAAGACCCATTGGCCATTCATTGCGTTTAGCTTGAGGGTCTTTCAACAAGACAACGTGTCCTTCTTGAACATTTGGTTTCTCCTCTTTCCACTTCCTTCTTGTTTGAAGTGATGACAAATACTCTTGCTTCCATCGTTTCCAGAAAATATCAAGGTTCTGAACTTGCTTCCACTGACACTTGTAAAGATCTTTCAAAGTGAACTCACCAGGTGGTGCTGATATAGGACAAGCTTTCTGAGTCAAAAGCATTCCTGGTGTAAGAACTTCAGGTTTCTCAGGGTCCGTTGAAATGGTAACTAATGGTCTAGCATTCATTATGGCCGTAACCTCAGCTAACAAAGTAATCAGCACTTCATGTGACAGTCTAACATTTTTGCCTTGTGCCAACATCGAGTCTAAAATACGTCTGACTATGCCAATCATCCTCTCCCACACTCCTCCCATATGAGATACATCACGTTCCAAGGCCCGAAGACATCAAGCCCAACATGTGAGAATGGAGGGGCTACAACGAGCCTGTCTGGTGGGAGATCTGACATTTTCTGTTCCTGCACCTTTCCTCTCAACATCCTGCAGATAACACATTTATGAACGATACTGGAGACTAGTTTTCTAGCTCTTGTGATCCATAGGCCTGCCGAACGTAATGCACCCTCAGTAAAATGACGACCTTGATGTGCTACCTTCTCATGGTAATGTTTGACTAAGAGGGTGGCTATATGATGGCTGGCTGGAATTATGAGGGGGTGTTTCTCACTCTCGGCCATGTCTGAATTAGACAAACGCCCTCCTACTCTGAGTAGTCCCTCTTTGTCAATTATAGGATTCAGACATTTGATCAGGCTTTGATCTGTGACTTTCTTCGTCCTTGACAAAGACTTAATCTCTTCTGAAAAAACCTCTTGTTGGACACACTTGACAATGACAGTCTCTGCTTGCAAGTAATCTAAGGGATGGCATAACTTTCTACAGCAATGCCAGCCCTTACATGAATCTTTTTGTGTGTTGCAAGAAAATGACTTGCTGATGTGAATAAGTGTAGTTATACCTCTCACAAGAGATTTCCAATTTGAAAATCTGAGAAATCTACGTGAGTCTAACTGACGTTCATGTACCTCAGTTGCTAAGGCTGTCACTTCGGGTCTGATCTCACAGTCAGAACCAGGTTCTACGAGGTCAAACGTATTGGCTTCAGGTTGATGACTTGTGACTGAATAATACAAGAAATCTGGACCTGAAAACCAGTTAGTATGTTTCAAGTGGGTTGCTTGAATTGGTCTAGTCCCGTGATCTGCTGGATTTTGAATAGTGGTAACATAATGCCACTGATCTGGACTAGTGGATTTTCTGATGCGATTGATTCTGTTTGAAACATACACATAAAATCTTCTGGAAGTATTATGAATATAACCTAGTACAATTTTACTGTCAGTATAATATTCAACTGCGTCAGGTTCAAAGTCCATTTCTTCAACAATCTGTTCTGCTAACTCAACTGACAAAACTGCTGCACATAGCTCTAAACGTGGCACTGTATGGGCTGGTTTAGGAGCTAGTTTGGATTTTCCCATAATAAAGCCAACATGACATTGACCATCGCTGTCTGTAACTAGCTACAGCTGCTATTGCCATAGTAGAAGCGTCAGAAAAAACACATACCTCCTTTCGCCTTGTAGCTGTAAACGACACTGGCACATAGGGTCTGGGAATGCTGAAACCTTCAAGATGAATCAAATCTTCTGTCCACGTTCTCCATTGAGTCTCTTTGTCTGGAGAGAGTGGGGTATCCCAATCACATTGATCTACTGAAAGCTCTCTAACTAAAGCTTTACCTTGTACAGTGATCGGAGTCGCAAAACCAAGTGGATCATAAAGACTATTCACTGTGGCCAAGATACCTCTCCGTGTGAATGGCTTTACTTCCCTGGACACTTGAAAGGTGAAACTGTCAGTCTGTAGGTTCCAACTTACTCCTAGACTTCGTTGAAGGGGCAAAGGATCAACACCTAGAACAAGGTCTTTTAACTCTTTAGCCCTGTCATCTGCAGGAAATGCTTCCATTACCGCACTTCTATTTGATGCTACCTTGTGCAGTTTGAGATTTGATGCTGCCAGCATGTCTCTGGCCCTCTGCAAGAGACTGATTGCTTCAGCTTCAGTAGGCACAGAAATAAGTCCGTCATCTACATAGAAATTTCTTAAGTTAAACTGTTTTACGTCTTTGCCATATTCACTTTCTCCACGCTTCGCTATTTGTCTGAGTCCGTAAGTGGCTATGGCTGGAGAAGGACTATTCCCAAAGACATGTACTTTCATTCTGAACTCTGATATTTCCTGGCTAAGGTCATTGTCTTGGTACCAAAGGAACCTCAGGTAGTTGCGGTGGTCTTCCCTAACCATGAAACAATAAAACATTTGCTGTACATCAGTAGTCACTGCAACTTGTTCTTTGCGGAAGCGCATGAGTACACCCAACAATGTATTATTCAAATCAGGTCCGCTAAGAAGTACGTCATTCAGTGAGATACCTTGATACTGAGAACTTGAATCAAAAACCACTCTGATCTGCCCTGGTTTTTGAGGGTGATAGACACCGAAGATGGGTAAGTACCAACTTTCCTCATCTGGTTGCAACGGTGGAGCGGGCTCTGCTTGGTCCTGGCTAAAGATCTTTCGAATAAAATTAACAAAATGCTCTTTCATTTCAGGTTTTTTTCTGAATGAATGCTGCAAAGCAAGAAGTCTCTTCTGAGCTTGCTCTCTATTGTTTGGCAACGAAATGGTAGGGGTGCTACCCAATGATTAGTTTAATCTATAAACATCTCTTTTTCAACTATGTCAAGGAACATGTTATCTTCAATTGACGTAGCAGGTTTTTCATCATTTGGAGTTGTAACAAACACATTATGGTCTAAACTGTCCATGCTGTGAGTTGCCGTTTTCACATAGCATAGAGCGGGTTGAAAGGCTGTTTGCAAGCATTAAAGTTTTCTTTTATTTGCATAAAGCTAGAGCATGGGCTGAATAGCGAAGTGCGTCCACTAGGTAGTACATTTGTCTTGAATGAGTTCACACCCGTTGATGGATGAGTTCCTCCTAAACATACTTCTCCAACTATGACCCAACCCAAATCTAAATGCTGTGCATAGGGGGCGTTATGGGGTCCATTGACTTGTTCACGTACTTTGTGAACCCTCAGGATATCCCTTCCTAACAAGAGGAGTATTTGAGCATTAGGGTCAAGTGCAGGAATTTTGTCTGCTAATGATTCCAAATGAGGAAAATGCTGTGTAATCTCAGGTGTTGGTATTTCTGACCTGTCATCAGGTAACATGTCACACTCGATGAGAGTGGGAAGTTCTAACTGTGATTTCCCGTCTATAGACTAAATAGTAAAATTAGATACCCTACGCCCTGTTTTCACCATAGTACCCGAGCACGTTTTTAGAGTGTAGGAAAATGCTTCACCACTAATGTTAAACACAGTAAAGAATTCAGATTTAGCTAATGAACGGTTACTTTGATCATCTAATACTGCATACATGTTTACAGAACAGTCAGGTTTGTTAGAGGGATATACAGTTACTAAACAAATCTTGGAGCAGGATCTGGGCCTTGTCCCTTCTGCACATACCTCTGTACATTTGGATACAACTGTGGATGAAATAGGTTCATTGTCCTCCCCGCCATGCTCTTTGACGGTTACAATAGTCTCTGATGTCCAAGGAGCTGGGCCCGGGTGCAGTGCTGAGATATGCTGGTCACTTTTGCACTCACTACATTTTATATTGGCCTTGCAGTCTTTAGCAAAATGTTTGGTGGATGCACAACATTTAAAGCAGATATTATTTTCTTTCAAATAAGCTTTACATTCGTCGATATGCTTCTCCTGAATCCACGGCACTTTGACAGTGGGTGAGGTTTTCTATGGATCGGGCATGGACTATCTGGGTCCATAGATTTCTTTTCAGAGTTAGTAATCTGCACAGCTGAATCCGTGGCTAACACCTCTGTCCTTCTGACCGACACGGAAGGTCTGTTACCATACTTAGCTCCTGTCTTCTCTGTGTGTGCTGGCATCTGGTTGCTGTATGTAGGGATGTAGCGAACGTCGGAAAAAAAGTTCGCGAACATATTCGCGAACTTGCGCAAAAATGCGAGCGGTTCGCGAACGGTTCGCGAACCCCATAGACTTCAATGGGAAGGCGAACTTTAACATCTAGAAAAGACATTTCTGGCCAGAAAAATGATTTTAAAGTTGTTTAAAGGGTGCAACGACCTGGACAGTGGCATGCCAGAGGGGGATCAAGGGCAAAAATGTATCTGAAAAATCTGCCTGTGTGTGCTTGGAAGAGATAGTGTAGGGGGAGAGCTGTTAGTGATTTCAGGGACAGATGATAGTAAGTTTGCTGGCTAGTAATCTGCTTGATACTGCTCTGTATTGGAGGGACAGAAGTCTGCAGGGATTTGAGGGACATTTTAGCTTAGGTAGCTTTGCTGGCTAGTAATCTACTGTTCTCTTTAAACAACTGCCATACGTTGACCTTGTAGGCATTGTTTGCCCAGTTTTTTTGGACGCAGCCACTGAAGCACAGTTGCCATAAAAAATATGCCATATAAATGCTGAAAATAGTAATTTTTCTCCATACGTTGACCTTGTAGACATTGTTTGCCCAGTTTTTTTGGTTGCAGCCACTGAAGCACAGTTGCCAGAAAAAATATGCCATATAAATGCTGAAAATAGTCATTTTTTGCCATACGTTGACCTTGTAGGCATTGTTTGCCCAGTTTTTTTGGTCACAGCCACTGAAGCACAGTTGCCAGAAAAAATATGCCATATAAATGCTGAAAATAGTAATTTTTTGCCATATACGTTGAGTCAACGTATGGCAAAAAATGACTATTTTCAGCATTTATATGGCATATTTTTTCTGGCCTCTGTGCTTCAGTGGCTGCGGCCAAAAAAACTGGGCAAACAATGCCTACAAGGTCAACGTATACACTACTACAGCGGTGGATACGGATTACGTAAAATATATTATGGCTGCTTGAAAAAAGTCACTCCGGTGTTTTTTCTGGAGACGGTAATATTATGGATATTTAGACAGAATGTGAACAAGGTCACACAGCTAGATGGCGGGTTGAAGAAAACAGTGTGCAAATAATGCCTACAGGGCAAATAATGCCTAAAAGGTCAACTTATACACTACTACAGCGGTAGTAAAATAAAAAAAAGTAAAATAAAAAAAAAAATGAATATTAAAAAAAAAAAATTAAAGTTGGTGCTGCTGAACTACTAGGAGCAGCAGATTAGCACACCAGTCCCACTCCCCAACACTGCTAGACTAATAGCACTGGGCTCTTATAGTAGTAGTAGTAGTAGTAGTAAAACAACAAAAAAATAAATAAAAGCAGTCCTTACAAGGACTACTGTTATTGCAGCAGTCAGCAGATGAGATCAGAAGCAGGACAGCTGCCCACTGCAGCTACATACAGAGCACTGCAGTAGAAGGTAGATTACTAGCCAGCAAAGCTACCTAAGCTTAAATGTCCCTCAAACCCCTGCAGACTTCTGTCCCTCCAATAACAGAGCAGTATCAAAACGATTACTAGCCAGCAAACTTTCAACTGTCCCTGAAATCACTAACAGGCAGCAGCTCTCTCCCTACACTATCTCTTCAGCACACACAGACAGAGTGAAAAAACGCTGCAGGGCTTCGGTTTTTATAGGGAAGGGGAGTGGTCCAGGGGAGAGCTTCCTGATTGGCTGCCATGTACCTGCTGGTCTGGGGTGAGAGGGCAAAAAAAAGCGCCAACAATGGCGAACCCAAAATGGCGAACGTCGCGCGACGTTCGCGAACTTCCGGCGAGCGCGAACACCCGATGTTCGCGCGAACAAGTTCGCCGGCGAACAGTTCGCGACATCTCTAGCTGTACGTTGAGAATATGAAGCTTGGGTCGTTTCTGATTTTTGCTTGGTTGACAATAAAGTTGGTGAAGAAACTGAATGGTGGGAAGGGAACGTGATTAACTTCTTTGTACCTAGAACCTTGAGAAATCCACTTATTTTGCAGACTATATGGAAGCTTTTCAATGATCGATTTAACCCCACGAGTTGTATCTAGGTATGCCAGTCCTGGTAAGTAGCCTTCTGTTTTAGCTGCATTCACCTCCAACAATATGTTGCCAAGTTCTCTCAACTTTAGATTGTCTTTGTTAGACATTTTAGGGAAATCGTCCAGTTTTTTATTAGGGCATTTTCAATTACTTCAGGGCTGCCGTAACAGTCTTCTAGTCTCTGCCACACCATCCTAACCCCAGCTGAAGGGTTATGAACGTACACCGACCTGATTCTTTGAGCCTGCCGAGATGAATCTGGCCCAAGCCACTTTGTCAGCAAATCTAGCTCTTCTCTGGCTGTGAGGTTGAGATCTCTGGTGATACCTTGGAATGATGTCTTCCATGCCCAATAGTTCTCTGGACGATCGTCAAATGTTAAGAGGCCTGTGCTTACTAATTCTCGACGAATTAGGTATTTCTC
Organism: Xenopus laevis; assembly: GCF_017654675.1. NCBI lineage: Eukaryota > Metazoa > Chordata > Amphibia > Anura > Pipidae > Xenopus > Xenopus laevis. Next base: position 68,605,117 of record NC_054373.1, read on the forward strand.
TAGATCATTTGTCTCTGATGATCCTAAGGGGACATTTCTCACAGAGGGCATATGATAACCCGGGTCACTTGATGGATACTGAGGATTAGCATAGTCCATGTTTTCTTGAACGCGCACCTTTGAAGCTGGAACATTTTTTGAATCATCATGAGCAGCAGGGGGCGCCTCAGATGTATCTGGAACAGGCTGCTTATATGTTGAGTTATGGAACTGTGGAACTGTGCTGGAGATGGGTTCAATAGAAGGATACTCTGTTTTGACTTGGTCCAAAGTGTGTTTCTGTACATATTCCTGAGTTCTCTGTACTGGATCATGAATTGCTACTTCTGGAACATCGTGGAGCTGATCTCCTTCCAAGCCGAAAGCAGTCTCGTATACTGCAGCCTCTGCCGATGCTGATACCGCTGCCTTTTGAATCTGCAGTATATGCATATTAGCCTCTAACTCCGCTTTCTGTCTGATCATATCGGCTTCTTTTTCGACATATGAGAGCGCTGCGCGTGCTGCTTCAGCTTTTGCTCTTGCTCTGAGGCCTGCAGAGCTTGCAGACGATCTGCTGGAGTGTCCTGAATATCTGGAGCCAGACACGTGGGACCTGGTCTCGTAAGTTTGTTGCGAGATGTCCATACTCTTATCTGGATTCATGATGTATGAATTCAAATACAGCTCTTTATCTTCGCCTGTTACGTATACGTATGCTTTTTTACTATGCTGTCCTACTAACGATTAGCTGACAGCTAGCGAACATAACTCGACAGAAGGAGGTTGTGTTCTTTAGGTAAAACTGAATATACTTCCGTGTGGAGTTGTTTATTTTGTAAAACTGCAATACAATCAAATAGACTGAAATTACAATATGCGATTGCATGTGGCATTTATAAACACATTTCAGAGAAAGAACAGCTAATACTCACATCGAACATACAGTGATGCAATGCACAATAAATCTAACAAATAATATGCAGACTTACAAGCATATATGTATGGAGGGAAGACAGATGAACTTCCTAGAACACTCCTGAGAGGTAAGATGGCTCCTGCAGCCTGAGGGTGAAACTTTATTAACCAGCCAAAAAACTTTATTAACAAGTGTAAGACACTTCCTGGTTGCTTATGAGAGGAGCTAAACTGCAGTTACACAAATGACCACTAGATGTCTTAACACAATAGTCCTGTGATGGACAGCACAACCCCCCAAAAAGGGGGTTTGACCTTTGAGTGCTGTACCTGTTTACTGTTCAGTTAAATTTGTATTTGTTCAGTGGCATAGCTAGAAACTAAATGGCATGTATGTCGTCATCTAAGAAACATATGTACATGTACAGTTTACCAAAAATATATCATCATGCAGTCCTGTCACAAAAAACACACAAGGCACTTGGGAAACTAACAACATGTCTAGCCTATTGTCAGATTTCAAATTTAATAAAAAAAAATTCTGTGCAGTATTCTTCTGTAGCAGCACTATTAACTGATGTGTTTTGGAGAAAAAAAACATGAACAGAATCCCTTTAAAAGGAGTATAGTCTTATGGGAGGAGAGGGTCATTTTTTCCAAAGCTCCAGTGCACTACAAAACACTAGAATATGCCATGCCTTTGTTGGTCTCCAGTGCTTAAATGGGATATTATGGATTTAAAGAGAGTGCAAAGAAAGGCAACAAAACTGGTAAAGTCTTAGTTGTGACGAAAGACTGGCCAACTAGGGATTGTTTACACTGGAGAAGAGCCGATATATTAACTAGGTATAAATATATAAGGGCAGGGTCAGACTTGTTGTAGTAGAATTAAATGATCTTTTGCCTTAATGGACAATCGATCCGGAAACCTTGATGTATCGTGTGGTGATGTTGCGCAATCCCCCGGAAATAACGTCACAGCAGTCGTTCTTAGCTGGGGTCCAGTATTCTGCCTCCTTCTACAATGGCCAGTGGTTTATTATACACTAAGACAAAAGGTGGTCTTACAATATATCCAATCAATGAGCATGTTATGCTATGAATCAATTGGTGGAACCAGCACACATGTCCTTAGAAGAGGGGGGGGAAGGTAGACTTCCCTAGGCAAACAAAAGACACCAAGACAAAAGGCACTTCCCCCGGTAATATACATATACACAGACAGAGTGATCTTAGCATGGCTTGTACTGTAAAAGTACACCTTTGTTCAGTGGTCTGTATTCCTCAATCCCAACCGGAGCCACACCCGGCATGCTGCAGTCATGCCTGTTGAACACAAATCGGATGGGAATCGGAAAGATCGGGCGACTGTGCAAAGGTCGGTCGTAAAGACGCTTATCCCGCATCGGTGGCGGCCATATGGCGAAATATGAGAAATTTCCACGTCAGTCCCTCCTTTTTCACCATATGTCGGCAACGGCTTCCTAACGCTACAATCACTCCAACCAAAGCTTCTAAAGGGTACAGAAAGAAAAGGGAACATGCTACACTACAAATGCACTAAAAAGAACCGGCCTAATATTCTTGATCTTCTTTATATCTTGATCATGAGGTCCAGACTGGCCTTCAGGGAGGTGATGTCATCATACAAGGTTTTTGGTTATGTCTTCTTTGAGAAGAACAGCCCAAAAAAAGTCTCCAAGAAGGGAAGAAGTCGGTTCTTTTAGGGACAGTCCATAGTTTGTTAAAAAAAAGGTGGTGGTTCTTCCTGTGCTGATCTTCCTGAGGTAAAGGGTCCTGGATGCTTCAGGCGATGGCTCTTTATGGAATCATCACATGGTCCTCTGCACGGCTCTTTGCAACTTGGTTCACCAAACAACAGGTCATTCTCGCCGTCACATAGAAGAGGAAAAGAAAGCAGAGCAGCATCAGGACATACACTCCAACTTCTTTAAGCCATGATACAATAGAAAACAACATATCACCGAAGCCCCCTAAACCTTTAAAGGGGTTCCAACCCTCCTCTGCAATAGTGCGTGCTTGTCCCTGTAACGCTTTCACCTTGTCAAGATGGGCCTGAACCTTGTCCCCAGTATCTTCCACCCAGGTACAGCAATCCTCCCCGATGAACTCACAGAAACCCCCCTTTGATGCTAAAAGATAGTCGAGAGCCATTTTCTCCTGAAGCATAAGGGTCTTCAGCTGTCGTTGTTCAGAAGAAATTTCTCTCATGGCTTCGACTGTCTCATTAAACATCTCGTCCATTATGATGGAAAAATTATTTAGCCGCTTCATAAGTTCTATACCCCATCCGGTCCATGCCGGAAACCATGCCCATGCACGGTCCCCTGCGGAGAATAGCTCTCTCCTGATCCTTCTTCCCACACTTACCCTCCTCTGCACCATCAGGTCCTTGTGACCGTCGGCAATGTAGGAGGCAGGGACTAACCTGACTAAGGAGCATGACCCTCTAGTATTCGGGGGAACAACTCTATAGGCAGCCTGGCCACACAAAAAGTAATAGGGCCCAGTTAATGAGACACAAAGGTCATTGGGGTTACGGTTACGGGCATTGCGCAACAACTGGATGGATAATGGGATTTCTGCACTCTCCTGAATGTCACACCCTCCCCCCCAGCAGACATAATCATGTCTGGTGGTTAGGTTGTTATTGTCAGGGATTCTATGGTCGATCTGGATGGTTATCCCAGATGGGCATTCGGTCCTCCCCAGGGACTTGGCTCAAAAACCAGAGCTGATATTAAAACAAATCCCGGACTGGCCTAATTGACCGGATACCCACACGGGTCTGTTAAGTCTAGTACAAGCCTCGGGGCTGACATCAAGACCATAGGTGACATTACCATCTAAGAATGTCTGATTAAATTCTATGGACAAATTGCGTTCCACTGATCTACCTGAAGGACTAAATTTTCTCATGCCCACCCTGATGTCATAAAGGGCATGTACTGCCGCCATCGCCGGGATGCTCTGGCTCGGAGGGGGTTTGGAGCACACCCAGCAGTTGGACCTATTTGCTGCCTTTGCTAATTGTAAATGCATCTTGAACAGTAAATTCGGATATGACTCCTCATAACAGTATCCAAAATACATTAAACAACAAGTGTATATAGAAACAATGCACCTGATCATTGCACTTGATAGTCCAGCAGCTTCTTGCAGTGGCTGGCGTGGATCCGCCCGTCACATTCCTCGACCTTAAGGGAGGTGGATGTTGTACTGCTTCTGTCTCGGGTTCCATGAGTTCAAGACAGTTGTGATTGTCTGTTGGTTCTGTCATGGTTGGGTTAGAGTCAGTCACAATCCCTTCGTCCCCCCCTCTTCTTCCGAGTCAAAATGGTTTGAGGATTGTACATCGTCTCAGTGTGAGGTTAGTAGGGGTAAGGAGAGTCACTTCAGATTTGGTCAGACGTGCTGCTGAAAGATGTTTGGTCTGGACCTGGTTGAGAATCTCTTGGACAGAGTGTGGGATGAGAAAGGTTAGAGGGGAATCTAAAACTGTGTCACCAACTTTCTGTAATAACACAGAAAGTATAGAGAGGACCCATTCTGAATGAAATATTAAGGATCCAATCTCTGCTGTAATTGATCAGACCTAGAAGGGCTCTCAACTGTCGGGCATTACGAGGTCGGGTGAAGTCTTTGAGAGTCTGTATCTGTTGTGTTGTCAGGTGTTGGGTCCCTTTTGAGTTACAGAGGCCTAGAAAAATAACCTTCTCCTTACAAAACTGCAATTTTTCCTTGCTAGCCTTATTCCCAGTGGATCTAGTGGAACAGAAAAGAAGGCATTAGACAAGTTGATAACACTAAAGTACGAAGCTTTAGGAGGAATGGACGCAAGTAATGTGTGAGGATTAGGCACTAACGAGGCATCACTGACTATGATTTTGTTATCATGGACCAGTCGGTAAGTGACTTCCTGACCCTTGGCTGATTTTTTTTGCCACTGGAAATAAAGGTGTATTACAGGGTGATTGTGTTGGGGTTAAGTCCTCGATTTGGAGATATCTATCAATCTGGATCTTGAGACTGTCCATCTCGGCTATACTCAGAGGATACTGTGGCAATTTTGGTAGCACGCAACCGGGGGCAATCCGTATAGTGGCTGGAGGTACTGGCAGCAAGCCGACATCATATTTGTCAACCGCCCAAACCTTAGGGTCTATCTCAGCTAGTACATCCAGGGACAAATGTGTACCAGGTTCTCCAGTATACGGGACTGCCACCACTGCACACAGCAACTCGTCTGTGAGTGCACTAGTTACCACAACACCCTCTGGGGTATAAGTGATGTTGGCCTGAATCTCCGACAGAATGTCTGCTCCCAATAGGTTGATACGGACATCATCTGAAACTAATAGAGATCTGACTGCTTCGGTGTGTTGACCTAACCTGCAGTACAATGGTTTTGTCTCCCTAAGAGTCACTGGATGACCTGTAAGCCCAATGGTGGGGGTTGTGTTGCCAGAGAGTGGAATCCTGCCTTTTAGATCTTGTGTTTTTAGAACAGTCCTGGCTGCGCCGGTATCGATGAGGCAGGACAGAGGATATGGCAATTCCTCAAGAAATAGATTGAAATGGGCCGACACCGGTTTGCCTTTCCCCTAGTGGGCGAAGCTATGGGACTGTGTAGCAGCTCCGAAGGTTTTAACTGTTTCAGGGTCTGGTATGAAATGGTAGGTTCCCGGGGGGCCCTCCGTACTACGGTAAGATTTCCCCGGGTTTGGGTTATGTGCATGAGGCCGGTCAGGAACAACTTTATAAGGACTAGGAGAATTTTGTTCTTTCTTGTCCTCATTTTCTGGACAGTGGCGCGCTAAATGTCCTTTTTGATAGCAATTAAAACAAGTTATATTAGTACGTTTGGTGAGTTTCTTTTTCCTAGTATAGGGATGGTGGTCCTGGGCTATTAGCTCAAGAGCTGCCATGATTTTGGCCGACTTGGCCTCTTTCCTGGCATGCAGGTCCAGTTCTATGGCCTGGATTGTTGCCATAAGGGAGTGGAAACTCATAGAATGGGCCTCTGGTCGTGCAACCATTAGCCTATCTCTTAGCTTAGGCACCAATCCAGCCAGAAATTTAGCCTTTAACATTAGATGGATGGGCGATACTGACTGGGTGTTCTCTGGGGCATCTGGACCTGGCTCAAACCCTGCATCTGTTACCCCTTGTTTTAACCTCTGCCAATAGACCGTGGTGTCCTCATCTGGGCCCTGGATCGCTGTCATAAACTGGAATGGGGACACAACACTATACATAGTGGGCATTTTGTCTGTCAGTTGCTTACAGAATTCCTTGCCCCCCCGTAGCGCCTGTAATCCCCCTCAGGGCCCTGTTGGAAGTCATCCCTTTCCAAGGCCTCTATACATTCTAATTTGGATTTGTCTATTATAGAGATACCTCTGGCTTCACATAAGGTGACCAAATCGGATTTTCCAAGGCAGCAGTAATCCGTTTTGTCAGAGGCATCTTTTGCGGATTCCGGATGTGGGGATGGTGATGGAGACAGATGAGCTGAGGCTGTTGAGATGACCTGTGTTGCTAGCAAATTTAAACCTGTTTGCAGATCTGTCTCGTCCTTATCATTATTGCTTTCTGCAGTTCTGGCTGGAGGGAAGTACATGTTTATGTTTGACCTTACTGTCTGAGACTTTTGAATGCCCTGCTGCTAAGGCTTGGTAGATTCCTGTAACCACAAATTGGCCTTCTCTAAAGACCCATGTGTTTGGAGTCTGGAGTGGAACTCACAGACGAACTTTTCCCAGATCCAGACCTCAAACGTCCCCTCCTTAGGGATGGACCATTCTAAACCTGAAGACCATTTGTGCCAATCTTTGAGGGGCTTAACAGTCCCTCCTCCATATGTGGATTTCATGTGCTGCTGAGCCGTCCTGAACTCAGAAGTGGTACCCTTCTGTTCCCTAGATTTCCCTACACCAAAACTCGAGTCTCGAGCTTTTTCCAAGTAGATGCGTCCACCTACAGTGTCTACGTCCACCGCGCAGACCGCCGTCGATCCTTACCTGTTCGTCCTCTGAATAGCTCTAGGGCTTCAAATACGAACCACGGACATTATCCACCATAGCCCACTCAGAGAGAAGGATCAGCGGCCGAGGGATCCGGACAGGTACGAACCACGGACACCTTCCTTATCCCTCGTGCTAAATTGGCTCAAAACAGCGCCCTGACTGCAGGATAAGAGTTCCCAATGCCTGGAGTGTTGACAGCAAGTGAGTGGGAGCGACAGGAAGCGAGAACAAGGGAGATATAGTTGAACCTTCCTAGGGATTCCGGTACGAACCACGGACACCTGGTCACCCCAGTCAGGCCAATAGGTTTTGAGAGAAAGTGGCTAGAAAAACAGATAGAAACAGAGAAACCCCTCCCCAGTTCACCTCCCCAAGTTCCGTCCCCCAAGCTTCCGGTACGAACCGCGGACACCTGGTCACTCAGTGATGAAAAGTCAAGAAAGCGAACAAGAAAGGGAACAGTCCTCAATAATTTCCCCACAAACTCCACCCCCGGGCTTTGGTACGAACCACGGACACCTTCCACCCTTAAGATGGACCTCGATTGGAAGAGAAAAGAGAACAAAGCTCACGCGACAATTGATGAACCCGAGTAGACTTGGCCCACTTTTTCTCCTCACAAAAAGCTAACCAGTTCACTGTTTTTTCGCCCTATACAGTCCGACTTCGCAGCACAGTCCTTATGGTCGTAATTAACAGGAATTTCCTTCCTAACAGCAACTTTCATAAGCAGACAGCAGCTATCTTACACTACCAGACTTCCAATGACGGAAAAGATGTCTTCCAACCAAACCTACAGAGAATGTGTTGGTTTGAGAATAGATTAAAACAGAAAAGAGGGCTAGCCAAAAGCAAGGTAAAGAGTTAGTGTGGTAGTTATAGACAGAGAGAGAGAGAGTGGGTAAGCAAAAGTGTTTTAAAAGAGAGAAATGGAGATAAAGAGAGGAAAATAAAGAGAGAAAGAGCAGGAAACCAAGGAGTATAAAAAGAGAAACAGCTAGTTAACAAATAGCCTTATGTTGTAAATCATGCAACACTCTTCCTTCACTCACACAAAAGGACAATTACAACACCATGTGATGGTCTCTTCCTTAGGAAAACCCCCTATCCTGGAGGAAGTAGGAGTCAATAGACTGCAGGGAACAGCAGAGAGGTATAACAAAAATGTAAAAAATGTTCCAAAAAGTTCAAAGAGAACTTTGCTGTTATGAAATGTAAAGATGAAAATCTATATACAATAGAACAACTGTTAGGGTTATATGCAGGGTGTTGTGCCTCCCCCCAATAGCCCAATATACCTTTTCAAAAAACTAAGACAACATGGCCGCTGGCACATGTGCTTAAAGACAAAGACAAAATGACCACTGGCACATGTGCTTAAAGACAAAATGGCGTAGGCTCCCCCTGTTCAGTGCTCAGCAAGGGCTAGAAACTTGGTTTGCAATTCAGATTGGTCGGATTGTTACCCAACCTCCAATATTGAAACTTGTAATAATAAAAGCAATACAATCCTCCCAAACTAAAGATTTTCTCAAGGATGAAACCTATAGAATTTTAAAACAAACACCACTTAGTAGACAGACAGAAAACAAACACAAGTGAAAAAAAACAATGACTCTAAATCCCCTCTAGATACTGTTGGCCATATCTGCCTGCTACAAGATTATCCTTCAACCACCCGGCATACACAGAAACTCCCTCCACTGGTCTGAATCACTCACAGATCCTCCAGCAGGGGCAATAACAGTCCCTTATGGTTAAAAAAATAAATAAATGAATAAAACCCCACAGCAGTTATGCAGATATGCCCCAACCAGTACCTGGGCAGTAAATACTGAAAAACACCACACATACACCCAAAAGGTTCTTTTGGTAGATTTTTACCTGATTCCAGCAGCCTAGAGACCACAAATCAATTTGCAGACAGCAAAAACTTTCTCAAATATGAGAGTATCAAAACAAAAATGTCTTACCTCAATGCCGGCCTTTTTGCTGCCCGAAATAAAATATGGCCCCTTTCAATTCTGCTGAAATTAAGGGAAAAATTGAACCACCTGCATTAGGCTCGCCATCTGTTGTAGTAGAATTAAATGATCTTTTGCCTTAATGGACAATCGATCCGGAAACCTTGATGTATCGTGGGGTGATGTTGCGCAATCCCCTGGAAATAACGTCACAGCAGTCGTTCTTAGCTGGGGTCCAGTATTCTGCCTCCTTCTACAATGGCCAGTGGTTTATTATACACTAAGACAAAAGGTGGTCTTACAATATATCCAATCAATGAGCATGTTATGCTATGAATCAATTGGTGGAACCAGCACACAGACACATGTCCATAGAAGAAGGGGGGGAAGGTAGACTTCCCTAGGCAAACAAAAGACACCAAGACAAAAGGCACTTCCCCCGGTAATATACATATACACAGACAGAGTGATCTTAGCATGGCTTGTACTGTAAAAGTACACCTTTGTTCAGTGGTCTGTATTCCTCAATCCCAACCGGAGGCACACCCGGCATGCTGCAGTCATGCCTGATGAACACAAATCGGATGGGAATCGGAAAGATCGGGCGACTGTGCAAAGGTCGGTCGTAAAGACGCTTATCCCGCATCGGTGGCGGCCATATGGCGAAATATGAGAAATTTCCACGTCAGACTGGCCTGCCGGGGCACCGGGAGAAAACCTGGTGGGCCCAGGCATTGGCTCATACCGGAGCCATCCGGTATGCGCGCCGCATCACTCTATACAGACTTAGTGCACTAGCAGCCACGGTCACCCAGCCAATCTGCACTGATTTTTTTCTCTTGCTCCCTCTGCGCTTTTCTTCTTTGCAGCCACACTTTCTTTTTACAGCTCCCCTAGTGCTCACTCCTCTTTTCCTCCTTTGTCACATTCCCTGCAGCCGAATCAAATTACTTCAGCTGTGACAAGGAGAGAGAAATAGCAGCAGCTGTGGAGCATCTGATTGGCCAGCACCGAAACTACAGTTCCCTGATTTCGGGCGGGAGATAGTGAAGCAAGGAAGGAGACATACTAAAGCCCTGCAGTCTGCAGCCTGCTCACCACCCTCCCACCCACACGGTCAGTCAGTGCCTCTGCTTTTGTATTATTCAAAGTTGTCCCTGGATGATTGTGCTGGCTACTGGTCCACTTTCCACTCAAAGCCAGAGAGCAGTGCAGGCAGTAAATCACATAAAATAACAATTAGGGATGTCGCGGACTGTTCGCCGGCGAACTTGTTCGCGCGAACATCGGCTGTTCGCGTCCGCCGCAAGTTCGCGAACGTCGCGCGACGTTCGCCATTTTGGGTTCGCCTTACCTGGCGCTTTTTTTTGACCTCTCACCCCAGACCAGCAGATACATGGCAGCCAATCAGGAAGCTCTCCCTCCTGGACCACCCCCACACCCCCTGGACCACTCCCCTTCCATATATAAACTGAAGCCCTGCAGCGTTTTTTCATTCTGCCTGTGTGTGCTTGGAAGAGCTAGTGTAGGGAGAGAGCTGCTAGTGATTTCACTGATTTGAGGGACAGTTGATAGTAAGTTTGCTGGCTAGTAATCTACTTGATACTGCTCTGTATTGGAGGGACAGAAGTCTGCAGGGATTTGAGGGACATTTTAGGGTAGCTTTGCTGGCTAGTAATCTACCTTCTACTGCAGTGCTCTGTATGTAGCTGCCTGCTGTGGGCACTGATCTCTTCTGATCTCATCTGCTGGCTGCTGTAATAACCCAATAGTCCTTGTAAGGACTGCTTTTTTTTTCTTTTTTGTTGTTTTACTTTGCTACTTTAACAGCCAAGTGCTATTAGTCTAGCAGTGTTGGGGAGTGGGACTGGTGTGCTACTGTGCTGCTCCTAGTAGTTCAGCAGCACCAACCCGAGAATATTTTTTTTTTTAATATACATATAATTTTTTTTTATTTTACTTATCTTACTGTTCTTTAAGGTGTCCAGTGCTGTTTGCTGTTCTTCATAGTAGTGCACCAATAGTAGTGCACTTGCAGGCATTATTTGCCCAGTGGCCATCTAGCTGTGTGAGCTTGTTCACATTCTGTCTAAATATCAATAATAATACCGTCTCCAGAAACACCACCTGAGTGACGTTTTTCAAGCAGCAATAATATATTCCGTATCCACCACTGCTGTAGTGTATACGTTGACCTTGTAGGCATTATTTGCCCAGTGTGTTCTTTATTTTCAAACCACTGCCACTTAGCTGTGTGAGCTTTTTCACATTCTGTCTAAATATCAATAATAATACCGTCTCCAGAAACACCACCTGAGTGACGTTTTTCAAGCAGCAATAATATATTCCGTATCCACCACTGCTGTAGTGTATACGTTGACCTTGTAGGCATTATTTGCCCAGTGTGTTCTTCATTTTCAAACCCTTGCCACTTAGCTGTGTGAGCTTGTTCACATTCTGTCTAAATATCAATAATAATACCGTCTCCAGAAACACCACCTGAGTGACGTTTTTCAAGCAGCAATAATATATTCCGTATCCACCACTGCTGTAGTGTATACGTTGACCTTGTAGGCATTATTTGCCCAGTGTGTTCTTCATTTTCAAACCACTGCCACTTAGCTGTGTGAGCTTTTTCACATTCTGTCTAAATATCAATAATAATACCGTCTCCAGAAACACCACCTGAGTGACGTTTTTCAAGCAGCAATAATATATTCCGTATCCACCACTGCTGTAGTGTATATGTTGACCTTGTAGGCATTATTTGCCCAGTGTATTCTTCATTTTCAAACCACTGCCACTTAGCTGTGTGAGCTTGTTCACATTCTGTCTAAATATCAATAATAATACCGTCTCCAGAAACACCACCTGAGTGACGTTTTTCAAGCAGCAATAATATATTCCGTATCCACCACTGCTGTAGTGTATACGTTGACCTTGTAGGCATTATTTGCCCAGTGTGTTCTTCATTTTCAAACCACTGCCACTTAGCTGTGTGAGCTTGTTCACATTCTGTCTAAATATCAATAATAATACCGTCTCCAGAAACACCACCTGAGTGACGTTTTTCAAGCAGCAATAATATATTCCGTATCCACCACTGCTGTAGTGTATACGTTGACCTTGTAGGCATTATTTGCCCAGTGTGTTCTTCATTTTCAAACCACTGCCACTTAGCTGTGTGAGCTTGTTCACATTCTGTCTAAATATCAATAATAATACCGTCTCCAGAAACACCACCTGAGTGACGTTTTTCAAGCAGCAATAATATATTCCGTATCCACCACTGCTGTAGTGTATATGTTGACCTTGTAGGCATTATTTGCCCAGTGTATTCTTCATTTTCAAACCACTGCCACTTAGCTGTGTGAGCTTGTTCACATTCTGTCTAAATATCAATAATAATACCGTCTCCAGAAACACCACCTGAGTGACGTTTTTCAAGCAGCAATAATATATTCCGTATCCACCACTGCTGTAGTGTATACGTTGACCTTGTAGGCATTATTTGCCCAGTGTGTTCTTCATTTTCAAACCACTGCCACTTAGCTGTGTGAGCTTGTTCACATTCTGTCTAAATATCAATAATAATACCGTCTCCAGAAACACCACCTGAGTGACGTTTTTCAAGCAGCAATAATATATTCCGTATCCACCACTGCTGTAGTGTATACGTTGACCTTGTAGGCATTATTTGCCCAGTGTGTTCTTCATTTTCAAACCACTGCCACTTAGCTGCGTGAGCTTGTTCACATTCTGTCTAAATATCAATAATAATACCGTCTCCAGAAACACCACCTGAGTGACGTTTTTCAAGCAGCAATAATATATTCCGTATCCACCACTGCTGTAGTGTATACGTTGACCTTGTAGGCATTATTTGCCCAGTGTGTTCTTCATTTTCAAACCACTGCCATCTAGCTGTGTGAGCTTGTTCACATTCTGTCTAAATATCAATAATAATACCGTCTCCAGAAACACCACCCGAGTGACGTTTTTCAGGCAGCAATAATATATTCCGTATCCACTGCTGTAGTAGTGTATACGTTGACCTTGTAGGCCTTGTTTGCCCAGTGTGTTCTTCATCTTCATTTTCAAACAACTCCCATCTAGCTCTGTGAGCTTGTTCACATTTTGTCTAAATATCAATAATAATACCGTCTCTACAAACACCACCCGAGTGACGTTTTTCAGGCAGCAATAATATATTCCGTATCCACTAGGGATGTCGCGGACTGTTCGCCCGCGAACTAATTCGCGCGAACATCGACTATTCGCGTTCGGCGAATGTTCGCGAACGTCGCGCGACGTTCGCCAATTTGGGTTCGCCTTAGCTGGCGATTATTTTTGCCCTCTCACCCCAGACCAGCAGATACATGGCAGCCAATCAGGAAGCTCTCCCTCCTGGACCACCCCCACACCCCCTGGACCACTCCCCTTCCATATATAAACTGAAGCCCTGCAGCGTTTTTTCATTCTGCCTGTGTGTGCTTGGAAGAGCTAGTGTAGGGAGAGAGCTGTTTAGTGATTTGAGGGACAGTTGATAGTAACTTTGCTGGCTAGTAATCTACTTGATACTGCTCTGTATTGTAGGGACAGAACTCTGCAGGGATTTGAGGGACATTTTAGGTTAGGTAGCTTTGCTGGCTAGTAATCTACCTTCTACTGCAGTGCTCTGTATGTAGCTGCTGTGGGCAGCTGTCTGTCCTGCTGCTGATCTCTCATCTGCATCTGTTCTTCAAACAACTGCCACCTAGCTGTCTAAATATCAATAATAATACCGTCTCCAGAAACACCACCCGAGTGACGTTTTTCAAGCAGCAATAATATATTCCGTATCCAACGGCTGTAGTGTATACGTTGACCTTGCAGGCATTATTTGCCCAGTCTTTAACCAAGTGCCACCTAGCTGTGTGAGCTTTTTCACATTCCGTGTCCAGAAACATCACCTGAGTGACGTAGTGTGATTTCTGCCCTTTACAGCACAAAACGCAGCGCTGTGTCAACAATGGATTTTTCAGATACATTTTTGCCCTTGATCCCCCTCTGGCATGCCACTGTCCAGGTCGTTGCACCCTTTAAACAACTTTAAAATCATTTTTCTGGCCAGAAATGTCTTTTCTAGCTTTTAAAATTCGCCTTCCCATTGAAGTCTATGGGGTTCGCGACGTTCGCGAACTATTCGCATGTTTTGTCGCAAGTTCGCGAATATGTTCGCGAACATTTTTTCCGCCGTTCGCTACATCCCTAGTATCCACTGCTGTAGTAGTGTATACGTTGACCTTGTAGGCCTTGTTTGCCCAGTGTGTTCTTCTTCTTCATTTTCAAACAACTCCCATCTAGCTGTGTGAGCTTGTTCACATTCTGTCTAAATATCAATAATAATACCGTCTCTAGAAACACCACCCGAGTGACGTTTTTCAGGCAGCAATAATATATTCCGTATCCACTGCTGTAGTAGTGTATACGTTGACCTTGTAGGCCTTGTTTGCCCAGTGTGTTCTTCTTCTTCTTCATTTTCAAACAACTCCCATCTAGCTCTGTGAGCTTGTTCACATTCTGTCTAAATATCAATAATAATACCGTCTCTAGAAACACCACCCGAGTGACGTTTTTCAGGCAGCAATAATATATTCCGTATCCACTGCTGTAGTAGTGTATACGTTGACCTTGTAGGCCTTGCTTGCCCAGTGTGTTCTTCTTCTTCTTCATTTTCAAACCACTGCCACTTAGCTGTGTGAGCTTGTTCACATTTTGTCTAAATATCAATAATAATACCGTCTCTAGAAACACCACCCGAGTGACGTTTTTCAGGCAGCAATAATATATTCCGTATCCACTGCTGTAGTAGTGTATACGTTGACCTTGTAGGCCTTGTTTGCCCAGTGTGTTCTTCTTCTTCTTCATTTTCAAACCACTGCCACTTAGCTGTGTGAGCTTGTTCACATTTTGTCTATAAATATCAATAATAATACCGTCTCTAGAAACACCACCCGAGTGACGTTTTTCAGGCAGCAATAATATATTCCGTATCCACTGCTGTAGTAGTGTATACGTTGACCTTGTAGGCCTTGTTTGCCCAGTGTGTTCTTCTTCTTCTTCATTTTCAAACAACTCCCATCTAGCTCTGTGAGCTTGTTCACATTCTGTCTAAATATCAATAATAATACCGTCTCCAGAAACACCACCTGAGTTGTTGTTGTTTTTGTTTTAAAAATAATGCCAGGCAAAGGCAGGCCGCCACGCAGAGGCACTAGGGGCCGTGCTGCTATGCTATCCTGTGGCCCTAGGAAATTGCCCAGTTTTAAAAAGGCAATGACCCTGAACTCCCAAAATGCTGAAGAGGTAGTTGACTGGCTTACACAGCACACCCCATCCTCTACCGTTTCTAACTTTACCACAACATCCTCATCCTCCACTGCTATGGGCACCCCACGTAACACTTCCTCCACCACCGGCGCCCCTTCTTCACTGGAGTCAGAGGAGTTATTTTCACTTGAGTTTCTTGAACTGAGTGATGCGCAACCATTATTGGCAGAAGAAGATGAAGGAGATGAGGACGTTACACCAGATTTAATTCTGGCAGAGAACACAACAGAGATGGACATAATGAGTGATGACGAGGAGGTCCCCGCTGCTGCTTCCTTCTGTGAGCTGTTAGAAGAAATTGATGCATCTGAGGAGAATGATGATGAGGAGATTGATGTTTTGTGGGTGCCCAGTAGAAGAGAGCAAGAGGAGGATAGTTCAGATGGAGAGACGGAGAGTCAGAGAGGCAGTAGGAGAATAAGACTTAGAAGAAGCAGGGAGGACAGCTCGCAGGGAACAGTAGGGCAACAACATGTATCGGCACCTGTGGTCAGCCGGCCAACGCACCCGCCATTGCCGCCAACGCCGCCGACTTCTACTTTTACCCCCAGATTGCCAGCCTCAAAAAGGTCAGCAGTGTGGGATTTTTTTAATGTGTGTGCCTCTGACAAAAGCGTTGTAATTTGCAATGAGTGCAGTCAGAAACTGAGTCTTGGGAAGCCCAACAGCCACATAGGTACAACTTCTATGCGAAGGCACATGAACGGCAAGCACAAAGCACTTTGGGAGCAACACCTCAAAGGCAACAGGCAAACTAAAAGCCACCCTCCTTCTGGTCCAGCATCTTACTGCTCTACCTCTGCTGTCCTTGACCCGTCTGAACCACCCTCCACTCCGCCTTCCACCTTGACCACCAGTTCCCATTCCCAGTCATCTGCCCCCAGCCAAGTTTCTGTGAGGGCCATGTTTGAGCGTAAGAAGCCAATGTCTGCGAGTCACCCCCTTGCCCGGCGTCTGACAGCTGGCTTGTCTGCACTGTTAGCCCGCCAGCTTTTACCATACCAGCTGGTGGACTCTGAGGCCTTCCGCAAATTTGTAGCAATTGGGACACCGCAGTGGAAGGTACCCAGCCGCAATTTTTTTTTCAAAAAAGGGAATACCACACCTGTACCACCATGTGCAGAGCCAAGTCACCGCATCTCTGTCACTTAGTGTTGGGCCAAAGGTCCATATGACTACTGACGCATGGTCCTCCAAGCATGGTCAGGGCAGGTATGTCAACTACACTGCCCACTGGGTGAACTTGGTCATGGCTGGGAAGCAGGAAATGTGTGGCTCAACAACGACAGTGGAGTTGGTGTCACCGCCACGGATTGCACGCGGTTCTGCCACCACCTCTACTCCTCCTTCGCTCTCTACCTCGTCTTCTTCCTCTTCTTCGTCCTCTGCTGCTGGGTCCTCCTCCTCCTCCACACCTGTGCACCCCCAGCTCCCCCTAGGCTATTCGACGTGCCAGGTACGCCGTTGTCATGCTGTCTTGGGGATGACGTGCCTGGAAAGCAAAAACCATACCGGATCTGTACTCCTGTCATCTCTGCAGTCACAGGCCGATCGGTGGCTGACCCCACACCAACTGAAGATCGGAAAAGTGGTGTGTGACAATGGAAGCAATCTGTTGGCAGCACTGAGACTGGGCAATTTAACACATGTGCCCTGCATGGCACATGTTCTGAATTTAATAGTACAACGTTTTGTCTCAAAGTACCCAGGATTCCAGGACGTTCTCAGGCAGTCCAGGAAGGTGTCGGCCCATTTCAGACGTTCCTATACAGCCATGGCACGCCTTGCTGACATTCAGCAGCGGTACAACATGCCAGTCAGGCGTTTGATTTGCGACAGCCAGACTCGCTGGAATTCAACGCTCCTCATGTTGGAACGTCTGCTGCAACAACAAAGAGCCGTCAACGAATACCTGTTTGAACTGGGTGGTAGGACTGGATCTGCAGAGCTGGGGATTTTTTTCCCCCGTTACTGGGTGCTTATGCGCGATGCCTGCAGGCTCATGCGCCCTTTTGAAGAGGTTACAAATATGGTCAGTCGCACCGAAGGCACCATCAGCGACCTAATACCCTTTGCTTTCTTCCTGGAGCGTGCCGTGCGACGAGTGACAGATGAGGCTGTAGACCAGCGTGACGAGGAGCAGGAAGCGCACGATTTCTGGTCGGAATCACCAGAACGAACCCAGGCACCTGCTGCAACGCAGGGAGAGGTGTCAGAAGTGGAGTCAGAGGAGGAAGGTGGCTTTGTGGAGGAGGAGGACCAACAGGAGCAGGCTTCCCAGGGGGCTGGTGGTGACCTTTTGGGGACCCCTGGTCTTGTACGTGGCTGGGGGGAGGAGACCGTGGATGATGCAGTCCTTGATAACGAGGAAGCGGAGATGGATACCTCTGCATCCAACCTTGTGAGAATGGGGTCTTTCATGCTGTCATGCCTGTTGAAGGACCCCCGTATCAAGAGGCTTAAGGAGAAGGACCTGTACTGGGTCGCGACTCTACTAGACCCTCGGTACAAGCATAAAGTGGCAGAAATGTTACCAACATACCACAAGTCTGAAAGGATGCTGCATTTACAAACCAGCCTGCAAAACATGTTGTACAATGCTTTTAAGGGTGATGTCACTTCAGGAACTCATCAACATTCCAGGGGCAGAGGTGCCAGTAATCCTGCCACGAGCGCACCTGCAAGGACAAAGCACTTTGGCCACTCTGTAACGTCAGACATGCAAATGTTTTTCAGCCCAAGGCAGCGGCAGAACCCTTCGGGATCCACCCTCAAAGAACGCCTCGACCGGCAGGTAGCGGACTACCTGGCATTAACTGCAGATATCGACACTCTGAGGAGCGATGAACCCCTGGACTACTGGGTGCGCAGGCTTGATCTGTGGCCAGAGCTGTCACAATTTGCCATGAACCTCTTGTCTTGCCCCGCCTCAAGTGTCCTCTCAGAAAGGACCTTCAGTGCAGCAGGAGGGATTGTAACTGAGAAGAGAACTCGCCTAGGTCACAAAAGTGTGGATTACCTGACCTTTATTAAAATGAATGAGGGGTGGATCTCGGAGGGTTACTGCACGCCGGAAGACTTGTTCTGAGTTTCTGATTCTGACTCCCCATGCAGCTGTCCTTCTCTGCATGCCTCATGACTCCACATACAGCTGTCCTTTAGCGTCCTCCTCCCTCCACCACCGTTACAAACTAGGGTGCAAACCCTACTGGTTTAATTTGAATCCAGGTAAATCCTGAGTTTTTCTGGCCTCTGTGCTTCAGTGGCTGCGACCAAAAAAACCAGAATATTTTCAGCATTTATATGGCATATTTTTTCTGGCCTCTGTGCTTCAGTGGCTGCGACCAAAAAAAAACAGAATATTTTCAGCATTTATATGGCATATTTTTCCTGGCCTCTGTGCTTCAGTGGCTGCGACCAAAAAAATTGAATATTTCAGCATTTATATGGCATATTTTTTCTGGCCTCTGTGCTTCAGTGGCTGCGACTAAAAAAAACAGAATATTTTCAGCATTTATATGGCATATTTTTCCTGGCCTCTGTGCTTCAGTGGCTGCGACCAAAAAAAATTGAATATTTTCAGCATTTATATGGCATATTTTTTCTGGCCTCTGTGCTTCAGTGGCTGCGACTAAAAAAAACAGAATATTTTCAGCATTTATATGGCATATTTTTCCTGGCCTCTGTGCTTCAGTGGCTGCGACCAAAAAAATTGAATATTTTCAGCATTTATATGGCATATTTTTTCTGGCCTCTGTGCTTCAGTGGCTGCGACAAAAATAAATGAATATTTTCAGCATTTATATGGCATATTTTTTCTGGCCTCTGTGCTTCAGTGGCTGTGACAAAAAAATGAATATTTTCAGCATTTATATGGCATATTTTTTCTGGCCTCTGTGCTTCAGTGGCTGCGACTAAAAAAAACAGAATATTTTCAGCATTTATATGGCATATTTTTTCTGGCCTCTGTGCTGCAGTGGCTGTGACCAAAAAAAAACAGAATATTTTAAGCATTTATATGGCATATTTTTTCTGGCCTCTGTGCTTCAGTGGCTGCGACCAAAAAAATTGAATATTTTCAGCATTTGTATGGCATATTTTTTCTGGCCTCTGTGCTTCAGTGTCTGCGACAAAATTTTTTTATATTGTTAGCATTTATATGGCATATTTTTCCTGGCCTCTGTGCTGCAGTGGCTGCGACCAAAAAAAAATTAATATTGTTTGCATTTATATGGCATATTTTTTCTGGCCTCTGTGCTGCAGTGGCTGCGACAAAAAAAAATTAATATTGTTTGCATTTATATGGCATATTTTTTCTGGCCTCTGTGCTGCAGTGGCTGCCACAAAAAAAAATTAATATTTTCAGCATTTATATGGCATATTGTTTCTGGACTTCTGGTTCAGTGGCTGCGACAAAAAAAACATAATTTTTCAGGAAAGTACACATGCCTAATTTTTCAGGGTTCTGCAACAGTGGCAAAATCGCATCTTTTATGGTCACCGCAGGTGATCAATAAAGTAGACCAAAACTGGGCCCACACTGCAGAATCAGTGTTTTTTGGTTCGCTTCACTGTACATTGAATTACCTCTGCCTGACCGTGCACGTGCGCACAAGCACGGTGACTGCTAAACACACCACTACAGAAATATTGCCACCAACAGGACGAACATCCTGGAGGTGACAAGCAACTAGTAATTAAAAACTATTATTTGCTCACTTGACGGTATCATTCATTAAAGCTCTTTGCGTCTTTTTGCGTTGCAGTAAGCACCGCGTTTCGTCTTTGCGTGTGAACAGGCTGTAACTTTTACACGACTTGATTGGCATGTAGACGCCGGACGTTTTAAAGCATTTTATTACACAGGTTTAGAAATGTAGTGTGATTTCTGCCCTTTACAGCACAAAACGCAGCGCTGTGTCAACAATGGATTTTTTAGAAACATTTTTGCCCTTGATCCCCCTCTGGCATGGCACTGTCCAGGTCGTTGCACCCTTTAAACAACTTTAAAATCATTTTTCTGGCCAGAAATGTCTTTTCTAGCTTTTAAAATTCGCCTTCCCATTGAAGTCTATGGGGTTCGCGACGTTCGCGAACCATTCGCATTTTTGACGCAAGTTCGCGAATATGTTCGCGAACTTTTTTTCCGACGTTCGCTACATCCCTAATAACAATGCCAACCTGCTAGTTCTGGGGGTATTTGTGCATGGAATTGCCACTTATTGCCACTGTGCCTTTTTGTGAGTTCTGGGGGTATTTATAAATGAAATTGTCGCTGTGCCATCTTTTTGTGAGTTCTGAGAGTATATATATATTCATGAACTTGCCTCTGTGCCATATTTTTGTGAGTTCTGGGGGTATTTATACACAAACTTGTCACTGTTCGATCTTTTTGTGAGTTCTGGGGGTATTTATACATGAAATTGCCACTGTACCATACTTTATATTTAATAAAAATAAAAGATGTTTCTTAAAAAAATCAATGTCCAATATGTTACTGGGATGGGGATAAGCATACAAAAATATTGTTTTTTCACCTACTAAAATCAAGTTTCACTGTAGTTATGAGTGAATCTGACCTGTTTCATTTCACCAAAAATGTTGGTACCATGGGGAGGTGGACCCTTGAGATCAGGTTTCCTGGTGGGCCCCAGGCACCCCAGTCCAACACTGTATAAGGGGACCATATGATACACTTTCCAATGCTTTATTTACCAGTAGATCCTTCCAGCAGACACAGTAGCATCTACAGTATTAAGATTAGAAGAAAGGAGATTCCATCTTAATATTCTGAAAGAGTTTATTACAGTTTATTACAGTAAGAGCTTTAAAGTTGTGTTTTTTTCTCTCTGCAGTGGTTGTACTGGCAGGTAAATTAGTTAGCTTCAAGAAGGGTTTGGATGACTTTTTAATAAGGGAGAAAAAAAAACAGGGTTTTTGAAAATAGCTCTTAGTGCAAAGTTGATTCAGGTACTGGTCCATTTGCCATCTTGAGTTTCTTCCCCCTCTGAGAGGCTTCAGTTGGGATTTTTTGCCTTCCTCTTGATCAACTTTTCAATAGGCCAGTATCCTTTAGACAAAAAAGGTTGAACTTCATGTATGTGTCTTTTTTTTGTTTTGTTTCTACTCAGAATTCCACTGAATTATCATTTTTCCAGTTTGAGGAAAAAGAGGCATGATCTAAAAAAGAATAGTCCTAGTCATATTTTGTAGTAAAAAAAACAAAACACCATAGTGAAAATGACATTGTTCCATTAATTTTTCATTACTATGGAAAATCTGTTGTTTTAAACTGCGAAAAAAACTTAAATAAATGTGTCTGAAATTTTCAGAGATGATTTCTATGGACCATACATATCACGAATATTGGAGTTTAAAAAAAATAAAAATATATATATATATATTTTTTAAGGGTTCATTTTCTTGAATCACAAAAGACAGTCTCAAATTGTGAGAAATCTGGCTCATAGTGACACAATGCTGGTTGTAAAAAAGTGAGACTATTTTACTATGAGACTATTGGGAACTGGGATTTTAACTAAAATCTAGATGTACAATATATTTTTTATTGGTTTAGTGATGTTATTATATTTAGTCACTTGGAGATAAGATCTGTATAGTGCAAGCTTTGAGTTTAATTCAGGACATTTTGTAAAAAATGCTAATTGATAAAAGAGCTTATGATTCTAAGAACATTTCTTTCTGCCCAAAATGAAATGCTGAAAAATTGGACATGTTTCACTATTTTTGGCCGGGCTGGGAGGAAAAAGCAGCCCTGGCAAAAGTATCATGCAAACCATGATATATGTTTCCAACCCCAAGGTTAACTAGAACTAGTGTTTATTAATAGATATTTTATGAGTCCATTACCATATAATCCTCAGCATTATTATATACCCTACAGTATATGCTGGAACTAACCCTTGCAACAAGATGGATTAGTGGCCCTATACTTACAGTATATTCTAAATTATCCTTTGTGTGCCCCCAGATAGACCATGCACCCTGGCAGATAAGAGGACTTTAATTACCATGTGTGTCACAGGGCCAAAGTATGGCATACTTTAAGAGACTGGCTGCCTCATACAACAGCTCATTTACATTTCTAAAGTGAGTGGCTCATTTACATATTAAATACAGACCTAATTTGCATTTTTAGGTGAGCGGCCCATTTACATTTTAAAGCAAGCGGCCATCAGGCATTTGCCCGAACCCACAGATTGCCAGTCCGAGCCTGGTCTTGTCTCAACTATGGGGGAAAATGGAATCATTTCTCTCTCTTAGTCTAGGAAGAGAAATTAAGTTATGCCCTATTTTTGCTCTACTAGATCTAATAGATGGTGAAATAGGCTTCATAAATCTAGGTTTTCATAAAGATAAGGATCTACTAAATGTTTTAAATCTTTTCACGAATGCCACTAGGAAGCTTATCTCTATTTATTGGATTAGGAAAGAAATCCTATCCTCTAGCTGTGTCTGCAGGAAGCCTTATGATTTGACTATAGAAATGATGAACCCTTTCACTCTTTTTATCATTGTCACGGCCGGCACCCAATACCAGAACAGGTGCCAAGTACCCTGGTCTCGGCTCGGCTTCACCAGTAGTGTGACCACCTTTGGGCTTCGGGAGGAGTCCTCAGCTTACTTGGGTGCCACCTGGACTTAACGAGGGGTACTAGGCGAGATGTTCTGGCTAGCAGAGGGGCACGGCAGGTAGCAGAGTCTTTTGGGCCAAAGGTCACGGTACAAACGGAACAGGCAACAGAATCGTCAGACAGGCTGGGTCGAGGCAGGCAGATAACAAGAATCGTCAAACAGGCTGGGTCGAGGCAGGCAGATAACAAGAATCGTCAAACAGGCAAAAAGGGTCAAAACCGGGTGATCAATCAAAGGGTTAAACTGGAGAATAGTCGTAAGCAGGCAAGGTCAGGATCCAGAATTCAGAATGGTCAAAATAGCCAGGCAGGGGTCAAAACAGGAATCAGGCAGAATCAGACAATAGCACACAGCTCAGAAGCACCAGGAATTCAATCCTATCACGGGCAATGCATAAAGTAAAACTGTACCTTTAAATAGCATTTGAATTTCGCGCCCTTGCACGCTGACGTCACTACGTCAGCACGCCTGCGCCTTTAAGAAATTCCAGAGCGCGCCGCGCGCGCCCTAGGATGCCGGCGCCTGCGGCCTACAGAGCCGCTCGTCGAGGCAGGCGTCCCTGCCGAGGGGGCGACAGGCGTCCCTGTCCCCCCCCCCCCCTAGACCACCAGGTTTGTTCGTTACATTACCCCCCCCACTGGACCCCCAGGCTTACCTGGAAACCTAGCATGGTATTGTCTCCTGAGGCGGTCAGCCTTGATGTCATCAACTGAGACCCAAGAGTTCTCCTCAGGACCAAAGCCCTTCCACCTGGTAAGATATTGTAACTTACCCCTCACGAGGCGGGAGTCGAGGAACTCCTGGATCTCATACTCAGGCTGACCTTCAACCAGCACTGGGGGGAGGAATAGACAGATGACGAGAATTATTAGCAGGCTTCAAAAGAGAGACATGGAAGGAATTAATTACTGCAATGATGGGGTATGGACCAATGAATCTAGGACCCAGTTTAGGAGAGGGAACCTTCAACTTGATATTCTTTGTCGACAACCATACTAAATCTCCCACCTTGTACTGGGGTGCTTCCCTACGGGATTTGTCAGCAGCTCTTTTCTGAGCTAGGGAAGCCGCGGATAAAGAATTATGAACTTGAGACCAAATTTCGGAAAATTTCAGGATAGAAGAATTGGCAGAGGGTACAGGGGAATTAGAGTCAGAAAAAGAAAACGCTTTGGGGTGCAAACCATAGACAACAAAGAAAGGAGACTCTCCAGAGGAGGAATGGGTAGCATTATTGTATGCAAATTCTGCCCAGGGTAGCAGTTCGGACCATGTGGACTGGTTATCGGACACATAGCATCTGAGATACTGCTCAAGGGACTGGTTCACCCTTTCGGTTTGACCGTTAGTTTGGGGGTGATAGGCAGAAGAGAAAGACAATTCAGTACCCACCAAAGAACAGAAAGCACGCCAAAATCTTGAAACAAACTGAACCCCCCTGTCAGAAACAATATTTACAGGAAAACCATGAAACTTAAAAATATGAGTAATAAATAAGTCAGCCAGGGTTTTAGCAGAAGGGAGATGTGGAAGAGGAATAAAATGAGCCATTTTACTGAACCTATCAACCACCACCCAAATCACTGTCTTACCCTGAGAAGGAGGCAACTCCACAATAAAATCCATGGAAATGTGAGACCATGGTTTCTCTGGAACGGGTAAGGGGTTTAATAGACCCTGGGACAGAAGATAAGATGACTTAGACCTCTGGCAGACTGGACAGGAAATGACAAATGTTTTAGTATCCAGTTTGAAGGAAGGCCACCAGACATGACGGGATAAAAGAGAAATGGTTTTTGTAATACCTGGATGACCCGCCACTTTAGAATCATGAACCTCCCTTAACACTTGTTCCCTAAGTTCCTCAGGAACGAACCATCTACCAGATGGGGTTTCAGCAGAAGCTGATGACTGTAAAGGGGACAGTAAGGAAGAGAGGTCAGACTCCAAGGTCGCAACAATTATTTCCCTGGGAATGATGGGAGTACACTCACTAGAGTCAGGGGAAATTGCTTCAAAACTCCTCGAAAGTGCATCTGCCTTGGTATTTTTAGTCCCAGGCCGGAAAGTCAAAGAAAAATTAAACCTTGTGAAAAATAGAGCCCACCTAGCCTGCCTAGGATTAAGGCGTTTAGCAGACTCTATATACAACAGATTTTTGTGGTCAGTATAGACCGTCACCAGATGTTTTGCACCCTCCAGGAGGTGTCGCCATTCCTCAAAGGCCCATTTGACTGCCAGCAATTCCCTGTTACCTATATCATAATTCACCTCTGCGGGAGAAAACTTCCTGGAGAAGAAAGCACAGGGATGTAACTTGTTGGTAGTCGGGTGCCTTTGAGAAAGGACTGCCCCAGCTCCCACCTCAGAGGCGTCAACCTCCACAATAAAAGGAAGCGCAGTGTCGGGGTGACGGAGGATTGGGGCAGAACTGAATTCCTTTTTGAGGAATTCAAATGCTTGAATGGCCTCAGGGGGCCATATACTGGGATCAGCGCCCTTTTTAGTTAGATTAGTGATGGGGGCCACAATGAGGGAAAAATTTCTGATGAATTGACGGTAATAATTAGCAAAACCAAGAAATCTTTGGGTTGCACGTAACGAAAGGGGTTGGGTCCAATCCAGGACTGCTCTCACCTTGCCTGGATCCATTTCTAGACCCTTGCTGGAAATGTTAAACCCCAAAAACTGAACAGAAGAAACCCCAAAAGTACATTTCTCAAGTTTCGCATAAAGATTATTTCCCCTTAGCCTCCGTAAGACTTCACGAACATGATTTTGATGTTCTTTCAGGTTAGAGGAAAAAATCAGAATGTCGTCTAGGTAGACCACTACGAAGATCCCCAGCAGGTCCCGGAAGATTTCATTAACAAATTCCTGAATAGGGATGTAGCGAACGTCGGAAAAAAAGTTCGCGAACATATTCGCGAACTTGCGCAAAAATGCGAGCGGTTCGCGAACGGTTCGCGAACCCCATAGACTTCAATGGGAAGGCGAACTTTAACATCTAGAAAAGACATTTCTGGCCAGAAAAATGATTTTAAAGTTGTTTAAAGGGTGCAACGACCTGGACAGTGGCATGCCAGAGGGGGATCAAGGGCAAAAATGTATCTGAAAAATCTGCCTGTGTGTGCTTGGAAGAGATAGTGTAGGGGGAGAGCTGTTAGTGATTTCAGGGACAGATGATAGTAAGTTTGCTGGCTAGTAATCTGCTTGATACTGCTCTGTATTGGAGGGACAGAAGTCTGCAGGGATTTGAGGGACATTTTAGCTTAGGTAGCTTTGCTGGCTAGTAATCTACTGTTCTCTTTAAACAACTGCCATACGTTGACCTTGTAGGCATTGTTTGCCCAGTTTTTTTGGACGCAGCCACTGAAGCACAGTTGCCATAAAAAATATGCCATATAAATGCTGAAAATAGTAATTTTTCGCCATACGTTGACCTTGTAGACATTGTTTGCCCAGTTTTTTTGGTTGCAGCCACTGAAGCACAGTTGCCAGAAAAAATATGCCATATAAATGCTGAAAATAGTCATTTTTTGCCATACGTTGACCTTGTAGGCATTGTTTGCCCAGTTTTTTTGGTCGCAGCCACTGAAGCACAGTTGCCAGAAAAAATATGCCATATAAATGCTGAAAATAGTAATTTTTTGCCATATACGTTGTTTTTTTGGCTGCGGCCAAAAAAACTGGGCAAATAATGCCTACAAGGTCAACGTATACACTACTACAGCGGTGGATACGGATTACGTAAAATATATTATGGCTGCTTGAAAAAAGTCACTCCGGTGTTTTTTCTGGAGACGGTAATATTATGGATATTTAGACAGAATGTGAACAAGGTCACACAGCTAGATGGCGGGTTGAAGAAAACAGTGTGCAAATAATGCCTACAGGGCAAATAATGCCTAAAAGGTCAACTTATACACTACTACAGCGGTAGTAAAATAAAAAAAAGTAAAATAAAAAAAAATGAATATTAAAAAAAAAAATTAAAGTTGGTGCTGCTGAACTACTAGGAGCAGCAGATTAGCACACCAGTCCCACTCCCCAACACTGCTAGACTAATAGCACTGGGCTCTTATAGTAGTAGTAGTAGTAGTAGTAAAACAACAAAAAAATAAATAAAAGCAGTCCTTACAAGGACTACTGTTATTGCAGCAGTCAGCAGATGAGATCAGAAGCAGGACAGCTGCCCACTGCAGCTACATACAGAGCACTGCAGTAGAAGGTAGATTACTAGCCAGCAAAGCTACCTAAGCTTAAATGTCCCTCAAACCCCTGCAGACTTCTGTCCCTCCAATAACAGAGCAGTATCAAAACGATTACTAGCCAGCAAACTTTCAACTGTCCCTGAAATCACTAACAGGCAGCAGCTCTCTCCCTACACTATCTCTTCAGCACACACAGGCAGAGTGAAAAAACGCTGCAGGGCTTCGGTTTTTATAGGGAAGGGGAGTGGTCCAGGGGAGAGCTTCCTGATTGGCTGCCATGTACCTGCTGGTCTGGGGTGAGAGGGCAAAAAAAAGCGCCAACAATGGCGAACCCAAAATGGCGAACGTCGCGCGACGTTCGCGAACTTCCGGCGAGCGCGAACACCCGATGTTCGCGCGAACAAGTTCGCCGGCGAACAGTTCGCGACATCTCTACTCCTGAAACACTGCGGGGGCATTACAGAGGCCGAAAGGCATAACGAGATACTCGTAGTGGCCATCCCTGGTGTTAAATGCAGTCTTCCACTCATCACCCTCCCTAATACGGATCAGGTTATAAGCCCCCCTAAGATCAAGCTTGGAAAAGATTTTAGCATCTTTGACCTGATCAAAGAGTTCAGAAATTAAAGGGAGAGGGTAGCGTTTTTTTATGGTGATCTTATTGAGCCCCCTATAATCAATACAGGGGCGAAGACTACCATCTTTTTTCCCAACAAAAAAGAAGCCCACCCCCGCAGGGGAACTAGAAGGTCTGATGAAACCTCTTTCTAGATTTTCCTTTATATACTCTTTCATTGCCTGGGCTTCGGGCAATGAAAGAGGATAGGTTCTACCACGAGGAGGAGTAGATCCAGGAACCAGATCAATTGGGCAGTCATACTGCCGGTGTGGGGGTAAGGTTTCTGCTGCCTTTTTAGAGACATCTAGAGACATCTGCGAATTCTGCATATGCAGCAGGTAATCCTTCAAGCGAGGTAGTTGCTACTACAGAGGGAACACATACTCCAACACACATAGTCCCCCACTGAACCACCTCCCTGGAGACCCAGTCAATCAGAGGGTTATGCCTCTGGAGCCACGGTAACCCCAAAATAAGAGGAGAGGAAGCACCTTCTATGAGGTAAAAAGCTATCTCCTCACAATGCAAGTTATTTATACACATGGAAAGAGTTACCGTCTCCCTGGAAATTACACCTGACCCTAAGGGTCTTCTGTCCACTGCCATTATTCTCATGGGGGCACTTAGGGAAATTACAGGGATACAGAATTTAGTGGCAAAAGCAGTATCCAGAAAATTACCCTCTGCCCCAGAATCCACAAATGCAGACACCCTGACAGATCCCGTAGGCCAGGTTAGTTTAACCGGTAACAAAACCTTGGAGGCAGACTGGGGAGAGGAAACTCCTGCACCCAAATGGAGCTCCCCTTCTCCATTTAGGCTTCGGAGTTTCCCGGCCTCTTAGAACATTGGTTCAGAAAATGCCCTTTTTCACCACAGTACATGCAAAGACCCTGAGTACGCCTGCGTGCCTTTTCCTCAGGAGTTAAATGGAATATGCCTAATTGCATAGGCTCCTCCTGAGGTAGAAGCACAGAGGGGTTAGAAGATTTTACATGGGTCACCACATTAGATCTAAAATTAGTAACCCCTGAGAAGCTTGTACTCCTCTCACCCCTTCTCTCCCTTTGCCTTCTATCTACCTGGATGGCGAAGGAAATGAGGTCGTCCAGATTAGAAGGTAGGGGAAAATTAACCAAACTAACTTTTACAGAATCAGATAACCCCAACCGGAATTGACTCCTTAGAGCCAAATCATTCCACCCAGTCTCCACTGCCCACCGGCGGAATTCGGTGCAATATACCTCCGCATCCCTTTTCCCTTGGCGTAACTTACGAATCGCGGTATCGGCAGACGATGCACGATCCGGGTCATCGTAGAGAATGGCCATGCTGTTAAAGAAAGTATCAAGGGAAAATCGAGCAGGGTCAGAGGAAGGCAGCCTGAGGGCCCAAACTTGGGGGTCACCCAAAAGTAGGGTCATTATGAACCTTACTTTCTCCTCATCTGATTGGAAAGAATGAGGGAAAAAACTAAGGTACAGCTTACATGCCTCTTTGAAAACAAAAAATTTAGTGCGATCCCCACTAAACCTTTCGGGGAACACAATTTTTGGTTCATGGGGTTTTGATGAGTTACCCCAATTGGCAGAGGAACCCACAGAAGGTGTTGCTGCTGTGAAGCTTGCGTGCCCTCCAGCTGTCGGGTTAGGTTGTGAAAACCCTGTAGGAGGTAATTTTGCTTCTGTTCATGATCCTCCAAGCGCTGTAACAATGTAGTAAGAAGCACTTCGGTGGTAGTTGGAGGAGCAGCAGCGGCAGCAGCTTCATCGTGACTTTCGTCCTCCATGGCCCGTGATAATGTCACGGCCGGCACCCAATACCAGAACAGGTGCCAAGTACCCTGATCTCGGCTCGGCTTCACCAGTAGTGTGACCACCGTTGGGCTTCGGGAGGAGCCCTCAGCTTACTTGGGTGCCACCTGGACTTAACGAGGGGTACTAGGCGAGATGTGTAACTGTCCTCGGATCCTTGAAAGACTTTAAGAACATACCACTGGTACAAAAATAACTTTCTTTATTGGTAACATCATCAGGATAGGGAATCAGGAACAAAGATGATGAGTTTTAGCAATATTGGTGCGATATAAGTGCAGTAAGTACACGTAGAATGTGTAGAATGTGGTAGAACTAGGGACAAACATACAAAATGAGCATTCAGTATATATTCTAACATATAATCACTAACATTGTCATTAGCAGCATTAATCAGTACACATAAACAAAGATAGTTCACCTATTTTCGCCTCATAGAATCTTAAGGGCAGTTTCTTTACTCTGGCATGCTCTCTGAAGATTCTGTCTCTAAGATGGCTGCTGGCATGTCTGGCTAGATTCTAGAAGATCTCAGAGTGAGGCTGGGTTCTGATTGGACTAGACTGTCAGGTGTCTGGAGTACTCAAATTAACCCTGTAATGTCTTGTGCTTAGCTGGCTATATTATAGCTGCTGGCTGTTACTTTACACACAAATAAACTTTAACAGCAGGAATAACTTTTCTGCTTGCCATACAACAGAGCATATAGAGGTATATATTGTTCTGTACTGCAAACTAGCGCTAAGTTGCTATAAACTTCTCTTATATTAGCAGTCACAATGAATTATGCAGTTCAAATGTTAGATTGGCTTGGGCGGGCAGCTACACTCCCACCAAATTACCTTTAATTTATGCATTCATTTTTAAGTTTGGTTGCATAAATTAAGGGGATTTTACTTCTTCCTTCTTGTTATGCATTTGAGAATGTTCTTTATTATTCTCGATAAGAACAACCAATTTTTGGATAGGACGTTCTAGAATGAGTGGAGTGGTGAGACGTTCTCCTTTCTTACTTAATTTGGAATCTCCCATCTGTAATTTCACTCTTCTCACCAATCCATCATTGTCTTTCTGGACTTCAAGAACTTTAGCGATTCTCCATCGATTTCTGGGTATATCCTCTTCTTTGACGATCACTATGTCATTTATTTGAATATTTCTCCTAGGAGTATGCCATTTTTGTCTGAGAGTGAGATTAGCTAGGTACTCCTTCCTCCATCTGTTCCAAAACTGTTCGGTCAAATATTGCACACGCCGCCATCTCTTTCTGGCATACAAATCTTCCTCAAGGAACTTGCCGGGTGGTGGCTGTATGGGAGTGGACTTTAGGTGAAGCAGATGATTTGGAGTCAGGGGATCTAAACTTGTTGGGTCATTGATATTATCAACTGTCAGTGGACGACTGTTCACAATGGACATAGCTTCATAAAATACAGTTCTCAGAGAAGCATCGTCTATTCTTCCAGCACTCTGCTTCAGTACTGAACTCAGAACATTCCTTACAGTTCTTATCTGACGCTCCCAAACGCCTCCTGTATGGCTTGCATCTGGAACATTCATACAAAAGTCACATTGTCTCTCTGCCAGAAACATGGCTATCCTTTCTTTATCTACTTCTTCTAAAGCTTTTCTCAACTCATTCTTAGCTCCAACGAAGTTAGAACCTTGGTCAGATCTGATTTTTCTTACGGTGCCTCTAATGGCTATGAAGCATCGAAGGGCATTGATGAACACATCAGTTGACATATTCTCCAACATCTCTATGTGGATTGCTCTGGAGCTTAGACACGTGAAAAGTAGACCATATCTTTTGTGCTCCTTACGATCTTGCTTGGTGTAGAATGGACCAAAACAATCCATGCCACAATAAGAGAAGGGAGGCGATGGTTCTACACGATCAATGGGTAAATTTGCCATTCTTTGGTCTTCTGTCGGTCTTCGAGTCTTCCGACACAGTATACACTGTTTTATGTGTTTAGCTACAGTTTTACTGCCATTCACAATCCAGTAACCGCCATCTCTCAAGTAGCTCAAGGTTAGACCTCTGCCTTGATGTGAGGACCTTGTGTGATGATGATCAATTATCAGGCTTGTAAGGGTAGAATCCTTGGGAAGAATCACTGGATGCTTCACTCTGAAAGGTAAAGGTGCATTTTCCAATCTTCCTCCTACTCTTATTATACCATCCTGTAGGATAAGATTAAGTTGATGCAAAGGGTGGTTGTTGGGAAGCCTTCCAGGTTCTTGACTGAGCATCTTTAATTCCTCTTTGTAAAATCTCTGATGAATGAGTTTTATAACTGTGTCCTCAGCTTTCATTCTTTCTTCAACGTTCAAGGGTTCAATCTTCCTAGTTCGACTTGCCAGACGCTGAATTCGAGCAACTACATTTACTACTGTAGTCCACTTGGAGAATCGTGATAGTCTTTCGAGCATATCGTCCTGGCACTTGGTTATTGTTTTTAAGGCTTGAATGACCTTCACTTCAGGATCGCACATGGATAGTTCTAGGCAATCTTTGTTGGGTACTATTTCCCTTTCCCATAGTAACTTTGGGCCTGTAAACCAATTTGAGTCCTTCATTTCTGAAACTTTAAGACCTCTTGAAGCATGATCAGCTGGATTCCTTTCTGACTCAATGTAGTACCACCGGTCTGGATCAGTAATTTCTCTAATTCTTTGAACTCTGTTCGCCACAAAGACATGAAATCTTCGAGCTTCATTATTTATGTAGCCTAGAACCACCTGTGAGTCTGTCCAAAAGTACTCTTCATCTACCTTGAACTCTAATTCGTCTCTCAGGAACTTGCTCACTGAAGCAGAAACTACAGCAGCTGCTAGTTCCAGTCTTGGTATTGTGAGAACATTGGTAGGTGCAACTCTGGTCTTGGCCATGACAAGGGAGCAATGTACCTTTTCATCTCTTATCACCCTGATGTAGGAACATTGGCCATAACCGTAACTGCTAGCGTCTGAGAAGTGATGCAGTTCGATTCTCTCATACTTTCCAAAGTCATAGGGTGCAAAGCACCTTAGTATTCTGACTCCTTGCAGATCTTGTAAATCCTTAATCCAACTCTCCCACCTTGGCCTCAGTTCTTCTGGTATAGAGTCATCCCAACCTAGCTTCTGTCTGCACAGCTCTTGGAGTATTCCCTTTCCTCTGAGGATCACTGGGGCTAAGAATCCCAATGGATCATAAATAGAAGCTACCGTGGAGAGAATATTGTGTCTTGTTGCTGGTTTCTCTTCAATAGAGACCTTAAAGAAGAACTCATCATTTTCCACATCCCATCTCAGGCCAAGTGCATTCTGGACTGGAAGATCATCGTAGTTGAGGTCTACATTTTCCATTGCTGATGCTCGTTCAGATTCGCAAATGGATTCCAACACTTCTCTGTTGTTTGAGATGAACTTGTGATGGCGCAGATTTCCCTTTGCGCACAACTCTTGAGTTTCTTTCACTAATTTGATTGCTGAGTCAGCAGATTGCAGGCTAACAAGTCCATCGTCAACATAAAAGTTTTTTGTAATGAAGTTTGCTGCAGATGGATAATTTCTTTCATATTGTTTGGCAAGGTGTTTCATACCGTAATTGGCACAACCTGGGGATGATGCTGCTCCAAACAGATGAACTTTCATGCGATATTCCACAGGCTCTGTATTAGTGTTTCCATTCTCCCACCATAGGAACCTCAGGAAATCTCTATCTTCCTCTTTCACATGAAACCTGTGGAACATCTTTTCAATGTCACACATGACAGCAATGGGGTATTTCCGAAATCTACAGAGAACTCCAGATAGCATATTCGTGAGGTCTGGTCCCGTTAACAGATAATCGTTCAATGCAACACCATCATACCTTGCTGAGCAATCAAACACCACTCTTATCTTGTCTGGTTTCTTCGAGTGATAGACACCTTGATGTGGAATGTACCAAACCTTCCCCAGGTCTGGTTGATGGTCAGCTCTTTCTGCATCTCCGTCTTGTATGATGCCTTCCATAAACTTGAAATAGTCGCTTTTGAACTTTGGCTCTCTTCCCAGCTTCCTCTCTAAACGTCTTAGTCGTACTAAGGCAAGATTCTTATTGTATGGAAGGTCAGGGCGTTTTTTGAAAGGTAAGGGCATCTCTAGATGGCCTTGTTGGTTTAGCTGAATGCCTCCTTCCAAGATGTGTAGGAATGTTATATCTTCTTGAGATATGCTCTTTTCTTTTGAGCTGGTGTCTGCAAAGTCGGACTCAAGAATCTTGATCACTGTAGCAGGACTTGGGGTTAGTGACATCTTGACAGATATGCGATTACATAACCCGGTTACTTGTCTTGAGCTTGTAGCCTGTTGTGGTCCTCCAACAATGCTCCATCCTAAATCAGTTTTGATGGCATATGGTTCATCATCACCTCCTGTTATTATTTGTCGTGGCATCAGTGCTTTAGAACAGTCATAACCTATCAGAAGCCCCACACGGTACTCCTTCAGAGGGGGTATTTTATGAGAGATGACTGATAGGTGCTTCCACTTTTGGGCTGTTTCACAGGTAGGTATGTGTTCACGATCAAGGGGTATGAAGTCTCTTGTATAGACCGGAGGTAGATCTATGGTGACATCTGAGCAAAGTCCCTTGACTTTTAGTCCTGTGACTCTTTGACTATCTTCCAATGAGTCTTTTCCCATAATCGTTGAGAGCTTAAGCTTCACTGGCTCCATTGCCACTTGCAATTTCTCACAGACTTCTTGATCGATAAATGTGTTACTGCTTTGTGTGTCTAGTAATGCATAAGCAAGTACCTCCTTGCTTTCTGTTCCTGGAGATGAGATACACACTGGGATGATCATTGACGTATTCTTACTCTCATTTTTAACCATACAGCAAGATAGTGTGGATATGATTTCTCCCTCAATGAGAGTACTGAGTGTTGAAGCTTTATCCCTTTTTGGGCGATCTTCATGTAATGGGGTTGGGTGACGTCCTTTACAAATGCCACAGGTGGCTCTTCTTTTACAGTCCTTGGCACTGTGTCCCTTTCTTAGGCAACCAAAACAGAGTTGGTTATCCAGTATGAATCTTTTCTTCTCCTCTACAGACCTTTCCTTCATTTGTTGACATTTGTAGATGTAGTGATTCTCTCCACAGAACATGCATTGAAGAGGTGTGTGACTCTCTGTCTGTACTTTCTCTCTATTCGGTACATCAATGACCTTAGGCTTACTCTCATTGTTATCATGGTCTTTAGTCATTGTATCGACTGCAAATGAAGTTGCCTTTGCACGTTTTATCTCTCTCGTTGGCTTTCCTTCCAAAGGTTTCAGAACGTGAAGGGATGACACTGGATTGCATGCTATACGTGCTTCTGAATTGACAAATGAAGAGAACTCTTCAAAACTGGGATACTCCTTGCCTTGGTCTAACTGTTTAGTTACATGACGATTCCATCTTGAGGTCACCCAATCAGGCAGCTTAAGTAACATTTTCTGGTTTTCTTCACAGTCATTCAGTACTTGCAAACCCTTTATGTGAGGAATGGCGTTGTTACATGCTTGCAGGAAGTCACCATACTCTCTAAGCCTAACATACTCTTTAGAGCCTATCTTTGGCCAACTGTTAAGTCTTTCTCTAAAGGCTCGCTGTACTACAAAGGGATGGCCATACCGTGCATTTAGCTTCTCCCATGCTTGTTTGTAGGCTTCTTCATCCTTCCTGTAGAAGCTACCTTCAAGAGCCCTCTTTGCTTCTCCACTAACATACTTCTGTAGGTAGAACAACTTGTCTGCTGGATTGGGGCAGCGACGTGCAATAAGTGCTTCAAAGCTTGTACTCCACTCTATGAACTTCAATGGGTCTCCTGAGAATACAGTTGGTTCAGGAGTTGGAAGTCTTGTAAGAACCATTGTCTCATGTATTGCTTGGGCAATAGCTGCAACATTTCCTTCGTCACTATGATGACTAGTGGGGATAGAAGGACAGGGATCTGTTCTCTCACTACACACTGACTTAGATTTCCATTTGTTTTCCTCAGTGAGGATAGAAGGACAGGGATCTGTTCTCTCGTGAAGTACTGCTCTGGATCTATCACCATTTTCTTTTATTTCCTCTTCAGTATATACTCTAAGTTTAGCTTCCATGACCTCGATGTCTCTTTGGTTTTTTAACTTTTTTAATTGTTGACGTTGTGCTTCGATAACAGCTTCCATCTCAATCTCAGCTCTTTTAGCGGCAAGTTGTGCAGATGCTTCTACTCTTTTGGCTGAGATACTTGTGCACTTAGATGAGTGGCTAGAATGTTTGCTAGAAGATGCTACTCTTGAAACTGTAGATCCATATACAGACTTTGCATAATCCCTTTTATAAAGCTCTAGTAGCCTTGTCCTCTCTGTCTCTACATCAAAGTCGGTTTCAATTGATCGTATTCTCATAAGCCCTAATAAATCTGCTGTTATTGCAGTGCATGTGTCGATCTTCCTCTTAATGTCCTGGGAGGGTGCTGTGTATGACCTTAGCTCATAATATATTGTCTTCATATCTAACTCATTCTTCTCTACAGCATCCATCATGTTGGATAATTCATCCTCTGCACACTCTTGTTTTAGCTTCATGCGAACTTCATTGGTATGCGTTTTCCATTTTATGTACATTTGGTTGAATTTCCTTTCTCTTTGTGCAGCCTCTTGTTGCATATATTCTAGCATTTTTGGGGTAGGTCTCCTCTCACGAGATGACTGTCTCAACTTGCTTATCTGTTCTGAGACTGCTTGAGACTCCCTAAGCTCAGCTTCTAAATTCTCTATCTTAGACAGGTACTTTTTTATGTCACAATTTATCCTTTCTAGCGCTTCAGGATCTGTCTCTGACTTTAAGGTTTCCCTCAACTCTAATACCTTCTGTTGTAGGGAATATCTCTCACTATTGAACGCTTCACCCTCTAACAATGGCATTGAATCACTATAAACAGACATTTTGACTTGAAAGAGTTAAATATCAAAGGAATAAATAACTTTATTCAAATTCACATAAAGTCCTTATAATGCAAATATCTCTGGATTCTCTCAAAGTTCTTATTACCTTTTATTCAGTGTCTCTTAATGTGCCAAGGTCAGCACATAACCATCAATAAGGAATAAACAGGAAACTCTGACCTTAATGTGAAGAGCAGGATACAGTGACTTGGCTTGCTGATTCAAAATAAGTGTCTCTCTATAGAAGTTAGGAATCACTCAGGATCAGTCTTTGCAGAAGTAGATGCAAGGTGAGGGACTTTGGCTTGCTTGCAGTTACTTACAGGATGCTGACGGTCTGTGTCTTTCCTTGCAGAGATGCAGCTGTCAGGATTGTTGCTCTGCTTGTGTGCGATGTCTCTGGGTGAATTGCAGCACGTGGTTGTTTCACTCTGGGCGGTAACACGTTTGTCGATATGTGCACTCTCACTGTGGCAATGCTCTGACTCTGAAGGCCGCAGGAAAGGCATACATCTACTTGGGTGCAATACTGGGATCTATTTGTGCTTCTTCTGTGGTATTTTGTCAACTCTATTGCCACAGAAAAGGCAGGTTAGCTTTACAGGGCTGTTTAACTTTTATTTTATTTTTTGCGCACCGTCTCTTTAAGGGCTTGCAATTACACTCTGAGGCACACTTGATATGGCTTCTGCTCTAGCTCAGATGAGGTGCGTCTTCTCGCCTCCTCAGAGGGTAATAGTTCTACTGTAACTGTCCTCGGATCCTTGAAAGACTTTAAGAACATACCACTGGTACAAAAATAACTTTATTTATTGGTAACATCATCAGGATAGGGAATCAGGAACAAAGATGATGAGTTTTAGCAATATTGGTGCGATATAAGTGCAGTAAGTACACGTAGAATGTGTAGAATGTGGTAGAACTAGGGACAAACATACAAAATGAGCATTCAGTATATATTCTAACATATAATCACTAACATTGTCATTAGCAGCATTAATCAGTACACATAAACAAAGATAGTTCACCTATTTTCGCCTCATAGAATCTTAAGGGCAGTTTCTTTACTCTGGCATGCTCTCTGAAGATTCTGTCTCTAAGATGGCTGCTGGCATGTCTGGCTAGATTCTAGAAGATCTCAGAGTGAGGCTGGGTTCTGATTGGACTAGACTGTCAGGTGTCTGGAGTACTCAAATTAACCCTGTAATGTCTTGTGCTTAGCTGGCTATATTATAGCTGCTGGCTGTTACTTTACACACAAATAAACTTTAACAGCAGGAATAACTTTTCTGCTTGCCATACAACAGAGCATATAGAGGTATATATTGTTCTGTACTGCAAACTAGCGCTAAGTTGCTATAAACTTCTCTTATATTAGCAGTCACAATGAATTATGCAGTTCAAATGTTAGATTGGCTTGGGCGGGCAGCTACAAGATGTTCTGGCTAGCAGAGGGGCACGGCAGGTAGCAGAGTCTTTTGGGCCGAAGGTCACGGTACAAACGGAACAGGCAACAGAATCGTCAGACAGGCTGGGTCGAGGCAGGCAGATAACAAGAATCGTCAAACAGGCTGGGTCGAGGCAGGCAGATAACAAGAATCGTCAAACAGGCAAAAAGGGTCAAAACCGGGTGATCAATCAAAGGGTTAAACTGGAGAATAGTCGTAAGCAGGCAAGGTCAGGATCCAGAATTCAGAATGGTCAAAATAGCCAGGCAGGGGTCAAAACAGGAATCAGGCAGAATCAGACAATAGCACACAGCTCAGAAGCACCAGGAATTCAATCCTATCACGGGCAATGCATAAAGTAAAACTGTACCTTTAAATAGCATTTGAATTTCGCGCCCTTGCGCACTGACGTCACTACGTCAGCGCGCCTGCGCCTTTAAGAAATTCCAGAGCGCGCCGCGCGCGCCCTAGGATGCCGGCGCCTGCGGCCTACAGAGCCGCTCGTCGAGGCAGGCGTCCCTGCCGAGGGGGCGACAGGCGTCCCTATCGTCCCCCCCCCTAGACCACCAGGTATGTTCGTTACAATCATCTCTGGTCTAAATATTTAGAATTATTTGACAGGTCAAAGAGGAGGTTATTGTTCAATTTGGGGTTACTTAACATCTAATCATATATGGTCTAATGGTCTAATAATCTAATTCCAGGATTATTTCTATTTTATTTTTTTTGTGTGCTCTGAGTGTTATTTTATGTTATTTTAAGTTATTTTCAATTTTGAAAATTATAATTTATGTTCGAACTTTGTAACAATTTGCTGTTTACTCTAAATGATGTAACGGATGTTCAATTGGATTTTTACACTTGTATTGTATCATACTTGTTTATGAAACTAATAAACATGTTGAAAGAGAATTTTAGCAGATTTTTATAACACATAACAATTTTCAATATTTCGGAATGTGTACTTTTGGGGCTTTTATATAAAGCATAGCCTGTGTTCTGTGTTTGCAGGGGCTGAAGTGTCAGCCATGAAAATTCATATGTGCAATTGCAGGTCTCTACATTCAGCATAGTTAAGTTATACTGTGTATATTTGGTATTAAAATATTTGGAAGTTTTAAAGGAGAGGTATCTTTTATTATGTTATAGAACAGCCAAATCTAAGCAACTTTTCTTGTTTTGTTTTCATTATTTATTTTTTATAGTTTTATAGTTATTTGCCTTTTCTTCGGACTCTTTGCAGCTTTCAAATGGGCGTCGCTGACTCCCTTCTAAAACACAAATGCTCTGTAAGTCTACAAATTATTTTTAGTTTTTATTACTGATCCTTCTATTCAAGGTCCCAGCACTCTGTAGACTTTAATGGGTTTCTACAGAACTTATCTGTTATCTGATACTTAACCTAAGCCATTTAGCCAATTTAAGTGCCCCATTGCTACGCAGCAGCTTGTTAAAAATTGCAATAGCAGTGTTTTTGAAGCAAATAGATCAGCTTTACCAGAGCACGGCAACAGTACATTATGTTTTAATTGCTTTTAAACATGTTCACTTTTGGTGTTACTGTTCCTTTAAAGGTAGTTCAAGTACAAGTCCTAAATATGATTTCAGTCAATTAGTTTGTATGTTTATTACTTTATTTGTTCTGCCTGTGTCTGCATGAGTTTTGTCAAGGTACTCCAGTTTCCTTTCAAAACACACAGACCGGTTAAACTGGCACATGATAAAAGAAGAACTAAACCCCCCGCAATGTTAAGTCCCCACTGGCACCCCTCCGTTGGCTTCCCTCCTTGCTTCCCCCATGCAAAGTCTTACCCCAGAATTCTGTCACCTCTTGAAATAGTGACCGCACATGCAGAGTGAGCGTAGCGGAGCTCACGGGCACCATCTTCTCTTCGGTAATCTTTGTGTCTTCTTCCTCCCCTTCGGCAATTTCCGTCTCTTTTGGCACATGAGCAGTTGTCGCAAACCGGAAGATTGTTTCAACTGCACATGCAACATTATGTCGCTCACTTCACAAAGATTACCGAAGAGAAGAAGATGGTGTGCTCACTGCTGTGCTCACTCTGCATGTGCGGTCACTATTTCAAGAAGGGACAGAATTCTGGGGTAAGATTGTGCAGGGGGGAGGCAGGGAGCGGGCCAATATAGGGGAGTCAGTGGGGACTTAACATTCTCAGGGGGGGGGGTTTAGTCCTCCTTTAAACCGACCGTAGTGAGAGAGAGTGTGTGCGTGTGTGTATACTAGTGAATGATCTAACATGATGTAAACCCCAGAGTTTGTTACATCATCATTCTGTTAAAATGCAGTGAATAGCAACATTTCAAAAAACTAATGTAACTAATGCTTTAATCACTTTACATCAGTGAATCACTATGTAGGGACCCTGAGCTTTTGGGTTAAATTATGCAGGCAGTTCCTCTTTAGTATTTGGACACCTAAGGGTAGGCAGCTATGTCCCTTGCTGGGTCCACATTAGTTCACAAAGATTGTCCACTAGATGGCACTGTTTGTCAATATAAAGGGGTTTCGCACCATGCGGTCTGGGTCTGTCCTGGGACTTTGCCTCACTGAGAGGTACTACAGGTCCAGGTCTGCAGGGGAAGTTAGTTAAGTGTGAGTTAGTGATAGTGAATACAGTAATAGTCACTCTAGGAGTGAGAGTCAGCACAGGGTAGCTAGTGAGCAGATGTGGCTCCAACGTGGAGAAATTGTGGGGTAAGGACCCCGTGGTATTTGAACCACTAGAGCAGGGACTACAGTGGGTGAGTTGAGGACTAGATAGGGTACCAAGACCAAAGACCCCAGGCTGAATACAGTGGGTGAGGTGAGGACCAAGTCCGGTGCCAAGATACAAGACCCCAGGCTGAGAAACCCATGCCTTAGTGCTTCACCAGAGGGATAGTGCCCAGTGAGAGTGATAACTTTTCCCCAAGTCTATTGTTGCTGTGATTTTGATACACATTGAATATTAGCCCGTCTGCTGTACCTTGTACCCCTGGAGGGAATATTTCTGTTTGAAGCTATTCTATGATTGCTGTGAACATCAAAGTGCTTGTGAACTACATTGCCACTGTTCTCTGTAAATAAACCAGTTATAGTTTACTGCAAAGAAACTGTCTGGCTGAATATCCTGCTGCATTTATCCACACCAGGTACCGGGAGTTGCACGGGTACACTGGGGGTATGGGCACACTTCAAGCAGTTTTAGCCTGGTCACACATCACCTTAATACACAGCAAAAGTACACTCAAGGGCGTGCTACAACTATAGATATATATATATATATATTGGTGGTCCTATGCTTTTAATTATAGGCGTTGGTTTAAGCAATCTCTCTCTCTTAAAAGACCTTGCTGGCGGGGGAGGATTTAGCTTTCAGATTGAAACCAATGCACAACACACATTGTCTACAGGTAATGCTATTATGCAGAGAAGTATCTTTTTATATTGTGACCTGAGTTAAGTAAGTTAGGGACCGCCATATGGGGTTTACCTTGACGTGGTATGGTGGCTTTTCAACTTTATGATCATAACTTTGTAACTAAAAACCCCTATTTTGTAAATATATGCATTTGCATTTATATTGAATTACTTATGAGACAGGGGCACTCAAGGGTGTGCTACAACTATATATATATATATATATATATATATATATATATATATATATATAGATAGATAGATATATATATATATATATATATATATATATAGATAGATATATAGATATATATATATAGATAGATATATATATATATATATATTACCGTATATACTCGTGTATAAGCCGACCCGTGTATAAGCCGAGGTACCTAATTTTACCTACAAAAACTGGGAAAACTTATTGACTCGCGTATAAGCCTAGACACAACTAAGACCCTTTATGCTACAATCACTACAGCGCAAACTAAATAAATTTGTCCCCCCCCAGTGGATTTATATTACAGATATTTTTCAGCTGAGACAAAATATACTTTCCACTAGCAATTATACACACATAGACACACATATACTTTACACACACACTCTTCCCACAAAATAATCACACACACACACACATTTCTCGCCTCCTGCCAGCCCCTTACCTCGTCCCTGGGAGGCGGCAGCGATGTTGACGCAGGCTGAGGGAGGGACGGACGGCAGGGAGAGGGGTTACCTCAGACTTTCACACTCCGTGGTATCATGGAAGTCAAGCGGCGCCCCCCATGTTGCTTTATTTCCCAGCATGCTCATGGCGGCGCCTCCTCTCCTCTCTCCCCCTTGTGCTGAGAAAGTTTCTAATACCGGTAGTTCTCTGTTTGTGTCGGACACAGACTGCCAGTTCCGCGCTGGGGCTGCTGAGGTCGCTCTCCCCGACTCTCCGGCTCCTCCTCCCCCATTGGCCGGAAGGTGAGACCCGGCGGCAGCAGCTGGAGACGAGGGAAGAGCCGCGGAGAGACACAGACGCTCCCGGGGGAAGCGGAGAGAGCGCGAGAGACACACAGAGGTGCTGCCCGGGGACTGCGCGGATACGGCTCGGAGCAGAGAGAGGGGAGGCGGCCGGTCAGTTCCGGTTAGAGGAGCCGCTTGTGCCCGGGGATCGCTAATTCCTTACTCGCCCCGTTACCGACACCGCCGCGCCCAACACAGACCCCCGGCTCACAGCCATTTCTTCCTCCCTTTGTGCCTGCTCTTTCCGGATCCCGTCCCCTCCCGGTGCTGGGCGGGTGCTACGGACAGAGGGAGCCCCCTGCAGGCAGCGCGGACACGTCGAGCCCCGGGGAGGGAAGTGTCACCTTAGGCAGGAGCCCCTCCTGACATTGTACCATACTTACCCGCGTATAAGCCGAGGTCAATTTTTTCAGCACATTTTGGGTGCTGAAAAACTCGGCTTATACACGAGTATATACGGTATGTAGAATAATTTTATCCTGTGTTTTAACATTTTTTATCATCACTTTGTAACTAAAAACCCCTGTTTTGTAAATATATGCATTTGCATTTATATTGAATTACTTATGAGACAGGGGCACTCAAGGGTGTGCTACAACTATATATATATATATATATATATATATATATATATATATATATATATATATATATATATATATATATATATATATATATATATATATATATATATATATATTATGTAGAATAATTTTATCCTGTGTTTTAACATTTTTTAAAGCCAAAAATGTGAGTTCAACCTCTTTAGCTGAAAGGCAACTTGCTGTGTTTTTATTTAGACATCATCATAATGTCTGAATTGTTTGCTGAGCTTTATGAAAGCACTTACCTGATATGATCAAAGAAATTCCCTAAAATGATTTTTCTATCAGTTAGTGTTTAGCTTTAATAAGTAATCAAGATAGTTATTGGCCCATTAGTACATTTTAAGCCAAATAATAATGGAAAAGAGAAAAAAAGAGTAACCAAGGGAATGCCATCTACTTCCCCATTATAAAACCAACGCCAGTGGTGTGTTCGCATAGAATTACTATTTACTTCAGGTTTCCCTTTCCTGCACTTTATCTATATTAGAGTGACTTTTGGTTGTGTAGTCATTTTAATGCATTCATGGAGTACACAAAGAGCTTGGAAAAGTCATCAATGTTTTTATTCCTGGATGGAAAAAGTCAAGCCCAGCAGCTGTTGGGAATTACAAATGTACAGCTCTACAGTAGATTAGATTCCTAAAGCCAAAGCATGCTTTACATCTGGTATGCAGGCTCCCCTGTTTTGACTGTTGAGAAGGAGCATGTGTGTACTAGAAACATGAAGATAGAAATAGGTCATAGAGGTATATTGTTATGGACGGAGTCCCAAACCCAGAACTAACACCAAGGTCCCGGTAGATTTGTGAGGAGCCCTCCATTACTCGGGTGCTGCCCCGGTCTTATTGTGAGCGGACCAGGGAAAGAGTTTTGGCAGGCAAGGGAACCGAACGTAGTATTAAAATGGATAACAAGAAGTATGGTCGAGGGACAGGCATGGTTGATACCAATCAGAAGAGGCAGAACAGATTCAAGTGATGACAGAGTAGTCGTGATCAAAGGCAGAGTCAAACACACCAATCTCACAGTACAAGGCAGGATCCGAGAGAGTCGTCAATACACTGGCAAGGGTCAGGACAGGCAGTGAACTAGACAAGGACAGGGACAGGCAGGGTCAAGAACAGATCAGGAACACACGGAAACCCATGAACTATAGAAATAGACCTTTACTTTGGGCTATAAACATTAGGCAAGAGCCCTTAAAATTTTTAAACTTTGTGCCAATGCGCAATAACACAGTGCTCTGAATAAGCATG
Source organism: Xenopus laevis (assembly GCF_017654675.1). Lineage (NCBI taxonomy): Eukaryota > Metazoa > Chordata > Amphibia > Anura > Pipidae > Xenopus > Xenopus laevis. The sequence continues at coordinate 68,649,404 of NC_054373.1, forward strand.
AAGATACCTGAGCACTGAAATATTGTTCCAAAGGCTGATTTACTCTTTCTGTCTGACCATTGGTCTGAGGGTGATATGCAGATGAGAAAGACAAATCAGTTTCCATGAGAGAACAAAAGGCCCACCAAAACTTAGACACAAATTGAATCCCTCTATCAGAAACATGTGTAATGTACAAAAGGGCCCCATGAGAATTAAAAATATTGGACAGGAAGAGTTCAGCAAGAGATTTGCCAGAGGGGAGGGAGGGAAGGGGAACAATATGAGACATTTTACCAAAATAATCCACTACCACCCAAATGACAGTATTCCCTCTAGAGGGAGGTAATTCCACAATGAAATCCATGGATATATGAGTCCATGGCTTTTCAGGGATAGGAAGTGACTTAGCAGACCCTGCGGTAAGGATCTAGAAGGTTTGGAACATTGGCAAACTGGGCATGAATCAATAAAATTCTCAACACGGCCAAGGTATTTGGAGTCAAGCAGGGCCGGGCCAGGCCAGCTGGGCGCCCCAGGCAACCCAGCCAGCCACATTGCCCCTCTGCCAAACGCCACTACATGAGCGCGCCCATGCACGCCTACGTGAGTGCACGCACGCATGCGCGCTGAACTACAGCATCACCCCCTCCCGGTGACCGCGAGCTGACACGGGTTACTCATTCACCTCATAGGCGCACAGGAACAAGCCGGATTCAGAGGCCCGGACTGGGGTAGGCAGTATTAGAAGGTACGTGCCTGGCGCCCCCAAGCTTTGCGCCCTAGGCACGTGCCTACTCTGCCTACCCCTAGTTCCAGCCCTGGAGTCAAGGTACAAAAAGGATCAGGCAGAGACAAGTCATGGACAGGTGGAGGGTCAAAAGGCAGGCGGCAAGGTTCGGAGGTCAGATGAAAGGCAAAAAGGTCAAAATCCAAATGATCCATTCGATAAAAAGCTTTGGCTGCAGTCAGGAAACTGAGAACCAGCTTGGGCACTCAATACAAGCCAAAAGTGCCATTTATTTTTTAATTTGGTGCCATACGTGAAGTCAGTGCGTCCGCCGATGACATAACGCATCTTTATTGCGCATGCGCGTCAATGTCGCCATTGCGCATGCACGTCTTCATTTTCTTGCGGCCTGAACCGGATCTGAAGGTAAGAATGTGCGCCAGTCTCCCGGGTGCCTTACACCCCTGTCCTTTTTCTCAACAAAAAAGAAGCCGGCACCTGCAGGAGAAGAGGATGGTTTTATGAAGCCTCTTTCCAGGTTCTCCTTTTTTTTAAATAATTTTATTAGAATTCCAGCATAAAACACATTGATTTCACTATTGTAATGTTACAATCAAGCTATTTTTTAACTTATATGGGGGCCCTGATCATCAATAGCTTTTGTGTGTGGGGGGGTTTTAGTGCTGATGTCTGTGTGGAGCTTGGGGACCGTGGCCCTGAAAATTTTGTTGTACTTGGCCCCGTGATTTCTAATGTAGGCCCTGGGGTTTAAATATGTGGTTCCCATGAGTTCTTGTTCTAAGTCTATATTACTGTAAGAGTTGGTGTTATAGATCCAGTCTCCAGGATGACGTAGCAGGGAGGCTTCATTGTAGTCTCTTGTGTTCAGGAAATGAATGCCTCCATTTGTCTTGGATTGTTGGAGTTTGAACATGGTGATCCTAGGTCGCTTTCCTCCCCAAATAAAGTTTTTAAATATTTTGTTTATTAATTTATGGTCTGTTTTAGGTAATAAGGTAGCATCTGGAGTTTGTATAACAGCTTAGGAAAAAAAACATTTTGATGATTTATGCTTTTCCCAAAAGCGAAAGGCTTGTTGTTTTCCAATTTGCCAAGTCATTTTGGATACTGGATATGGTTTGGCTTATATATAATATATAGGTATCTGTGTGGTGGTTTGTGCCTAGATAGGTGATGTAATGCTGTGCTTTTTTGAAGAGGATGTCTTGTGTCCAGCCACTATGAATAGTGTGGTTTAACTTGATAGCTTCTGATTTTTCATAGTTTATTTTTAAACCTGAGAAAGTGGCATATCTGTTTATAGTTTCCATGATTACAGGAATGTCGCGGTTTGGTATGTTTATGAATACTGTAGTGGAGGTGAGAATCCGCGCTCTGCCAATTAGCACCTGATGAATGAATGCATCAATCCTCCCGAGCAGATGTACTGAACATCCAAAACCATTAAACTTTCAGTAGGAGAGAGGAGAGCACTCAAACGCAGATTAACTGCTTGTGGTTAATATTTATTTAAGCTGCTATACACTATATATGTATAGCAGCTTAAATAAATATTAACCACAAGCAGTTAATCTGCGTTTGAGTGCTCTCCTCTCTCCTACTGAAAGTTTTATGTTTATGAAAAGCATGATATCATCTGCAATTGCTATTATTTTGTATTGTGTATGTCCTATGGTGAGTACTTGGAATGTGTGGTTTTTGGCTAGGTGTCTAAGTAGTGGATCTAAAACTATATTAAAGAAAAGTGGGGACAGAGGACAGCCTTGTCTGGTGTCTTTCCTAATGGGGAATTTGGAACAAGAGATCCAAAATGCTTACCTCTGTGGTGGTTGTGAGCAAATTGCCACTTTGGAGGCTCGAGTTAGAACACTAGAGCAACACATTGCAACACTGCAGTCAATTGACAATCTTAAAGGAGAAGGAATGCTAGGGAGGCATTTTATTGCCAATAGATTAGCTGCAATAGTGCAAGCTAGAATGCCATATTTATTCTGTTGAATGTTTTACCACACCTGAGTAAAAAGCTCTAGAAACTCTCTGTTTGTTTAGGATAGGATTGCAGTATTAATGTGATATGACATCACTTCCTGCCTGAGTCTCTCCCTGCTCTGGGCTCAGATTACAGTAGAGAAGGGGGGAAGAGGAGCAAACTGAGCATGCTCTTGCCCAGGGCAATGAGGTTTAAGCTGAAGGCAGGAAGTCTGATACAGAAGCCCATGTGAACACAATAGAAGGAAAGAAATGCAGTTTCTTTTGACAGGGGACTCAGAGCAGCACTACTTTGGGGGTTTATTGGTATATTTAGATGGACCTTTCTGATAAGGCTTACTTAGTTTTAACCTTTCCTTCTCCTTTGATAGGAGTCTCTTGCTCACTGAGCAGGACCTAGTGGGGTCAGATAGTTTGGGGGGAACAGAACAGCAGCAGGATATTTAGGCAGCTAGCTGGGTGACAGTTAGAAAATCTAAGGTGGGCAAAAGGAAAATGGAGGCTGATCCGGAGCCTATACATCACAACAAATTTGCCAGATTGTGCGATGATGATGATGGGAGTACGAACTCTGGATTGGCAATTCTAGATGGGGCTGATCTCTCTTACAGCCGGGAGACCAGTTTCTCTAGTAGTGTTGGGAAGGAGAGCAGAGCCAGACCTAAGCAAATTGTGGTTGTAGGGGATTCAATTATTAGAAAAATGGATAGGGTAATCTGTCGTCCAGATCACTACAACCGAACAGTTTGCAGTCTACCTGGTGCCAGGGTTCGGCATATGGTTGATCGGGTAGACAAATTATTGGGTGGGGCTGGACATAACCCAACTGTCTTATGACAAAATAAATGGTAGATGGAAGACTTTAAAGAGTGATATCAGGGATCTAGGCTCTAAGATCAAGGTCTTCCAATGTAATTTTTTCTAAAACTTTGCCTGTGCCACATGCAAGTTTAGGAAGAGAGCTGGAGCTTAGGGAGCTAAATGCATGGCTCAAGTCTTGGAGTAGGAAGGAAGGGTTTGGGTTCCTAGAGCATTGGAATGATTTTTCCTTGGGGTACAACCTATACAGTTGTGACAGTTTGCACCTCAATGGAAGCGGGTTCACTGTGCTTGTAACGACTTACCCTGGTGGTGGGACAGCAGGGACGCCTGCCGCCCCCTTGGCGGGGACGCCCGCCACACGTCCATCTTCTTCCTGCGCCTTGTAACTAAGGGCGACTCTGTGGTATTTATAGGCGCATGTGACGCCAGGGCGCAAGGCCGCAAAATTCAAATCTATTTAAAGTGGCAGTTTGTATTTTTCAGTGCCCGTGATAGGATTTGTTCCTGTTGCTATTCTGATCCTGATAACCTGTTTGATTACCTGTTGTGACCCCCTGCCTGTTCTTGACAATTCTACTCTCTGTATCCTGAGCCCTTGCCTGATATCCGACGCCGATTCTGCCTTAATCCTCTGATTGACTTCCTGGTTTGACCCTCGCCTACCTGACTACGTTGTTCTCTGCCTGCCCTGACCTGGCCTGATCTGACTACTCTTTTTCTTAACGTCTTGTACCGCGACCTTCGGCCTAAAGACTCTAGCTAACAGTCGTGCCCCTCTGCTTATCCAGAACCTCTAGCCTTGCACCTCTCATTTAAGTCCTGGTGGCATCCAAGTAGCTGAGGGCTCCTCCCGAAGCCAAAGGAGGTCACGCTACAGGTGAAGCACGAGCTGAGACCAGGGTACTTGGCATTTGTTCTGGTGTTGGGTGCCGACCGTGACAGTGCTAGGGGAAATAATGGCTAAGAGGTTGGAGGAGTGTTTAAACTAGGCAAGGGGGGGGGGAATGAGATAAAGAATTATGGGGAAGCTAGGGTAGACGGGGCAGTGGGATTAGTAAGGGGTCATGGGGGAGGAGTGGAGGAGGCATACAGTTTACCAGCAAAGGTGGTCCCTCTGTTTCAAGGAAAACAGACTAATACTAATTTAACATATACAGTAATTCTTCACTAAGTAATGTTAATTTCAAAAGTAAAAGTAGTAACCTACTACCATACAGGGGATGCTAGCAAATGCACAGAGTTTGACAGGTAAAATGGGAGACCTAGAATTAATTGCATGCTCTAAAAATTATGATATAATTGGTATCACTGAGACCTGGTTGGATGAAACATGTGACTGGACTGTGAATTGAAATGGTTACACCCTTTTTGGGAGGTAAAGAGGGATTAAAAAGGGTGGAGGAATGTCTTTGTATGTAAAGCCAGTAATAAAGCCATGCAATAAAGAAATAACCATAGCTGGCACTGGTGAGGGTGTAGAATCCCACTGGGTAGAGATTTTTACTGGGCAAAAGGTTACAAAGTATGCTATGCTGGTGTATGCTATAAACCACCTTGTATAAGTGACGAGTATGAAGCCCAGCTACTCTTGCAGATACAAGCGGTGGGCCATGTGAGGGTCAGTATGTATCTATATTTTAATGTGAATTTAAATAAAATATTTATTTACTGAAGAAAAAAGCATTGGGACAGGTATCTTTTGATATAAATCTTTTTGGGGTAATAGGGTTGCCAAGACAGAAAAAGCTAATAGGTTTGTAAATATGCTGAATGACAACTTTTAATTCCAGCTCGTTCAAGAACCTACTAGGAATAACTCTTTTTTGGACCTTGTAATAACTAAAAATACTGAACTCATCTCTAGCATTTGTGTGGGCGAGCATTTAGGGAATAGTGATCATAAAATGGTCTCCTTTGAGATTCTGTTGCAGAAGCAATTCTATAAGTTTAACACTAAATTTCAGACGTGCAAACTTTGACAGTATCCTTATACTGTCAAAGTTTGCACGTCTGAAATTTAGTGTGTTTGCACGTCTGAAATTTAGTGTTTTACTTATAGAATTGCTTCTGCAACAGAATCTCAAAGGAGACCATGGAGTCTCAATTCTAGTAATACAACTAATGATGTATCATTAGTTGTATTACTAGAATTGGGACGATTAAGAAGGAAACCTTCAATAACTGGTTCCTCATTTGTGTAGACAGATGAAAAATATGAGTTCAGAATCTGCGCTTTTATTTTGTTCATCAACCAGCTGACCCCCCTCTGATATTAAAGGTCCCACCCCTTCCTTCTTAATTTTGTTACTTTTATTTTAGCTTGCCTTAAAGCTTTTTTGCATGATTTATTGGCCTCCTTGTACCTTATAAATGATTTGGCTGTCCCAGCTAACTTGAAAGCCTTAAAAGCACGTCTTTTCTTACCGACCTCAACACCAAAACTTCCATTGAACCAAAAAGGTTTTGCTTTGTAACAACGTTACTTGCTTACAAGGGGAATATACTGACATGTATATTTATGAAGCAGCATTTTAAAGACTTTCCATTTTTGTTCTGTGTTTAACCCTGTGAAAAGCATTTCCCACGTAATATGTTGTATAGATGCAACACATGAGGAAATTCAAAAGCGACTAGAACATGTTAAGATAAACAAAGTTCCAGGGCCAGATGGTATTCATCCCAGGGTACGTAGCAAGCTTAGCTCTGTAATTGCCAAAACACTTTACTTAATTTTTCAGAATTCATTGAGGTCTGGCATAGTGCAGAGAGACTGGCGAATTTCTAATGTGGTGCCTCTATTCAAAAAAGGATCCCGTTCTCAGCCTCAAAACTATAGGCCAGTTAGTCTGACGTCAGTAGTAGGAAAGCTTTTCGAAGGGTTAATAAAGGATAAGATACTGGACTTTATAGCAAATCATAGTAATATGAGTGTGTGCCAGCATGGTTTTATGTGTAATAGATCTTGCCAGACTAACTTAATATCCTTTTATGAGAAGGTAAACAGGGACCTAGATTCTGGGATGGCAGTGGATGTGATTTACTTAGACTTTGCTAAAGCATTTGATACAGTGCCACTCAAAAGGTTACTGGTTAAATTAAATAACGTTGGCCTGGAACATAGTATTTGTACCTGGATAGCGAACTGGCTAAAAGATAGACTACAAAGAGTGGTGGTAAATGGAACATTTTCTAATTGGACCAGTGTTGTTAGTGGAGTACCGCTGGGCTCTGTACAAGGTCCCTTGCATTTCAACTTGTTTATTAATGACCTGGAGGTGGGCATTAAAAGTACTGTTTCTATTTTTGCAGATGATACTAAATTATGCCGAACTATAGGTTCTGCGCTGATGCTGCCACTTTGCAGTGAGTAAACTGGAAAATGAGGTTCAGTGTTGATAAATGCAAGGTTATGCACTTTGGCAAAAATAATATAAATGCAAGTTATACACTAAATGGCAGTGTGTTGGGAGATTCCTTAAATGAAAAGGATCTAGGGTTTTTTGTAGATAACAATTTGTCTAATTCTGGGCGGTGTCATTCTGTGGCTACTAAAGCAAATAAAGTTCTGTCTTGCATAAAAAAGGGCATTAACTCAAGGGATGAAAACATAATTTTGCCTCTTTATAGGTCCCTGATAAGGCTTCATCTGGAGTATGCAGTGCAGTTTTGGACTCCAGTCCTTATGAGGGATATAAATAAGCTGGAGAGAGTGCAGAGATGTGCAACTAAACTGGTTAGAGGGATGGAAGACTTGTCAAGGTTGGGGTTGTTTTCTCTGGAAAAAAGGCGCTTGCGAGGGGACATGATTACACTTTACAAGTACATTAGAGGACATTATAGGACAAATAGCAGGGGACCTTTTTACCCAAAAAGTGGGTCACTGTACCAAAGGCCACCCCTTTAGACTAGAAGAAAAGAAATTTTATTTGAAGCAACGTAGGTGGTTCTTCACAGTCAGGACAGTGAGGTTGTGGAATGGTTATGTTGTGATGGCTGATTCAGTTAATGCCTTTAAGAATGGCTTGGATGATTTTTTGGACAGACATAATATCAAAGGCTATTGTGATACTAAACTCTATAGTTAGTATAGGTATGGGTATATATAATGTATGTGAAAGTATGGAGGGGTGTGTGTATGGATGCTGGGTTTTCATTTGGAGGGGTTGAACTTGATGGACTTGATGTCTTTTTTCAACCTGATTTAACTATGTAACTATGAATCTATTGGAATTTATATTGTTTACTGTAAGAAAGGCTGATGGGGACATGTATAGATTGCAGAAGAGTTTCACTAGTTGGTGAACAAAATGTTGGAATTTAAGTAATCTAAGAAGGTGGGTGTGGTATATCCTCTGAAACACTTTTTCTGCGTCTCAATTTAGTAATATTCCATGTTTGCATTTTTCTATGTTGTGTAAATATATGTAGGCTAGGATCTGCTTGGTGGATTTTACTGAATGTCTTCCTTTTGTGAAACCTAGTTGAATCGGAGTCAGGATTCTAGGTAGGATAAATTGTAATCTATCTGCCATGATTTTTGAGAGTAGCTTTAAGTCTTGGTTTAGGAGAGAGATGGGACGATAGGATTGTGGTTTTGTGGAATCGCTATCTCTTTTTGGAAGGAGGATTATTCGGTCTTCGTTTGCATCTGGCTATAGTGGAAGACCTTGGAGTGTGTTATTAAAAGTGTATGGAGTGTTGGGGTTAAATCTGGTGCTATGATTTTATTGAACTAAGCATTGAAGCATCTGGGGCCGGGGGATTTGTCTAGTTTCAGAGATTTAATTGCTTGTAGGATTTCAGTTTCTGTGTATGTTGGTGTATGTTCCTTTTTTCCACAGTTAATTTGGCCAAATTTACTTCTTGCATTATTGGTATTTGAAGCATAGAAAGTACTGTGCCATTGTTTTGGTAATTTGTACAGTAGATGTGATCCATCCTTGGCTACCCTGGAGTTTATGAATGTGTGTTTGTGGGTTGTGTTGTTTGATAATTTTTGCTAATAGTTTACCTGTTTTGTTTCCCCACATAAAATATCAATTGCGCATATGTTTAGTTGTGCTTTTTCTGTTAAAAAGATGTCAAAGTTTTTGGTTTCTTTGTATTTCTCATGGGATTATTTTGTGTTATTAGCTTTCAATGTGATGTATGCTTGTGAAAGTTCTTTTTGTAATATATGGCATTATATTGCTTTCTCCCATGTGCCAAGTATGTGGTGATATGTCCCTGTAAAACCGGTTTGGCTGCTGCCCACAGGAGGCTTGGATTGTCCCAATGGGTAAGATTATCATCCACATAGTTTGCCCAGGTGGTTTTTATGTGTTGTTTAAAATCATTGTTGTTGTAAGATATGCAGGGAAGCGCCCATTATTTTGTGTTATTAGCTTTCAATGTGATGTATGCTTGTGAAAGTTCTTTTTGTAATATATGGCATTATATTGCTTTCTCCCATGTGCCAAGTATGTGGTGATATGTCCCTGTAAAACCGGTTTGGCTGCTGCCCACAGGAGGCTTGGATTGTTCCAATGGGTAAGATTATCATCCACATAGTTTGCCCAGGTGGTTTTTATGTGTTGTTTAAAATCATTGTTGTTGTAAGATATGCAGGGAAGCGCCCATTAAATGATCTTGGTTGGGGCTGGGGATGTTGTATGTATAGTGTTATGGGGACAAGGTCTGAGATTATTATTATATTTCAGACAGTTGTATGGTATGTAGGAGTGTTTGAGAGATGAAAATGTAATCAATGTGAGAGAATGTCCTGTGGACTCCAGAATAGAAGGTGTATTCTTTAGAGGTAGGATGCATATATCAAAAGGAGTCTTGTATCTGTAAGTGAGTGCATAGTATTTTGAGATATTTAGCTCTGTCTGCAGTTGGTCTAGAGAGGGTACCTGAGTTGTCTAAGTATCCACCATGATCACGTGTGCTGCCTCCTTTGTAAAAGTTCTGTAAAACAGATTTGATTAGCATCATTGGGTACCTATATATTTGCTACAATATAAGGAACATTCGAGATTTCTATTAATAACAGTAGGTATCTGCTTTGTTTGTCCTTGAATGTTTTTATTACATGCAAGTTAAGTGATTTATTAAATATTGTGACTACTCCCCTAGTTTTCCTTATATATAAGGCCTCTATACAGTGGCTTAAAGGGGTTGTTCACCTTTGAGATAACTTTCAGTATGAAGTAGAGAGCAATATTCTGAGATAATTTGCAATTGGTTTTCATTTTTTATTTTTGAAGGTTTTTATGTAGCAGCTCTTCAATTTGCATTTTAAGCAATCTGGTAACTAGGGCCCAAATTACCCTAGCAACCATGCATTGATTTGAACAAGAGACTGGAATATGAAAAGGAGAGGGTCTGAATAGAAGGATCAGTAATAAAAAGTTGCAATAAAAATACATTTGTAGCCTTACAGAGCATTTGTTTTTTAGAAGGGGACAGCGACGTCCATTTGAAAGCTGCAAGGAATCAGAAAAAATGAATCACGTGTGCTGCCTCCCAAGAGTCCATTATTTGTAAAAGTTCTGTAAAAAAGATTTGATTAGCATCATTGGTTTTTATTAAATATTGTGGCAACTCCCCTAGTTTTCCTTGTATATGAGGCCTCTATACAGTGGCTTAATGTATAAATTTATTATATTTTATTATTTTACAGATTTGGATTGATCTGTGCGGATTACCATTACAAACAGATTTATTAAGAATGAATGACTGATGAGACAGAAATATGAACCTAAATGTTATTCAGATAAATGATACAAAAATAATTTTTCTCTTTGTGGAATTGTTGGGAGAAATGATACAATGTAGCCACAAGATGGCACTGTTGGAAGAAGTATACCGTAAATTGTTGCAAAACTGATGTGTCAGTAACTTGAAAAAGGGCTGGATATAGGCCCGAAATGTTGTAATGTTACAGATCTAAAGCCATGAGGTGAATAAAGGCTTTTTAAATTACCGTTGCATGGAGCTGTGTCATATACTGGATTTAAATTGACTGGGTTGGCTTGTGGACCACCGGACACGTGCACCATTACATAACAAGAGGTGGAAATTGGGTGAGTGCTGACTAAAAAACTGCTATTGACTTAGATACATTTTGTTCAAAGGGATTCTCCTACCAGCTATCTACACTGATCATGGCAGTTATACTGATGTTTAACTGCTACCTACCATGACTATGAATCCAGCGGTTGATCCAAAGACAAAATGAGAGCCTGTCTTTTTGAGGAAATTATGACATTGTGCACATTTGGGGACTTACTAATAGTATATATTAAATATATATCCGGTATATCTGGTATTTCATATTATAGCTGCTTGCCTCCTAATATATATAACAGTAATTCAGCAACCATATACATGCATTAGGCCACCACAACATAGCAAACTTTGCTGAGCAAAGCAAGACTTTATGGGGGGTTATTTATTAAGATTAAAGATTTTGTGAGGTTTTATCCAACTCGAATAAACTCACAATTTAAACAAACACAAATGTTTGTGTAACACCTATTTGGGCCATACAGGGTCAATTCACCAGCTAGTGCACTAGAGCAAGGGTTACACGTGACTCTAACACTTCAGGCTAGGGCCTTCGCTATATGGAAGATTAAAGGTGTGGTGTAACTACAACTCCCACAGGCTACTGTGCAATAACAAAAGACTTGGGCGCAAGGAGGTTCTTAATGAAACAGGAACAAGGTTTATTGCTATGCACAAAGCAAGTGACCACATGTTTAGTACTCACATCACAGTGAATCAGAGGAAAGTGCGCAGGTACACATCATGCAGCTTTACACAGGCTGACACTCACTTAGGAGAGACTTGGCAGGCATCCCACTTCACCTCTGCAAACATATTCCAGGTAGTGGTCTCTGGATCAACCTCAGGGCAATCACTCTCTCCTGATTCCCTCTCCGCTGGGATCCCTATACTACAGGCAATATGGCCTGGGAGAGATACCTCCAATCTATCACTCCTGCGTTGGAGCTCAGAACTGCTCTTTTTAGCTCAACCCTGACTATGGGCGAAATTTATGAAGAAGCGTATTTAAATACGTACGATTACCGCTACAATACACAATCATTCGCTACTGTTCGCTATTGTCGTGTTTAAAAAATATCCGTTGATTCATTATCCATCGGATTCGGATAGTGTGCATGCGCATCATATCGTATGCATATCATATCGATGCCCATGTGTATCGAATGCAGATCGCAGACCACGTATATTAGTAGCGTAAGTTGATTAATGACGTTTATGCACATGTGCAAACACTTGCCTTTGCGTAAATTAAAGCGCTTACCTAAAATCTCGTGAGAAAAGGCATGCGTGTGCTTCTTTGCAGTAGAGATGTCGCATCACACCAAAGCAGGCCGAAATATCAAGTTTACATTTGATGAATATTGTGCATTAGTCAACAAAGTGGTAATGTATTATGACAATATATATGGGCATTTGGCGCCAAAGACTTCGCAGGCAAGGAAACGTGCACTCTGGGATAAAATCTGTGAAGCTGTTAATGCAGTTGGAGCACATCCAAGAACAGTGGATAATTGTAAAAAACGAATAAGTGATATCAAAAGGCTTTTAAAAAAGAAGTTAGCAGAGGAAAAAAGTCTGCACGAGCAACTGGTGGAGGTGGACCAATCCAAATGCATTACCTTGATTATGAAGAAGAATTTAAAAAGGTTCTTGGTCAAAATATAATTGATGGAATCGATGGACATGTTGATACTGATGGTAAGTGTGAGTGTAATTTATGTTTTTTTTAAAAATAGTGTATGGATATTGTGGGGGTTCACTCGCTGGTAGGCTGCAAAAGAGGCGACTTCACACACCAGGAACGGTTTAAGGGCTTCCTGCCCGCGTTTATTTTCCAGCGGCTGCAGAAGTTTCCCCTCGCAGGGGGAAGGTAACCAAAAAACAGCAGTTTAACAGAAATATCCAGCCTCCTGGCTAACACAAAATAAATGCTTTGCTTTCTCTCCTGAAGCTGAGCAATACCAGCAGTTTGTCTCACACACATTCAGCACTGCTGCTCAGCATCAGGTGTACTAAATAGGCCTAGGGCCTCTTGAAAACCTGGCCTACGGATTTGGGAATCCGCCCCACCCTACTCTTGCGGGTTCCCAGTAAGACCAGTCCCGGATCAGCAATTACAAAAACCTTGCAGAGAGACATAGTGTTTCTCTGCTAACAGCACTACTGGTCTCACCTCAGCAACAATATCTGAGAATCCGTGGCCCAACATACATTCCATCAATCACTTTTCCCCAGGAAACTGGGGACCTTTTTGTCACCATACCACATATCCCCCCCCTCTGCTCAAGCCCGTAGGGCTGAGCACAGTATGCTACTAATGCATGTACCCTGGAGAGAGCATCTGCATTCCCTTGCATCTTTCCAGGTCTATGTTCTACTGAGAATTTGAAATTTTGAAGGGACAAGAACCATCTGGTGACCCTGGCGTTCTTTTCCCTATTTTGGGCCATCCATTTAAGTGGGGCATGGTCAGTGACAAGTTTGAACTGCCTCCCTAACAGATAGTATCTCAAGCTCTCCAGTGCCCACTTGATGGCCAGGCACTCTCTCTCTACAATGGCATACCTGCGTTCAGCGGGGGTTAGCTTCCTGCTTAGGTATGCTACTGGGTGTTCTTCCCCATTCACTACTTGTGACAGAACAGCCCCTAACCCAACTTCAGAAGCATCAGTCTGTACAAGAAACTCTTTCTTGAAGTCAGGAGCTATCAGCACAGGGTATCTGCACAGGGATGCCTTCAAGTTTAGAAAAGCTTCCTCTGCCTCTGGGGTCCATGTAACTGTTCCAGCTTTACTCCCTTTTGTGAGGTCAGTAAGCGGGGCTGCTAGGGTGGCAAAATTGGGGACAAACCTCCTGTAATATCCCACTATCCCAAGAAAGGCCCTCACTTGTTTCTTGGATTTGGGCCGGGGCCACTCCTGAATTCCCTCAATTTTGGACACCTGTGGCTTGACTACCCCTCTTCCAATCACATACCCCAAATAACGGGCCTCTTCTAACCCCATTGCACACTTTTTGGGATTTGCTGTCAGACCCGCCTTCCAGATAGAGTCAAGGACCGCTTGTACCCGGGGCAAATGACTTTCCCAGTCTGGGCTAAAGATAACCACATCGTCCAGGTAAGCTGAAGCATAACCTTGATGTGGTTTGAGAATGCGGTCCATCATTCTCTGGAACATTGCTGGGGCCCCATGTAAGCCAAACGGTAGGCGTTTATATTGCCACTGCCCCTCAGGAGTGGAAAACGCAGTCTTCTCTTTGGCCCCTTCAGTGAGGGGTACCTGCCAATACCCCTTGGTAAGATCTAGGGTGGTAATGTAGCGGGCCTGCCCTAGCCTTTCTATCAGTTCGTCGACCCGGGGCATTGGATATGCATCAAACTTGCTGACCTCATTTAACTTTCTGAAGTCATTGCAAAATCGGATGCTACCATCCGGTTTTGGGACAAGGACAATTGGGCTGGACCATTCACTATGGGACTCCTCAATAACATCCAGCTCCAACATCCTTCTAATCTCCTCTGTCACTGCCTGACGTCGTGCCTCGGGTATCCTGTAAGGTTTAACATTGACTTTAACCCCAGGTCCAGTTATAATGTCATGTTTAATAATATCAGTAAGCCCAGGCTGGTCTGAGAATATTTGTCTATTCCGGATCAGAAACTCTTTCATCTCCTGCTTCTGACTGTTAGTAAGGGTCTCAGCCACTTTTACCTCAGGCACCTGTGGGATCTTTACCTCTACAACTGCAGGACAGGCGGACAGCGATTCCCTATCCTTCCAGGGCTTAATTAAGTTAACATGGTAGAGCTGCTCTTTTTTCCGCTTGTTTGGTTGGGACACCTTATAATTAACGTCCCCTACGCGTTCTATAATCTCGTAGGGGCCTTGCCATTTGGCCAGGAACTTACTTTCCACCGTAGGAACCAGGACTAACACCCTGTCCCCAGGATGGAAAGTTCGGACACGAGCCGATCTATTATATATGCGGCTTTGAGCTTGCTGGGCCTGAAGCATATGTTCTCTCACAAGGGGCATTACTTTTGCAAGACGGTCCTGCATGTCTGCAACATGCTCTATGACACTTTTGTGTGGGGTGGCTTCAGACTCCCATGTCTCCTTTGCCACGTCCAACAGCCCTCGTGGGTGGCGGCCATACAACAACTCAAAGGGTGAAAACCCTGTAGAGGCCTGTGGGACTTCTCTAATGGCAAACATGAGATATGGAAGTAAACAATCCCAATTCCTCCCATCTTTATCCACCACTTTTTTTAACATCCCCTTAAGGGTCTTGTTGAACCTTTCCACCAACCCGTCAGTTTGGGGATGATAGACAGATGTGCGTAACTGTTTGATTTGGAGAAAACCTGCACAATTCCTTCATCACCCTAGACATGAAGGGAGTCCCCTGATCTGTAAGGATCTCTTTTGCAATTCCTGTGCGGGTGAACATGTGGAACAGCTCTCGAGCTATGGTCTTTGAAGAGGTGTTCCTTAAGGGGACAGCCTCTGGATACCGAGTGGCGTAGTCCATGACTACCAAAATATACTGATGCCCCCTAGCAGATTTTATTAGTGGCCCTACCAAGTCCATGGCAATACGATCAAACGGAATTTCGATTACGGGTAAGGGAACTAATGGGCTGCGAAAATGGGGCATTGGGGCCGATTTCTGACACTCGGGACATGATTCACAATAGTTCTTTACATCTGCATGTACCCCCGGCCAAAAGAACCTCTGTAGCATTCGGTCTTTGGTTTTCTCATACGCTAGGTGGCCACCTAGTGGATGAGAATGGGCCAGATTGAGAACTGTTCTCCTATATGGCTGTGGGACCACTAGCTGTTCCACAATCTCTCCTCGAACCTTATCCACATGGTAAAGCAAGTCATTTTGTACAGCAAGGTGGGGAAATACACATTCTACCCCAGGATTTTCGGGGTTCCCATTTTAACCTTGACATTTTCCCAAGCTTTAGTGAGTGTCGGGTCCCTTAGCTGGGCAGTTCCGAAGTTATCCCGGGAGACCTCTAGCTCAGGCATGCTAGGTTCCTCAATGGTCTCCGCAGTTACCTCAGATTCACCAGCTAATACAGCTAAGGGAAACAACTCACTATCTTCCAACCCATCCTCGGTACCACTTACAATAACACCTGACATGGGTGGTTCTGTTTTCTCTCCCCCAGATACTCTATTGTCCTTAACAGTTTCTATAGAAGTATCCAGTTCAATAGGGTGGGGTCTCACCTCACCATGCTCAAAACTTTTCTCAGTCTCTGGAGCTTGCTCCTGGCACAGTTCACGAAATAAGGGAAAGTCTCTGCCCAAAATTACACTGTGCAAGAGTATGGGAGACACTGCCACTTCATGGCACACAGTCCCTGCGGGGGTCACAAAAGTCACTAAGGCTGTGGGGTATTTCTTACAGTCCCCATGTACACACACCACTCCTACTTGACGCTGTGTTAAAGGACAGTCCTTCAGGAGCTGTGTGTTTACCAGTGTGACTAAGCTACCTGTGTCTAATAGTGCATTCACAGTGCGCTTACCAATCTGGACGACACAAGTTGGTACATCAGGATCCGCAACGAGACCTGGTCGAGCGAACAGAGACAACTTCCCCTCCGTTCCACACTCCATGGGTTCTGGATCAGCTGGGCAGTTGGCGGCAATATGTCCCCACTCTCTGCACCTCCAGCACTGGGGAGCTCCTCGGGTCTGGCGGGGGCTGTCTCCACGGGGTCTTCCTCTTGTTGAGTCTAGACCTGGATTACCGGGGTCCTCTGGGCCGAGCCTTTCCACTGTAGCCGACTTCTTGGATCGGTCCACTGCAGGAGTCCTCTTCGAGGTGGGCACCGCCCGCGTAGTGAAGTCCTCAGCGGCAAGGTATCGCTCCACCAGTTCCACCAACTGGTCTGCTGTATTTCGGTCGCCTTGGCTTACCCACCGGCGTAATTCAGGTGGAAGCGCTCTCAGGTATCGGTCCATTGTGACCCTTTCCACTATCTGAGGCGCGGAAAGCAAGTCCGCCTGTAGCCAGCGTTTCACAAGGTTAATGAGATCATACATCTGGGAGCGGGGTGATCCCTTAACCTTAAATTCCCAACTGTGGACCCGCTGTGCCCTCACAGAGGTGGTTACTCCCAGTCTCCGCAGGATTTCAGACTTCAGCTTGTCATAGTCCCTTGCGTCCTCGGAGGACAGGTCATAAAAAGCTTTCTGGGAATCCCCCACTAGTAGTGGTGCAACAATCATCGCCCATTGCTCCCTCGACCAGGCTTGCTGCTCCGCCGTCCTCTCAAAGGTACAGAGGAAGGCCTCCACATCATCCTGCCCAGTCATTCTCCGCAGGAGGTGGCTGCCTGGGATGGAGCGTGGCACTCCGGGGACTAGGGCAGCATCCCCAGAGACCCTGGCTGTCAGTTGTTTTACCACCTCAACTTGCAGCTGCCGATCTTTCTCTGCAGCCTGCGCCAGTGCAGTGATCTGGGCCTCCAACAGACGATTTGCCTCCTGCTGGGTGGCGTTACACTGCTGCTGTAGCAACTGGCTCTCCTGGTGGGCCTTCTGTAAAGTTGCAGTGCACTGCAGCAAAGCCTTGAGGACATCCTCCATTTCACAACTTTTAAGTGCACTGTCTCTTTAAATCCCACTTATAAGCTATACAGTCCGCACAATACCCACAGGAGACTTACTGTGGTTTGGCAACTTCCGCGTGTGGCAATCGCTGCCCGCATCCTCCACCAATTGTGGGGGTTCACTCGCTGGTAGGCTGCAAAAGAGGCGACTTCACACACCAGGAACGGTTTAAGGGCTTCCTGCCCGCGTTTATTTTCCAGCGGCTGCAGAAGTTTCCCCTCGCAGGGGGAAGGTAACCAAAAAACAGCAGTTTAACAGAAATATCCAGCCTCCTGGCTAACACAAAATAAATGCTTTGCTTTCTCTCCTGAAGCTGAGCAATACCAGCAGTTTGTCTCACACACATTCAGCACTGCTGCTCAGCATCAGGTGTACTAAATAGGCCTAGGGCCTCTTGAAAACCTGGCCTACGGATTTGGGAATCCGCCCCACCCTACTCTTGCGGGTTCCCAGTAAGACCAGTCCCGGATCAGCAATTACAAAAACCTTGCAGAGAGACATAGTGTTTCTCTGCTAACAGCACTACTGGTCTCACCTCAGCAACAATATCTGAGAATCCGTGGCCCAACATACATTCCATCAATCACTTTTCCCCAGGAAACTGGGGACCTTTTTGTCACCATACCACAATATGTACATTTTTATAAAATAGTTGACACTATTTTTTAAATTTTTAAATTTGGAACCAACAATATCTTTAAGGCCTTCAACACCGAACATATTAGAGAGAACATCCTCCCAATTAAATAATGCTGATACACATTCAGAAACATCTAATGAGAGAGGTATGTATGTTAGATGCTACAAAGCACTTGTCACAGTACCACTCACTCAACTTGTATGTTATATTATAGAATTCCACACATTGGTACATTATTCCTTATGAGTGATATGCAGAACTGTGCCTTTATTTGTTCAATATCCTAATCATAGGGGTACATTATCCCTTATAATACATGAGTGATACTCAGAGTTCCCTGTATAACTCAGCCTGCAGCCTTGTGCCTTTATATGGTCACAGAACAACCCCTAAGTGACTTCTAATATCCTTATCATTTACAATAGAGGTACCAAGTGATACAGTTCCCTTTATGTCGAAAAGATTTAACCAAGTATACAATCAGCACATCATTTTTATTTTACAGGGTATGCAAGTACAACAAATGACAGTTTTGAAGATGACGAGGGACAATTACAAGGCAAGCAATGCTGAAACTATTGTTTTTGATCTGTTGTATTGTGGATGAAGCCATATGTACAATTATCTTTTACAGATGTCAAAAATAACGATGAAATAATTTTGAATCTGGAACCAGTGAACTGCAACTATATAACAGATGAACAGAGGGAAAATCCAAATACATTCATTAATGATACACCAGCTCCAGCAGAACAAGCTGTAAACTCTCAGAATTGTGAAAATATAGAAAGAGGTGATTTTTCAGATGTACTTTTTCTTTCAAACGTTCTTGATAATTTCTCTAAAAATACTAAAGCGTTAAAAAAAGTAAATCTGAAAAACCAAGCAATTATGAAAAGTGTACAAACTACATTAAAATCAATGAGCCATCATATCTCACAAATACAACGAGAGCTGATTCTTTGAGAACTAGGTATCGGTCTGTGAAGCTGCGAATGTTACAAGAAAATAACAAACTTGTCTTGAAATTATTAGAAAAACAGAAAGAAGTTGTCAGTAGCCAATGTGGACCAAGCACTACAGTGACGTGTCCAAAATATCAAACTAGGAAAGCAGTATCTAGAAATTATGCTGTTTCTGACAGCACTTTTCAAAAGAAAAACACTACCTCCCAAAAAAATAAAAAATAAAACCAATAGTTCTAAACAAAGTTTATAAACATGTCAGCAGTTACTGTTAGAGTTTTATGGCTACTTTACTATTTTCAAATGCATGTTTTAAAAAATAGAAAATGTAATGGGAAATAATGAGCAAGACCTAAATGGAAAACATACCCCACATTTGACAGAGCACAGACAGTTGGCTGGATGTAAAAAAGGTGCATCTAATATTTTTCTCCTACACAAATATAACTGATTCCACAGATTGATAGCACAATTGTTTGTTAGCTGTCTGAGACAATGCAACCTTATCCTTTTTCCTTTCTTAAGTGTTGTATTATAAGGACTTAAGTCCCTCTGGTTTGTAGGGAACATGTGCACCATAGAAGCAGATAGACTTCAGTCCCAAAACTGTGGGAGAGTGTTACATTGCACTGTCCTCATAAGGGATCTTGTGTAATAGCTATCTGGAATTACCTTTTTTTTCATAAATCTGTTGAATAAGGTATGTTTAGAAATTTAGAAATATGTTTCTGTTTCAATAGTGCTTATTCACCATTTCAATATAATTCCAACTGTGTTCATGTACAAATGTGAGTAGGGGTATATTTTCTCTTTAACAAAATGTAGGTGACAAACTTTGCAAATGATGTCCATCTATAAGACTGTATTTTGTAATGTACTTTTTGAAATATTTTCAAATGCAAATTGAAGTTCACAATAATATAGTTTGTAATGCAGACATGAGTTACATAAAATGTGAGGAGATCAGTTGATTCCTAACATGCCGCCCGTTATCTGTATTCTCATTACTACTAGCATTGATAACTTCCTCTTCGTGGTTTATCCCCACGTCATCAATATGTGTAAGCCCATGAGTGCAATGTTATGCAAAACACAGCATGCCAAAATAATGTAGGTTACTTTCAGAGGAGAATACTGCAGTACTCCTCCTGATTTGTCCAGGCATCGAAACCTTGCTTTTAATAAACCAAAAGTTTGTTCAATTACAGAACGTGTGCTGCGGTGTGACTCATTGTATTTTTCCCAGGAAATGAAATGAGGAGCAGTGAACACAGTGTAACGGAGGCAAACACACTGCAAGTTTGTGTAGATTAAACTACTAATCACAGAAGAAGAAAAAGAAGAAGTGAAGCTGGTTTTTAAATGAATGTTTTTTAAGGATGTTGTTCCTGCATTGCAGCCTTATGGGCTACCAGCAGTGGGTTTGTCTTTTGTGGGCGCTCCTCTTTTTAGCCTAATTTATTAAAAGTTAAATTTTATTTAAGGCAGTTTTGCCAATCATACTATATAGGCGCCACACTGAACTAGTTTGCTTTGAAGTGAGTGTTTATGGACTAACAGTGTTTTGATTTCACTTCTTTTTCTTCTCATTGTATTTTTCCTCAGCATTTGTCTTGGGGTTCAGAACAGGTGTTAAAAGCAAGGACCTGCATCCATATCCAGAATCCCATTCAATTCTTGTGCAAGGAAAATGTATATATTTTTTAGCAACCTTGGATATTGCTTTTAACACTTCCATTAAGTACCTAGAAAACGTCGGCTGGCTGATACCAGTGATTACTGATGTGACAGCTTGAAAAGATCCTGTAGCTAAAAAATGTAGAACAGATAACAGTTTGACTATTCCTGGTACTGCTCGAGTTCTGGCTGTTAGTGGTTCTAAGTCTGACTCAATTTCACTGTAGAGATGTAATATTGCTTCACGATTTAATTGAAATCTTTGAATTATTTCCCCATCATTCAAGATTTCTAAGTTTGTTCTTGGCAAAAAACTTCTAGGTTGTCTTGGTGTGACAGTTCTCCTTTCATTCTCAGTGCTATCATCTTGATCAGTAGGTGGCCTGTTATTTTCAATCAGTATTATCCTTCTCACCAATGCCACAGAGATTTCTGCATCAATTTTCTCCATTTTTCAGCTCCTTGTTTGTTAAGTAGATAGTTATGGCGCCTAAAAGTAGTTCGCTACACTTATTTTAGTGAAGGGTGCTAATAGTAATTCGCTACACTTATTTTAGTGAAGGGTGCTAATAGTAATTCGCTACGCTTATTTTAGTGAATGGTCCTAATATTAATTCGCTACGCTTATTTTTACGTTATAGGTATCGCGAGATTAGAGGCTTTCCAATTGCGGACTTGCTGCAAGTTGCAAGATGTCTGACCACTCTGAAAGCCCAAAAGGAAGGAAGGAAGCATTCGCACCTGAGGAACTTGGATTTATAATTGGTTACTTAGCTAATCACTCTTATGATAATCCTCCTGTAAGCAACAAAAATGCATATAAAAACAGAGTGATGACCAAACTCATGCATATATTGGAATGCAAATATGGAATTAGGAGAACCATTAAGGAAATTCAAGTGCGCTACTCAGATTTGAAAAGACGTGACAAGGAGCATTATGAACACATATTGGCAGCAATTGGACAAGGTAAGCAAATTTCTAATGATAAAGGCAATATTGGACTTTACAAAGCAGTTTTTTTAACATCTATTTTTGTTAGGTGTGTCCAAGAAATCTAAGTGCAGTTCACAAATGGACTCTCAAAAAGGAAATGAAGGTAAAAGATGTATATAAATGGTTGTATGTGGACTGATTGATAGATATATTTGGAAAGATGTGGCTAGATGCAGATGTTGCATGTTGATTGATTTTGAGATAAATGTGGATAGATGCGGATGTTGGATGTCAATTAATTGTTAGATATTTGATTTAGTTATTACTTGTCTGACTTTTCTCAGACTATTATCTACCTCTGAAACAATTTCTCCACTTTAGACATTTATATACAAGTATACAAGTAGTTTAATGAAGAGTATCAGTAATGCAAATTCTTGTGGAACAAATACAGGGCCGCAAACTCGACTGTAATATTCTTTATTGGGAAGCAATTCTTTATTGCTTCCCAATAAAGAATATTGCAGTCAAGTTTGCTGCCCTGGATTTGTTCCACAACAATTTGCATTACTGATACATTGATTTGGGATATCACACACAGGCTAACCCGTGGAATTAAACCAACAACGCCTTTTGGTGAGCCACACTTATTCCCTTAGTTTATTGAAGAGAACAGTACTGACCTACTTATTACTGGAAAGTGAAGCTGATAACACTGATTTTACTTTAACAGTGCTCTGTTTTATAAGTCAGTTCATTTAAAGAAAACCTTTCTAATGGAAAGCAGCATCTTGAATTATGTCTTAAAAAGACAGTAGTGTCTTCGACAAAAAGATGCAACATTCTTGTGTTTTAAAAAACAAAATATTGTGACCTTTGGTTTATTTTATGTATCTCCTTGGAAAGAACACTGATAAATAAATATTGGTTTAAAAAGCATTTTAATAAATATTTGTTAATTTGGCAACTATAATTTTTTGAATGTTTTTCTTATTATGCTACATCTCAGTATCAAGGTTTCGGTTAACTGACCACAACACTTTCTTGTTCTGTACATATATATGATGGTAGCTAATATTTATTTTTTACAATACATTTGTATAATGTATACAGAAAAAAAGAGCTGTCATTTTATTGTCCTACACAGTAAAGAAGTTTCAGTTCAAGGTATAGCTGAAACCATAATTACATCCCACCACAGAATAATGAAACATATCAGTAAAAATAGATTTTTTATTTATGGAGTATAGCTGTCATAGTATACGTACATATGTTTGTAGTGATTAGAGCACAAGTTATAGCGAAATTAAATCAGTGCCCCCACAAAAAAAATAATTTGGGAACCCCAAACATAAATAAATGAGACACCACACAGCAATGTTTGTGAGTTAACCCCACCACCTCTACAATTATAACACAAACACAGGTGCTGCTGAATTCACATAAGGCAAAGGTTATTTTCTTAAACAATAATGTACCCTGGCCATTTTCTTTCCATCAGATGTCTTTCACATAACTGCAAATGAAAAAAATGGTCACTAGTGGAACCCTGCAACTATAGCCATATCCAGGCAATAGATTTTGCAATTATTCGCCAGCATTTGTACAGCGTATTTTTCATGTTTCATTTTTAGTGAATTTTAATGCGAGATCGATATACAACATTTGATAAATAAACGTGTTCCGTTACTCAAGTTCTGAAATACGTGGAGATCAAATCAGGTGGTAAGTTCTTCGCTGCGTACGGAGTTTTTAGAGAGTTTACTGTTATAAATTAGCGATTTTGTTTTTGCTGTGTTCTGTTACGTATTTGAGTGTGTAAATTAGATAAGCATACGGTTAGCATTTGGCATTTTCGTTACTGCGCAAATTCACTAACGAACGCTGGTGTAGTTTCGCTAGTGTTACTTCGCACCCTTACGCCTGGTGAAGTTTCGCTAGCGACGTAACTACGCAAATTCACTAACGCGCGCAGTGTACTCACCGCTACCTTTTACGCTAGACTTCCTTCGCCACCTCAGACCAGGCGAAGCGCAATAGAGTAGATAGGGATTGCTTCAAAAAAAGACAAAATTTTTTCTAAGTCCCAAAAAACGCTGGCGTGTTTTCTACATTATGGGTGATAGGCTGAAAAAGATCGAAAAATTTTTTGGGGCTCCCCTCCTTCCCCCCTACATTTCCTGACTCATGGCAACTTACCTAGACAGTGGGCACATGTGTAGGGCAAAATAAAAGTTTTATTTGATGTTTTGAAGCTTTTCTAGCCATTTGTAGTGCTGATACGTATTCCTCCATTGAAATTTGAATTTGGCGCCGTATGCAAATTAGCCTTCGCTAGCATAACTTTGCTTTACTTGGCGAAGCAACGCTAGCGCAACTTAGGAACCTTACGCTACCCCTGAGCGCAACTTCGGATTTTAGTGAATTTGCGAAGTGCTGGCAAACTACGCCTGGTGAAGTGTGGCGAAGTGCGGCGAAGTGCGGCGAAGTTACGCCTGGCGCAACTACGAATCTTAGTGAATTTGCCCCCTAGAGCGTACTAGTACTGGGAGCTACACCAGCCACTTTCTGTTCCTCATTCACGGGGTTGCCTGGTCCCCGACTTGGACACATGCCTTCTTCTGGGCCTTCTGTACTCGGTCCCCAGGTCACACCCAGCTGGATCACCATCCAGACGCAAAAGAGGAAGAGGCCACTTCTCAATTGAGAAGGTAAGCTTAGGGGTTGTTGCAAATTTATCAAGCAGAAAATGAGGATTTGTATATCATATAAGCTGAAGCTACAGGGCTGATTACTAAATTTACATGCTAGTTGCACTGGTTTCTGTGGTGCCATGTTGCAATTATCTGCATTAATTACTAATCAGCCTTATATTGTGACATTTCTGTTCTATCTGTACTGTATATCTTGAGTCTGTCCCTAAGCTCAGTAACTAACAGCAGAGAGCATGTGCAGTGAATCAGCAGAAAAGATATGGGGAGCTACTGGGGCATCTTCCCTGCTAAAGGGCAGTGGTTGCCTTGGGCTGGTACAGAAGCCCAAAACATAATGAACAACATTTCTAGCCTACTTCTTTAGTTTGACTTTAGTTCTCCTTTAAAGGGACCTCAGCCATTGACTTTTACATGAATCTGACAAGTTTTAGCTGGAGGATTTTCAGATTCGGGCTTTTAGCAGCATCAGGGCAAAATAAATCTATTAAAAATTTGTGTTTTTTTCCCTGAAAAATTTAAGTTTTTTAGAGAAAACAACTCGATATCTTCAAGAAAACTCAACTTGATCTTTAATAAATAACCCCCTATATATTTATATGGTGAATCAAATCCAGTGACCAATACATAGTAACATAGTCAGGGCCGCCATTAGAAATCACGGGGCCCCGTACACAAAATATTTGGGGCCCCCTGTGCCCAGGCCACCCCAAGCCCTACCCCAGATTCCACCCACTCCACACCACAGTTAAAAGACCACACAGACATCAGACCTAAAAAAGGTAGTCCCCCCCCCACACAAGTTATAAAAAGCTATTGATGGTCCCGGCCCCCTTATAAGTAAAAAAAAACTGGCGCCAGAGCCCCCCCCATAAAAGTTTTTTTTATAAAAAATTGGTGGCCAGGGCCTCCCTTACAAGTTAAAAAAAATTGGGCCCGGGCCCGGTACAGTGGTACCCCCTGTGCCCCCTTGATGGCGGCCCTGAAAATAATAACATAGTAAGTTAGGTTGAAAAAAGACACACGTCCATCAATTCAAAATTTTAACTATTTTAACCTGCCTAACTGCTAATTGACCCAGAGGAAGGTCAAGAAACCCCATTTGAAGCCTCTCTAGTTTGCTTCAGAGGGAGAAAAATTATCTTCAAAATGGCAATTGGATTATTCCCTGGATCCAGGGCCAGATTTACATAGTGGGCGCCCCTAGGCCCACTGCCGTTCGTCGCCCCTGTCCCCTCTCCTTTATTCGTGCAAATTTTCATCATCTGGACTGGAGCAATGGGGATTGGTGCATGGGAAATTTAAAAAAATATTGTATCTCTTGCGCATCCCATGTGTTTTTAAACTAATGCGGGTGTGGTTGGACAGAATGGTGCCCCCTAAAATCCTGCCGCCCTAGGTCCGGGCCTAGGTGGCCTTTCCACAAATCCAGGCCTGCCTGGATCAACTTGTACTATGAGCTATCTTCCATAACCCTGTATTCCCTCACTTGCTAAAAAGCTATCCAAACCCTTCTTAAAGCTATCTTATGTATCGGCTTATGCGACTCTCAGGGAGAGGATTCCACATCTTCACAGCTCTCGCTGTAAAAAACTCCTTTCTGAATATTTAGGCAGAACCTCTTTTATTCTAATCGGAATGGGTGACCTTGCGTCAGCTGGAAAGAACTACTGGTAAATAAATCATTTATTATATGATCCACTTATATATTAATACATAGTTATAATATCACCCCTTAAGCGCCTCTTCTCCAGCGTGAACAACCCTAATTTGGCCAGTCTTTCCTCATAGCTTAGATTTTCCATACCCTTTACCAGCTTAGTTGTGCTTCTCTGTTCCCTCTCTAATACAATAATGTCCTGTTTGAGCACTGGAGACCAAAACTGTACGGCATATTCTAGATGGGGCCTTACCGGTGCTCTATACAGTGGAAGAAGGACTCCTTCCTGTTGTAAATCAATGGCCCTTTTACAGCTCAGGACCCTATTTTCCCTTGAAGCTCCTGACTGGCATTGCTTGCTACAGCCAAGTTTATTATCTACAAGGACTCCAAGGTCTTTTTCCATTATGGATTTGCCTAGCGCAGTCCCATTAAGGGTACAAGTGGCTTGGATATCTTTACATCCCAAGCTTTACATTTATCAACATTGAATCTCATTTGCCACTTAGCTGCCCAGATTGCCAGTTTGTCAAGAGCCTGTTGAAAGGATGCAGCATCCTGGATAGAATTAATTTGGCTGGATAGTTTTGTGTAATCTGCAAACACTGATGCATTACTTACAATACCCTTCCCTAAGCCATTAATGAACAGTTGTAATAATAATGGACCTAATACAAAGCCCTGGGGGACCCCACTAAGAACCTTACTCCAAGTAGAGAATGTACCATTAACAACCACCCTCTGTACCCAATCCTGTTGCTAGTTTCCTATCCATGTGCAAACAACTGCATTAAGCCCAACAGACCTTAGTTTAGAAAGCACAGTATCAAACAGTATCAAACACTTTGGCAAAATCCTAATAGATCACATCTACTGCTCCCCCTCTGTCCAGCATCTTATTTACCTCATCATAAAAAGCAATTAAATCATGCTGTGTTTAAAATTTCCAAGGCAAAACACAACTGCTGAGTGAGTCACAGAACATATATGCAGTGTGGTGTAGAACATATATGTGATTAACTAAGTAATTATAAAGTGGTCTTTTAAAGGGTTTGTTCACCGTCCAACACTTTTTTTCAGTCCAGTTGTTTTCAGCTAGTTCACCAGAAATAAATATTTTTTTTTTTAAATGACTTTCTATTTGTGACTGTTTTTCTAATATTAAATTTTTCACCTTCTTATGTCTTTCTAAAGCAGTTCTGTGAGTAGGGTGGTATCCTGCTCTGTAAACTGTTCTAAATGATATATGAAATTGTCCACAGATACCGTATATACTCGAGTATAAGCCGAGTTTTTCAGCACCCAAAACGTGCTGAAAAAGTTTACCTCAGCTTATACTCGAGTCAGCAAGATCCAGGGGGCGGCACAGCGCAAAACAAAAAAAAGCGTGACTGGCTGATGGCATTACCGTATATTAAAAACTGTTGAGGAAGGGGCGGGGCAGGCCAGTCTTCTTAGGCCGCGGCAATTGGGCCAGTACACCCCCATCCATTTTTAATGGTTTGGCCCGAGTGCAGACTGCTCTGCGCACACAATTATTGGCGTGAGTGGCGTGAGTGGCGTGAGCGACGCTGCGTCGGCGGGAGCGACGCATGATGCTACTGCGGTGAAATTTTGCCGGGTCACAAGCCTTCGAATAAACGCCAAGCAGTGGAGGTAGGAATTTCTAGTAGAACCTGACTTATGAATTCCGGTTCTTTTTCCTTAATCCCCCTTTTAACCTTGGATGTGTCTTCAATGTGTTTGGACCGTGATTCTAAGGCTATAGACCCTGGCCTTACATCACCCCCGCCTGGTGTCACCCTAACTTCTACGGGCCTATCTATACATACTGTAGAGGGGACAAAACTTCAGTGCTTTTGTTCAGGATGTTGTTTCCACTCTGAGTATGTTGTGTTTTGTTTTTCTACTGAAAAGTAATCCTATATATGTGTATCTATCCGATCCCCTTGCTGCATCACATGATGCTGTGTGTTGTTTGTGGATGGGAGCACTGTAGCTGCTTTGCACTTTATTGCTGAAGTGTGTGCCCAGTCTTAAGAATTATTGGTCTGGGTTTATAGGCGTGGGGGGCACATGCAGCAGCTCCATAAAACCTACTTTGTTAAAATCTACTTCAGCTCAGTACAGTGGCATCGGCAACATATTTATCCCAGCACTGCTAGAAGGGCAACATTCTGAGGTGTTTTCTTCTGCTAATGTATAATTGTCTTATTTGTCATGAAGCTTATTCACTACTGGTCAGCCTATATCTCCCTTTTTTCTCCAGTTTTCTAATAGGGCAAGATAATATGCCATGTAATTGGCCATGTCCTAAAATGCATTTCTCATCCCTAGGCTTATACTCGAGTCAATACATTTTCCCAGTTTTCTTAGGTAAATTTAGGTACCTCGACTTATACCCGGGTCGGCTTATACTCGAGTATATACGGTACTACTGAGAAATTACTAATGTAGCAAATTGTAACAGTTCAGAATCTGCAACTGGATTACTGAGCTGCCAGAATAAAACACCAAAGACAGGAATATTAAAATTTACACATCAATTTTGGGAAAACGGTAAAAAATAAAAATTGGAAAGCAATTAAAAAAGTCTTTGGGGGAAAGTCACATGCATTGTTTAAAGTTATAAGGTAAAATCATTCACTGACAAATATTACATAGCTCATTATTGCTAAGCAAAGGTTAGCATTAACACCTGCTGTCATGTTTCGTTAAATATTTGTCACAAAAAAGTTTTTGCAATTGCAACATTTTATAACATATACTACACATGTTCACAGAAGCCATTTGTTCGCAAAGTTTGCAAGGAAGTCACTGAGTTCTGAAAGTCAAAAACGCAAACAATGAAAATCTTGGTTGCTAAAATTCGCAATGTCTTTGCTAACTTTTTCTGTGCTAACAAAAAAAATATTACATTCCCTCATTTAATTCTGGTGAACAATCTGAAATCAACTGAACTGAAAAAAGTTTTGGGAAGGTGGACAACGCCTTTAATATGATTAATTTTGGGTAGTGATATGCCCTATATACTATTTGTATGTGGTAAATATAGACTCAGGTGGTATAAAAAATCTTTTACTGTTTAAAACAATTTGGAAAATACAATTGTGTTAACAAATCTTCAGTTTATACAACAATGATATACATAGTAAAAGTATACATACCACCCAAAGGTTTGTACGAAGCAAAAAAAGAAGCAACAAGGAGCGGATATACTTGCCACAAATTAGAATAATCCAAACATTTTGGCGCAAATGCCTTTGTCAAGGGGATTCTTTTTTGCACCTACAGCGCATATTTTTGCCAAATATCTGATTGTATGGTGTGCCCTCCGTTTATCCACATTTCTATAATATATATAATACTCAAGAGTCATGAACAGGGCCGGATTTCCATTTGCGGCACCCCGAGGCCTTTCCGGTTCTAATGCTGATTGCGCCGTCTTCTCCGTATGCTTGGATATCATTTTTATTTTATCAGTGAAATTTGAGAAAGGTATTGTGCAACCCACACCCAGGAGGCAGGTTGGGGGGGAACATTCCACACACATTCCACAGCTACACATCATAGAGGGAATAAATTACTCACTTTACACAGTACTTTGTGTAAATTGCATAAATGCCCCCATTCCATTATACAAAATAAAAAGGGGAATACAGTCTACCAATATTAAGAAAAACTTAAAAAGTTGCTTTACAAATAATTACATTAGAGATGCACCTAATTTAATATGCATAATCTGCTTTGAAATAAATAAATAAA
Organism: Xenopus laevis; assembly: GCF_017654675.1. Classification (NCBI taxonomy): domain Eukaryota; kingdom Metazoa; phylum Chordata; class Amphibia; order Anura; family Pipidae; genus Xenopus; species Xenopus laevis. The sequence continues at coordinate 68,678,990 of NC_054373.1, forward strand.
TGGTATCATCTGTAAACAAAAAAATCTTCATATTCAGTAGTTTGGAGCTTTAAGGGTATTTTTATCATAAACTGAAGTTGGAGATCGCCACAGTCCTCCAGAGTGAAATTCCACCACTCTCCATTCATTTCTATGGGTTTTTGAAAGGCGTATTTATAGTCTTTAAATCCAATAGAAATGAATGGAGAGTGGCAGAGTTTCACTCTAGATGACTGTGGCAATCTCTACGTTTTTGATAAATATACCCCTTAGAGTAAGGTGTTTAAGTGTTCTGCTGAACCAAATCAAACTCTAAAGATATTGCTGATCTTGGAAAAGTGCTGGGATTAAGCCAAATTCTGAACATGATCCTGCATTTGGTGCATCCCTAAACAAAACAACTGTTGAACGAAAGGTTGAATTTCTTTGATGTATTTTTATAACCTTGTAACCTGTGTTAATTTTAATGACTTAAATAAATGTGTTTGCAACTATAATTGCATTGGCTCCATAGTCACACAATATTATATCCTTCTCCACAGTAGGATAAAACTGCGAGTGATTGAACAATAAACAGTGGATGAGTGCTGACTGGTGGAATATTTGTTTTATTTTTAAATTGGGGACTACCATGCCCAAAATTGCCCTGGGGCGTTTTAATCTCATGTAACATGAGATTATCATGTAAGAAACGTGCTATAGCTTCCTTCTGTCTCACATGTTTGGCAGTATTGGATGCATGCTTACAAATGATTTATGCATTTCAGCAGCATGAACTTGGCACAGTGCTTTCCTATTGCGGCCCGCTACCCTCCCCTTTGTGTGGCCCCCCACATGAAAGTCTACCTGCTGTGACTGTTTATCTTGTGTAAGATTGAATCAGCACTGAGATTAACTGGCCCCTATATTGTTTAAACCTCAAATTCAGATTCAGACTGTAATCCCCTGTATTTTTCACATCTGTAATCCCCCTGCATTGTTCACACTTGTAAGGGGGTGAAATGTGAATTAAAGGAGAACTGTCATGAGATATAGGGGCAAATTCACTAAGCGCCGAAGCGCCTAATGCTAGCGTGAATTCGCTAGCGTTGGGCATTTTCGTTACTTTGCAAATTCACTAACGGACGCTACTTCACTAGTGTAACTTCGCACCCTTACGCCTGGCAAATTTGCGCAACGGACGTAACTACGCAAATTCACTAATGCACGCATTGTTCTGAACGCTATCTTTTACGCCAGACTTCCTTCCCCACCTCAGACCAGGCAAATCGCAATAGAGTAGATAGGGATTGCTTCAAAAAAAGTTAACATTTTTTCTAAGTCCCAAAAAACGCTGGCATTTTTTCTTTATTATGGGTGAAAAAGATCGAAAAAAATTTTGGGGCTCCCTTCCTTCCCCCCCACATTTCCTAACTCATGGCAACTATACAGTGGGCACATGTGTAGGGCAAAATAAAATTTTTATTTGATGTTTTGAAGGTTTCCCAGGCTTGTGTAGTGCTGCTACGAATACTTTTTTGACCTTTTTGTTTTGATACTCTCATATTTGAAAAAGTTTTTGCTGTCTGCAAATTGATTTGTGGTCTCTAGGCTGCTGGAATCAGGTAAAAATCTACCAAAAGAACCTTTTGGGTGTATGTGTGCTGTTTTTCAGTATTAACTGCCCAGGTACTGGTTGGGGCATATCTGCATAACTGCTGTGGGGTTTTATTCATTTATTTATTTTTTAACCATAAGGGACTGTTATTGCACCCTGCTGGAGGATCTGTGAGTGATTCAGACCAGTGGAGGGAGTTTTTGTGTATGCCTGGTGGTTGTAGGATAATCTTGTAGCAGGCAGATATGGCCAACAGTATCTAGAGGGGATTTAGAATCATTGTTTTTTTTCATTTGTGTTCGTTTTCTGTCTGTCTACTAAGTGGTGTTTGTTTTAAAATTGCGATTCTATAGGTTTCATCCTTGAGAAAATCTTTTGTTTGGGAGGATTGTATTGCTTTTATTATTACAAGTTTCAATATTGGAGGTTGGGTAACAATCCGACCAATCTGAATTACAAACCAAGTTTCTAGCCCTTGCTGAGTTCTGAACAGGGGGAGCCTATGCCATTTTGAAATAGCACATGTGCCAGTGGCCATTATATCTTTGGCCTTTAAACACATGTGCCAGTGGCCATTTTGTCTATGTTTTTGAAAAGGTATATTGGGCTATCGGTGGGAGACACATCCCCTGCATATAACCTTAACAGTTGTTCTATTGTATATAATAGATTTTCATCTTTACATTTCATAACAGCAAAGTTCTCTTTGAACTTTTTGGAACATTTTTTACATTTTTGTTATACCTCTCTGCTGTTCCCTGCAGTCTATTGACTGCTACTTCCTCCGGGATAGGGGGTTTTCCTAAGGAAGAGACCATCACATGGTGTTGTAATTGTAATTTTCCTTTTGTGTGAGTGAAGGAAGAGTGTTGCATGGTTTACAACATAAGGCTATTTGTTAACTAGCTGTTTCTCTTTTTATACTCCTTGTTTTCCTGCTCCTTCTCTCTTTATTTTCCTCTCTTTATCCTTCCTTTATTCTCCCCATCTCTCTCACTTTTCTCCTTTTCTCTCTTTTAAAACACTTTTGCTTACCCACTCTCTCTCTCTGTCTATAACTACCACACTAACTCCTTACCTTGCTCTTGGCTAGCCCTCTTTTCTGTTTTAATCCATTCTCAAACCAACACATTCTCTGTAGGTTCGGTTGGAAGACATCATTTCTGTCATTGGAAGTCTGGTAGTGTAAGATAGCTGCTGTCTGCTTATGAAAGTTGCTGTTAGGAAGGAAATTCCTTTTAGTTACGACCATAAGGGCTGTGCTGCAAAGTCGGCTGTATAGGGCGAAAAAACAGTGAACTGGTTAGCTTTTTGTGAGGAGAAAAAGTGGGCCAAGCCTACTCGGGTTCATCAATTGTGGCGTGAGTTTTTTTCTCTTTTCTCTTCCCCCCGAGGTCGATCTTAAGGGTGGAAGGTGTCCGTGGTTCATACCAAAGCCCAGGGGTGGAGTTCGTGGGGAAATTATTGAGGACTGTTCCCTTTCTTGTTCGCTTTCTTGACTTTTCGTCACTGAGTGACCAGGTGTCCGCGGTTCGTACCGGAAGCTTGGGGGACGGAACTTGGGGAGGTGAACTGGGGAGGGGTTTCTCTGTTTCTATCTGTTTTTCTAGCCACTTTCACTCAAAACCTATTGGTCTGACTGGGGTGACCAGGTGTCCGTGGTTCGTACCGGAATCCCTAGGAAGGTTCAACTATATCTCCCTTGTTCTCACTTCCTGTTGCTCCCTCTCACTTGCTGTCAACACTCCAGGCATTGGGGACTTTTATCCTGCAGTCAGGGCGCTGTTTTGAGCCAATATAGCACGAGGGATGAGGAAGGTGTCCGTGGTTCGTACCTGTCCAGATCCCTCGGCCGCTGATCCTTCTCTCTGGGCTACGGTGGATAATGTCCATGGTTGGTATTTGAAGCCCTAGAGCTACTCAGAGGACGAACAGGTAAGGATCGACGGCGGTCTGCGCGGTGGACGTAGACACTGTAGGTGGACGCATCTACTTGGAAAAAGCTCGAGACTCGAGTATGGGTGTAGGGAAATCTAGGGAACAGAAGGGTACCACTTCTGAGTTCAGGACGGCTCAGCAGCACATGAAATCCACATATGTAGGAGGGACTGTTAAGCCCCTCAAAGATTGGCACAAATGGTCTTCAGATTTAGAATGGTCCATCCCTAAGGAGGGGACATTTGAGGTCTGGATCTGGGAAAAGTTCGTCCGTGAGTTCCACTCCAGACTCCAAACACATGGGTCTTTAGAGAAGGCCAATTTGTGGTTACAGGAATCTACCAAGCTTCAGCAGCAGGGCATTCAAAAGTCTCAGACAGTAAGGTCAAACATAAACAGGTCATCTCAACAGCCTCTGCTCATCTGTCTCCATCACCATTCCCACATCCGGAATCCGCAAAAGATGCCTCTGACAAAACGGATTACTGCTGCCTTGGTCACCTTATGTGAAGCCAGAGGTATCTCTATAATAGAAAAATCCAAATTAGAATGCATAGAGGCCTTGGAAAGGGATGACTTCCAACAGGGCCCTGAGGGGGGATTACAGGCGCTACGGGGGGGGGGGCAAGGAATTCTGTAAGCAACTCAAAGACAAAATGCCCACTATGTATAGTGTTGTGTCCCCATTCCAGTTTATGACAGCGATCCAGGGCCCAGATGAGGACGCCTCAGTCTATTGGCAGAGGTTAAAACAAGGGGTAACAGATGCAGGGTTTGAGCCAGGTCCAGATGCCCCAGAGAACACCCAGCCAGTATCGCCCATCCATCTAATGTTAAAGGCTAAATTTCTGGCTGGATTGGTGCCTAAGCTAAGAGATAGGCTAATGGTTGCACGGCCAGAGGCCCATTATATGAGTTTCCACTCCCTTATGGCAACAATCCAGGCCATAGAACTGGACCTGCATGCCAGGAAAGAGGCCAAGTCGGCCAAAATCATGGCAGCTCTTGAGCTAATAGCCCAGGACCACCATCGCTATCCTAGGAAAAACAAACTCACCAAACGTACTAATATGACTTGTTTTAATTGCAGTCAAAAAGCACATTTAGCGCGCCACTGTCCAGAAAATGAGGACAAGAAAGAACAAAATTCTCCTAGTCCTTATAAATTTGTTCCTGACCGGCCTCCCGCACATAACCCAAACCCGGGGAAATCTTACCGCAGTACGGAGGGCCCTCTAGGAACCTACCATTTCATACCAGACCCTGAAACAGTTAAAACCATCGGAGCTGCTACACAGTCCCATAGCTTCGCCCACTAGGGGAAAGGCAAACCGGTGTTGGCCCATGTCAATCTATTTCTTGAGGAATTGCCATATCCTCTGTCCTGCCTCATTGACACCGGTGCAACTGTTCTAAAAACACAAGATCTAAAAGGCAGGATTCCACTCTCTGGCAACACAACAACCCACCATTGGGCTTACAGGTCATCCAGTGACTCTTAGGGAGACGAAACCATTGTACTGCAGGTTAGGTCAACACACCAAAGCAGTCAGATCTCTATTAGTTTCAGATGATGTCCCTATCAACCTATTGGGACAGACATTTTGTCAGAGATTCAGGCCAACATCACTTATACCCCAGAGGGTGTTGTGGTAACTAGTGCACTCACAGACGAGTTGCTGTGTGCAGTGGTGGCAGTCCCGTATACTGGAGAACCTGGTACACATTTGTCCCTGGATGTACTAGCTGAGGTAGACCCTAAGGTTTGGGCGGTTGACAAATATGATGTCGGCTTGCTGCCAGTACCTCCAGCCACTATACGGATTGCCCCCGGTTGAGTGCTACCAAAATTGCCACAGTATCCTCTGAGTATAGCGCAGATGGACAGTCTCAAGATCCAGATTGATAGATATCTCCAATTCAGGGTCTTAACCCCAACACAATCACCCTGTAATACACCTTTATTTCCAGTGGCAAAAAAATCAGCCAAGGGTCAGGAAGTCACTTACTGACTGGTCCATGATCTCAGAGCCATTAACAAAATCATAGTCATAATCATGATGCCCCGTTAGTGCCTAATCCTCATACAATACTTGCGTCCATCCCTCCTAAAGCTTCGTGCTTTAGTGTTATCGACTTGTCTAATGCCTTCTTTTCTGTTCCATTAGATCCACAATGTCAATACCTCTTTGCTGTTTCGTTCCAGGGTAGACAGCTGACGTGGACCCGGTTACCACAGGGGTCCATGACTAGCCCATCGGAATATAGTTGCAAGGTGGTATTAGACCAGTGGGTGCCAGAGGATCCGGAGGTCGCACTGTTACAATATGTGGACGATCTATTAGTTTGTTGCCCGAACAAGGATTCATGCTACAGACACACTATCTCGCTACTGAACCATCTGGCATCCACTGGGAATAAGGCTAGCAAGGAAAAATTGCAGTTTTGTAAGGAGAAGGTTATTTTTCTAGGCCACAGTATCTCAAAAGGGACCCGACACCTGACAACACAACGGATACAGACTCTCAAAGACTTCACCCAACCTCGTAATGCCCGACAGTTGAGAGCCCTTTTAGGTCAGATCAATTACAGCAGAGATTGGATCCCTAATATTTCATTCAAAATGGGTCCTCTCTATACTTTACCCTCTCAGACACCATTTCAACTAACTGACGAACACTGGTCAACCTTCCAGGATCTGATCCAGGAACTCTCCAGGGCCCTGGCACTAGGTCTTCCCAACTATGACCTACCCTTTTATCCCTTTTGTCACAAAAGCAAAGGGCATGCCACTGGAGTACTGACCCAATTACATGGATCCAGGTATAGACCCATCATGTACATTTCCACTGAATTGGATCCAGTCATCAAAGGTTCACCTGGGTGCGTCCGAGCTACCGCCGCCTGTGCTGTGTTATTACAGAAAGTTGGTGACATAGTTTTAGATTCCCCTCTAACCCTTCTCACCCCACACTCTGTCAAAGAGATTCTCAACCAGGTCCAGACAAAACATCTTTCAGCAGCACGTCTGACCAAATATGAAGTGGCTTTACTCACCCCTACTAACCTCACTGAGACGATGTACAATCCTCAATCCCGCATCTCTTCTCCCGACCCATTCTGACTCGGAAGAAGAGGGGGGGACGAAGGGATTGTGACTGACTCTAACCCAACCATGACAGAACCAACAGACAATCACAACTGTCTTGAACTCATGGAACTTGAGACAGAAGCAGTTAGCCCTGTCAAGAGAGCTCCCTTCCGGAAGCAATAGACCTTTTTGTAGATGGTTCCAGGTATCACACATCAGATGGTAAACCTCACACAGGATACGCTGTAACAACAGTTGACAAGTTAGTAGAAAGAGGCTCTCTTAGCAGCCACATGTTGGCCCAGGAGGCTGAATTACACGCATTGGCGAGAGCCTGTGAAAAACATGAAGGTTTAAGGATCAATGTACACACGGACTTGAGGTACGCTTTTGGTATAGCTCACGATTTTGGCCCAATCTGGAAAGCTAGAGGATTCCTCACTAGCTCGGGGAAACCTATAAAACATGCCGAAATGATCAATAGATTGTTCATAGCATTCACTCTTCCTTTAGAAGTGGCTATCTTAAAGGTCAAAGCTCAAACCACATAGACCACCATGGAAGCCAAGGGCAATGCAATGGCAGATCTGGCTGCTAAAGAAGGAGGCCTTGATCCCCCTCCCCTGTCTCTAATGCTAGCTAAACCCCCTGATGTGTCTCTCGATGAATTTAAGAAGTTGCAGGCTCAAGCGGAGAGTACAGAGAAGCGGAAATGGGCAACAGAGGGGGCTGATAAGATCTGGAGTCTCGATGGTAAGTGGTGCTTGCCTAAAGCATTATAGCCGATGACGGCCCATGTAACCCACTACCCTAGTCACCAGTCCAAAACCGTTGTGTGTGCCCAAGTAGAGGAGTACTGGATAGCTCCAGGATTCTCCACCACAGCCACCAAGCTCACTAGTGCTTGCCTGGTCTGTGCCTTACACAACCCTGGACGACCGGCTATAGCCCCAAGGAAACATTCTCCAAAACCCATCCAGAGAATCCAAATAGATTATATCAAAATGCCTAAGAGTGGGCCCCACGAGTATGCTTTGGTCTGTGTGGACATGTTTTCTAGTTGGCCGGAGGCTTGGCCTGTTAGAAATGCTAATGCCGTAACAACGGCTAGAAAGATCCTTTCCGAGGTTGTCTGTTGATGGGGAGTACCTGAAGCCATCGAATCTGTCCAGGGGACTCATTTTACCGGACAGGTTTTTAAGGAAATTTGTGAGGCCCTTCACATCAACCAAGGTCTCCACACTCCATACCACCCCCAGAGCAGCGGCAAGGTAGAGAGACTAAATGGTACTCTTAAGAACAAGATCTCTAAGATATCCGCTGACATGGGCAAACCTTGGCCTGAGTGTTTGTCTATTGCCCTGTACTCTGTGCGTAATGCCTCAAGACGGCCTCATGGGCTGTCCCCTTATGAGATTCTGTTCGGGAGTAGGCCCAAGACGGGATTGTACTTTCCCCAGCAGCTGTCGTCTTTACATTCTCAGTTGACGGGGTATGTGCAGTCTCTTCAGCGGGAACTCCAAAAGATACATCATAGAGTTCATGAATCTATTCCTGATCCAGAGTCTATAACCGGTTTGCATTCTATCCAACCAGGTGACTGGGTAGTCATAAAGAAACATTAGCGCCAGGGATTAGAGGCGAGATACACTGGGCCGTACCAGGTTCTTTTGACAACATCCACTTCCCTTAAGGTCGAGGAACGTGACGGGTGGATCCACGCCAGCCACTGCAAGAAGCTGCTGGAATATCAAGTGCAATGACCAGGTGCATTGTTTCTATATACACTTGTTGTTTAATGTATTTTGGATACTGTTATGAGGAGTCACATCCGAATTTACTGTTCAAAGACAGCAAATAGGTCCAACTGCTGGGTGTGCTCCAAACCCCCTCCGAGCCAGAGCATCCCGGCGATGGCGGCAGTACATGCCCTTTATGACATCAGGGTGGGCATGAGAAAATTTAGTCATTCAGGTAGCTTAGCGGAACGCCATCTGTCCATAGAATTTAATCAGACATTCTTAGATGGTAATGTCACCTATGGTCTTGATGTCAGCCCCGAGGCTTGTACTAGACTTAGCAGACCCGTGTGGGTATCAGGTCAGTTAGGCCAGCCCGGGATTTGTTTTAATATCAGCTCTGGTTTTGGAGCCAAGTCCCTGGGGATGACCGAATGCCCATCTGGGATAACCATCCAGATCGACCATAGAATCACTGATGGTAACAACCTAACCACCAGACATGATTATGTCTGCTGGGGGGGAGGGTGTGACATTCAGGAGGGTGCAGCAATCCCATTATCCATCCAGTTGTTGCACAATGCCTGTAACCGTAACCCCAATGACCTTTGTGTCTCATTAACTGGGCCCTATTACTTTTTGTGCGGCCAGGCTGCCTATAGAGTCGTTCCCCCGAATACTAGAGGGTCATGCTACTTAGTCAGGTTAGTCCCTGCCTCCTACATTGCCGACAGTCACAAGTACCTGATGGTGCAGAGGAGGGTGAGTGTGGGAAGAGGGACTAGGAGAGAGCTATTCTTCGCAGGGGACCGTGCATGGGCATGGTTTCCGGCATGGACCGGATGGGTTATAGAACTTATGAAGCGGCTAAACAATTTTTCCATCATAATGGACGAGATGTTTAATGAGACAGTCAAAGCCATGAGAGAAATTTCTATGAACAACGACAGCTGAAGACCTTTATGCTTCAGGAGAAAATGGCTCTCGACTATCTTTTAGCATCAAAGGGGGGTTTCTGTGAGTTCATCGGGGAGGATTGCTGTACCTGGGTGGAAGATACTGGGGACAAGGTTCAGGCCCATCTTGACAAGGTGAAAGCATTACAGGGACAAGCACGCGCTATTGCAGAGGAGGGTTGGAACCCCTTTAAAGGTTTAGGGGGCTTCGGTGATATGTTGTTTTCTATTGGATCATGGCTTCAAGAAGTTGGAGTGTATGTCCTGATGCTGCTCTGCTTTCTTTTCCTCTTCTATGTGACGGCGAGAATGACCTGTTGTTTGGTGAACCAAGTTGCAAAGAGCCGTGCAGAGGACCATGTGATGATTCCATAAAGAGCCATCGCCTGAAGCATCCGGAACCCTTTACCTCAGGAAGATCAGCACAGGAAGAACCACCACCTTTTTAACACAAACTATGGACTGTACCTAAAAGAACCGACTTCTTCCCTTCTTGGAGACTTTTTTTTTTGGGCTGTTCTTCTCAAAGAAGACATAACCAGAAACCTTGTTTGATGACATCACGTCCCTGAAGGCCAGTCTGGACCTCATGATCAAGATATAAAGAAGATCAAGAATATTAGGCCGGTTCTTCTTGTTAGTGCATTTGTAGTGTAGCATGTACCCTTTTCTTTCTGTATCCTTTAGAAGCTTTGGTTGGAGTGAATGTAGTGTTAGGAAGCCGTTGCTGTGACGACATATGGCGAAAAAGGAGGGACTGACGTGGAAATTTTTCATATTTCGCCATATGGCCGCCACCGATGCAGGATAAGCGTCTTTACGACCGACCTTTGCACAGTAGCCCGGATCATTCCGATTCCCATCCGATTTGTGTTCATCAGGCATGACTGCAGCATGCCGGGTGTGGCGCCGGTTGGGATTGAGGAATACGGACCACTGAACAAAGGTGTACTTTTACAAGATCAGTACAAGCCATGCTAAGATCACTGTGTCTGTGTGTATGTATATTACCAGGGGAAGTGCCTTTTGTGCTGGTGTCTTTTGTTTGCCTAGAGAAGTCTACCTTTTCACCCCCTCTTCTATGGACATGTGTCTGTGTGCTGGTTCCACCAATTGATTCATAGCATAACATGCTCACTGATTGGATATATTGTAAGACCACCTTTTGTCTTGGTGTATAATAAACGACTGGCCATTGTAGAGGGAGGCAGAATACTGGACCCCAGCTGAGAACGACTGCTGTGATGTTATTTCCGGGGGATTGCGCAACATCACCACATGATACATCAAGGTTTCTGGATCGATTGTCCATTAAGACAAAAGATCATTTTTTCCTACGATAACACTACCCCTGAGCGCAACTTTGGATTTTAGTGAATTTGCGGCGCACTGGCGAAAATACGCCTGGCGAAGTGCGGCAAATCGCGGCGAAGCGCAGCGAAGCGGACGCCAGCGCAACTACGATTTTTAGTGCCCCACATAGTGTTTTCCATATTTAAAGTATTACACAGTAAAGTTAACAATAAAAGAATGCCGTGTTTTTTCAGAGTTAAACCTTTAACATAATGATACAATAGCCTCATCCTCAACCAAGCTTTTGCTAATCCCATGCAGCCAAACACAAAAGCAGCATAGTCTGCGACAAGGTGTCATCATGATCAGCTCCGATGTTCCTACTTCCTGACAAATTCTGCCCCCTGGCACGACTTCAGATCTGCATCCCCCTGGAGGAGCCAATCATGCTGAACCCCCACCAAAGTTGATATTATAAAGACATGCCCTCTATCAGAAGCCTGCCATTTGCAATGAATTATGGGAATTGTAGTTTAAATGTAACATTCATTCCATTAGTATGTTTAACCCAACCCCTCCACAGTTACTTATAATGGGGATCAGAGAGGAAATATGCCAATGTGAAAGAATGCTATAATCTCAGCCATAAACAAGGACAGGGATGCTTCTTTTAATGGGTATCAGAGAGGAGCTGTACCATTGTGAAATAATGTTGTGTTTGTAACGCCCACTTGGCCAACCTCCCTGGTGCCAAGGTCGTACCTGCTTACCAACCCAGGTCCTGAGTCCCCTTTGCAAGGTGAAAGGGTACTGGGAATACTTCAATGGCAGGTCCTCCACCTAATGGGATCTGGAAATACACCTGTGGTGGCCCCATAAGAACAAAAAATCAATCACACACTTTATTATATAACAAGCTGTGGCAGCAGTAGTCGGTCAGGTTGCCTGGGGCGCCTGGCCGACTTCGCCCGGCACTGGCTCCTTGTGTGTGCCATACTCTGCTTGACCTATGCTCCCTATGTGTGCCATACTCTGCCTACCCTATGCTACCTGTGGGATGTAAACCTGGTAGGGTTCATTCTGGGGGTTGTTAGCATTTAGAAATTGTTGTTAGGGCCCCTAAGGTGTTTAATCATGTGCTGGGAGTTCTGTGTTATCCACAGTCGAGGAGGAGGCATATGGATTTCTGTGTATGTTTTAACATGACTTACATTTTTCACATATCCCTGCAGTGACCACCAACCATTTGGTTTTTTGGGCTACCACCATTAATGTGGATATGGTCTTAAAAGTTCTTGTGTTAACGTGGGTGTGGTTTAAAATGGGGAGTGGTCAACACTGCCTTCCATTATCGGCCCTCTACCACGTAGGCCAGAAAAATTCTGTCCCTTGGTACTACAGAAGTGGACATCACTGCTCTACAATAATAACTTTTCCAGTGCCTGTTTGCTTTTCCCTGTGTGGTGACATTAGCTAAGGATTAAAAAAACGTTTCTATTTTAGGATTCTCCAAAAGTAAATACTCTACAATTCTTATTATGTTTGCTTTGACCATTGTCTCTAAAGTTGTGTACCCTACAGAGGATGACAAATTTCCAAATGTTTGCTGAACTCTGTGACAACCCACTTAGCTCCAATTGGGCCTTTATCATTGTGCACCTGTGTGAAGCTGCTTAATCTGTCAGAGGCTTTTTTTGCCTGTCTCCATGGTAACTACTGCTTTTGAAATGGTGAATGGAAAATACCGGTAAAGGGGAAAGAAACAAAACATTTTCAATCTAGTAATACTGATTCTGTCCAGTGACAAAGTTAAACACAGTTCAAAAATGTCATAGCTATTAGGACCTAAAGGTAAACTGAACTACAAAATATAGATTGCACTATTTAATTCTATAATATATAACTATTTTGTAAGCCAAATAAGAATGTGCTAAACAAAAAATTATGCACATGCCATCAAATCAATTGTGCAGCCTTCCCTAGCTGTAAGAATACCTTCCCTCTAATCAATTTAGTAACATTATTAATGTTTTTATGCACTATTTACTTTTTGGAAATATTTACACAATGCATTATAATGGGTTCATATTTTTAGACTTGGTTTTGATTGCTTTCTGATATCTACATAATTACTGATAAAAATCAAGTAATCAGATCTCCTGCATTCTTTTTAAATCACTCTTTCTTTTACCACCAGTGTAAATAATTTAAAAAATACCAGCATTCATACAGTTCTATTATAAATATTGGTTTCAAATAATTTTAAACAGTATTTCCTTTAAGGGATAGACAAGCTTTGCAGGATCTTAGATCCTTATCACCACCCAGTTTGGTGTCCCTTGCCATAGGCTTCAATATTAGTGGCACGATTTATTAATAGGCAAAGCAAAAATATTGGAAATAATATAAAAAATAATATAAAAATATAGGATCAGTAGAAAATATAGGAATAGAGATTAAGCAATAAAACACCAAGACATGAGATAATGCAGAGAAAAGGCAAACCCTCTGATGGGTCCTTAGCATTCTATCCTGCTTCAATACCTATTCATACTGGAAGAATCCAAATTCATAATGGGGTTTGGAGACAAGGTGGGGTAAGTGCAATTTAATGTTTGTAGAAGGTAAGCAATGAGTAATGTATGTATACATGATGTTTTCTTTGTTTTTTCACATCTCACTTTCTTAGCTCACCAGGTATTCCATTACTTCTTATATCAACAGTCACTCTGAAACTAAATCATTGTATGAACAATGAGCCTCTCTTCTATTTCTAGACTGTTGCCAGACTCCAGTTTAGTTTTTAGTGCACTTACTGTAAATTATTTTATGTTTAATGTGGCTCAAAAATAAAAACACTTCCTTTCTTCCCATTTGTTTGTGCATAATTAAAAAATATCAATCCATACTGGTCCATAATTCACTCTGCTCTATCTACTTGTCAACAACAGCATTAAAGGAGAAGGAAAGGCACGCAGCACATGGGGATGCCAAATGTTAGGCACCCCAAGTGATTGTAGTTTATTTACCTGAAACCCCCGGGCCGGTGCTCCTATTAGCAGAAAATTGCACCGGCCTGGGGTGATACCAGTGAGCACCATGGAGCGATCTTCTTCCGTCTTCCTCCTTCTTCCCGCGGCTGCGCATGCGCAGTAGAACGAAAAGACAAACTTTAACTAAAAAGTCAGCTATTTCGTTTGCCCCGGGAATTTTGAAGACAGAACACAGAAGAAAATGGAAGTGGATTGATCCGTGGTACTCACTGGTATAACCCCGGGCCGGTGTAGTTTTCTGCTGATAGGACCACCGCCCCGGGGTTTCAGGTAAGTAACTAAAATCACTTGGGGTGCATAACATTTGGCACCCCCAAGTGCTGCAAGCCTTTCCTTCTCCTTTAAGTTCCTTTTAGAGTATATTATATGCAGAGGGCAGAGGAGCACACAAAATGCCATGCACAATCAGATTTTTCTTTCTTATATTTACCACCTACAGATGCTTCTAGATCTATAGCTCTGTAGGCAGATATCCATTCACTATGGTATAAAAACTATTTTAGAATCACTACACTTTGTTTCTATTTTCCATAGTGTGAGAAATGTTAGCAGCACATGCCATTGTTATTTTTTACTGTTCATCTTACTATACTGCCACTTCTGTATTCATTTTCCAGTCTGTCATTGAACTAACTGCCTGGTTACTAGATTTGTGGTGGACAGGTCAGTCTATTCTGTTTACTAGAGATGTCGCGAACTGTTCGCCGGCGAACTTGTTCGCGCGAACATCGGGTGTTCGCGCTCGCCGGAAGTTCGCGAACGTCGCGCGACGTTCGCCATTTTGGGTTCGCCATTGTTGGCGCTTTTTTTTGCCCTCTCACCCCAGACCAGCAGGTACATGGCAGCCAATCAGGAAGCTCTCCCCTGGACCACTCCCCTTCCCTATAAAAACCGAAGCCCTGCAGCGTTTTTTCACTCTGCCTGTGTGTGCTGAAGAGATAGTGTAGGGAGAGAGCTGCTGCCTGTTAGTGATTTCAGGGACAGTTGAAAGTTTGCTGGCTAGTAATCGTTTTGATACTGCTCTGTTATTGGAGGGACAGAAGTCTGCAGGGGTTTGAGGGACATTTTAGCTTAGGTAGCTTTGCTGGCTAGTAATCTACCTTCTACTGCAGTGCTCTGTATGTAGCTGCAGTGGGCAGCTGTCCTGCTTCTGATCTCATCTGCTGACTGCTGCAATAACAGTAGTCCTTGTAAGGACTGCTTTTATTTATTTTTTTGTTGTTTTACTACTACTACTACTACTACTACTATAAGAGCCCAGTGCTATTAGTCTAGCAGTGTTGGGGAGTGGGACTGGTGTGCTAATCTGCTGCTCCTAGTAGTTCAGCAGCACCAACTTTAATTTTTTTTTTTAATATTCATTTTTTTTTTATTTTACTTTTTTTATTTTACTACCGCTGTAGTAGTGTATAAGTTGACCTTTTAGGCATTATTTGCCCTGTAGGCATTATTTGCACACTGTTTTCTTCAACCCGCCATCGAGCTGTGTGACCTTGTTCCCATTCTGTCTAAATATCCATAATATTACCGTCTCCAGAAAAAACACCGGAGTCACTTTTTTCAAGCAGCATTCATATATTTTACGTAATCCGTATCCACCGCTGTAGTAGTGTATACGTTGGCCTTGTAGGCATTATTTGCACACTGTTTTCTTCAACCCGCCATCGAGCTGTGTGACCTTGTTCCCATTCTGTCTAAATATCCATAATATTACCGTCTCCAGAAAAAACACCGGAGTCACTTTTTTCAAGCAGCATTCACATATTTTACGTAATCCGTATCCACCGCTGTAGTAGTGTATACGTTGGCCTTGTAGGCATTATTTGCACACTGTTTTCTTCAACCCGCCATCGAGCTGTGTGACCTTGTTCCATTTGTCTAAATATCCATAATATTACCGTCTCAGAAAAACACCTGAGTCACTTTTTTCAAGCAGCATTCATATATTTTACGTAATCCGTATCCACCGCTGTAGTAGTGTATACGTTGGCCTTGTAGGCATTATTTGCACACTGTTTTCTTCAACCCGCCATCGAGCTGTGTGACCTTGTTCACATTCTGTCTAAATATCGATAATATTACTCGTTCTCAGAAAAACACTGGAGTCTACTTTTTTCAAGCAGCATTCATATATTTTACGTAATCCGTATCCACCGCTGTAGTAGTGTATACGTTGCCTTGTAGGCATTATTTGCACACTGTTTTCTTCAACCCGCCATCGAGCTGTGTGACCTTGTTCACATTTTGTCTAAATATTATAATATTATCGTCTCTAGAAAAACACTTGAGTTACTTTTTTTCAAGCAGCATTCATATATTTTACGTAATCCGTATCCACCGCTGTAGTAGTGTATACGTTGACCTTGTAGGCATTATTTGCACACTGTTTTCTTCAACCCGCCATCGAGCTGTGTGACCTTGTTCCCATTTGTCTAAATATCCATAATATTATCGTCTCCAGAAAACACGTTGAGTACTTTTTTCAAGCAGCATTCATATATTTACGTAATCCGTATCCACCGCTGTAGTAGTGTATACGTGGCCTTGTAGGCATTATTTGCACACTGTTCTTCAACCGCCATCACTGTGTGACCTTGTTCCCATTTGTCTAAATATCCATAATATACCGTCTCCGAAAACACCTGAGTCACTTTTTTTCAAGCAGCATTCATATATTTTACGTAATCCGTATCCACCGCTGTAGTAGTGTATACGTTGGCCTTGTAGGCATTATTTGCACACTGTTTTCTTCAACCCGCCATCGAGCTGTGTGAGCTTGTTCACATTTTGTCTAAATATTGATAATATTATCGTCTCTAGAAAAACCACTTGAGTTACTTTTTCAAGCAGCATTCATATATTTTACGTAATCCGTATCCACCGCTGTAGTAGTGTATACGTTGACCTTGTAGGCATTATTTGCACACTGTTTTCTTCAACCCGCCATCGAGCTGTGTGACCTTGTTCACATTTTGTCTAAATATTGATAATATTATCGTCTCTAGAAAAACCACTTGAGTTACTTTTTTCAAGCAGCATTCATATATTTTACGTAATCCGTATCCACCGCTGTAGTAGTGTATACGTTGACCTTGTAGGCATTATTTGCACACTGTTTTCTTCAACCCGCCATCGAGCTGTGTGACCTTGTTCACATTTTGTCTAAATATTGATAATATTATCGTCTCTAGAAAAACCACTTGAGTTACTTTTTTCAAGCAGCATTCATATATTTTACGTAATCCGTATCCACCGCTGTAGTAGTGTATACGTTGACTTTGTAGGCATTATTTGCACAGTGTTTTCTTCAACCCGCCATCTAGCTGTGTGTATTATCGTTTCCAGAAAAACCAACTGAGTTTTTGTTGTTGTTGTTGTTTTTTTAAAAATAATGCCAGGCAAAGGCAGGCCGCCACGCAGAGGCCGTGCTAGGGGCCGTGCTGCTATGCAATCCTGTGGCCCTAGCAAATTGCCCAGTTTTAAAAAGCCAATGACCCTGAACTCCCAAAATGCTGAAGAGGTAGTTGACTGGCTTACACAGCACACCCCATCCTCTACCGTTTCTAACTTTACCACAACATCCTCCTCATCCTCCACTGCTATGGCCACCCCACGTAACACTTCCTCCACCACCGGTGCCCCTTCTTCACTGGGGTCAGAGGAGTTATTTTCCAATGAGTTTCTTGAACTGAGTAATGCGCAACCATTATTGCCAGAAGAAGATGAAGGAGATGAGGACCTTACACCAGATTTAATTCTGGCAGAGAACACGATAGAGATGGACATAATGAGTGATGAGGAGGAGGTCCCCGCTGCTGCTTCCTTCTGTGATGTGTCAGAAGAAATTGATGCATCTGAGGAGAATGATGATGAGGAGATTGATGTTTTGTGGGTGCCTAGTAGAAGAGAGCAAGAGGAGGGTAGTTCAGATGGAGAGACGGAGAGTCAGAGAGGCAGTAGGAGAATAAGACTTAGAAGAAGCAGGGAGGACAGCCCGCAGGGATCAGTAGGGCAACAACATGTATCGGCACCTGTGTTCAGCCGGCCAACGCACCCGCCATTGCCGCCAATACCGCCAACTCCGCCAACTTCTACTGTTACCGCCAGATCGCACACTTCCAAAAAGTCAGCAGTGTGGGATTTTTTTAATGTGTGTGCCTCTGACAAAAGCATTGTAATTTGCAATGAGTGCAGTCAGAAACTGAGCCTTGGTAAGCCCAACAGCCACATAGGTACAACTTCTATGCGAAGGCACATGAGCGGCAAGCACAAAGCACTTTGGGAGCAACACCTCAAAGGCAACAGGCAAACTAAAAGCCACACTCCTTCTGGTCCAGCATCTTACTGCTCTACCTCTGCTCTCCTTGACCCGTCTGAACCACCCTCCACTCCGCCTTCCACCTTGACCACCTGTTCCCATTCCCAGTCATCTGCCACCAGCCAAGTTTCTGTGAAGGCCATGTTTGAGCGTAAGAAGCCAATGTCTGACTGTCACCCCCTTGCCCGGCGTCTGACAGCTGGCTTGTCTGCACTCTTAGCCCGCCAGCTTTTACCATACCAGCTGGTGGACTCTGAGGCCTTCCGCAAATTTGTAGCAATTGGGACACCGCAGTGGAAGGTACCCAGCCGCAATTTTTTTTCTAAAAAGGGAATACCACACCTGTACCAACATGTGCAGAGCCAAGTTACCGCATCTCTGTCACTTAGTGTTGGGCCAAAGGTCCATATGACTACTGACGCATGGTCCTCCAAGCATGGTCAGGGCAGGTATGTCACCTACACTGCCCACTGGGTGAACTTGGTAATGGCTGGGAAGCAGGGAATGGGTAGCTCAACAACAACAGTGGAGTTGGTGTCACCGCCACGGATTGCACGCGGTTCTGCCACCACCTCTACTCCTCCATCGCTCTCTACCTCGTCTTCTTCTTCTTCTTACTCTGCTGCTGGGTCCTCCTTCTCCTCCTCCACACCTGTGCACCCCCAGCTCCCCCTAGGCTATTCGACGTGCCAGGTACGCCGTTGTCACGCTGTCTTGGGGATGACGTGCCTGGAAAGCAAAAACCATACCGGATCTGTACTCCTGTCATCTCTGCAGTCACAGGCCGATCGGTGGCTGACCCCACACCAACTGCAGATCGGAAAAGTGGTGTGTGACAATGGAAGCAATCTGTTGGCAGCGTTGAGACTAGGCAATTTAACACATGTGCCCTGCATGGCACATGTGTTAAATTTAATAGTCCAACGTTTTGTCTCCAAGTACCCAGGATTCCAGGACGTTCTCACCCAGTCCAGAAAGGTGTCGGCCCATTTCAGACGTTCCTACACAGCCATGGCACGCCTTGCTGACATTCAGCAGCGCTACAACATGCCAGTCAGGCGTTTGATTTCTGACAGCCAGACTCGCTGGAATTCAACGCTCCTTATGTTGGAACGTCTGCTGCAACAACAAAGGGCCGTCAACGAGTACCTTTTTGAACTGGGTGGTAGGACTGGATCTGCACAGCTGGGGATTTTTTTCCCCCGTTACTGGGTGCTTATGCGCGATGCCTGCAGGCTCATGCGACCTTTTGAAGAGGTGACAAATATGGTCAGTCGCACCGAAGGCACCATCAGCGACCTAATACCCTTCGCTTTCTTCCTGGAGCGTGCCGTGCGACGAGTGACAGATGAGGCTGTAGACCAGCGTGACGAGGAGCTGGAAGCGCACGATTTCTGGTCGGAATCACCAGAACGAACCCAGGCACCTGCTGCAACGCAGGGAGAGGTGCCAGAAGTGGAGTCAGAGGAGGAAGGTGGCTTTGTGGAGGAGGAGGAGGAGGACCAACAGGAGCAGGCTTCCCAGGGGGCTAGTGGTGACCTTTTGGGGACCCCTGGTCTTGTACGTGGCTGGGGGGAGGAGACCGTGGATGATGCAGTCCTTGATAATGAGGAAGCGGAGATGGATAGCTCTGCATCCAACCTTGTGAGAATGGGGTCTTTCATGCTGTCATGCCTGTTGAAGGACCCCCGTATCAAGAGGCTTAAGGAGAAGGACCTGTACTGGGTCGCAACGCTACTAGACCCTCGGTACAAGCATAAAGTGTCAGAAATGTTACCAACATACCACAAGTCCGAAAAGATGCGGCATTTACAAACCAGCCTGCAAAACATGTTGTACAATGCTTTTAAGGGTGATGTCACTTCAGGAACTCATCAACATTCCAGGGGCAGAGGTGCCAGTAATCCTGCCACGAGCACACCTGCAAGGACAAAGCCCTTTGGCCAGTCTGTAACGTCAGACATGCAAATGTTTTTCTGTCCAAGGCAGCGCCACAACCCTTCTGGATCCACCCTCAAAGAACGCCTCGACCGGCAGGTAGCGGACTACCTGGCATTAACTGCAGATATCGACACTCTGAGGAGCGATGAACCCCTGGACTACTGGGTGCGCAGGCTTGATCTGTGGCCAGAGCTGTCACAATTTGCCATGAACCTCTTGTCTTGCCCAGCCTCAAGTGTGCTCTCAGAAAGGACCTTCAGTGCAGCAGGAGGGATTGTAACTGAGAAGAGAACTCGCCTAGGTCACAAAAGTGTCGATTACCTGACCTTTATTAAAATGAATGAGGGGTGGATCTCGGAGGGTTACTGCACGCCGGAAGACTTGTTCTGACTTCTATGCAGCTGTCCTTCTCTTCAAGCCTCATGACTCCACACACAGCTGTCCTTTAGCGTCCTCCTCCTCCCTCCGCCACCGTTACAAACTAGGGTGCAAACCCTACTGGTTTAATTTTTTCTGGCCTCTGTGCTTCAGTGGCTGCAACCAAAAAAATGCATATTTTCTGCATTTATATGGCATAATTTTTCTGGCCTCTGTGCTTCAGTGGCTGCAACCAAAAAAATTTATATTTTCAGCATTTATATGGCATAATTTTTCTGTCAACTGTGCTTCAGTGGCTGCGACCAAAAAAATGCATATTTTCTGCATTTATATGGCATAATTTTTCTGGCCTCTGTGCTTCAGTGGCTGCAACCAAAAAAATTTATATTTTCAGCATTTATATGGCATAATTTTTCTGGCAACTGTGCTTCAGTGGCTGCGACCAAAAAAATGACTATTTTCAGCATTTATATGGCATATTTTTTCTGGCCTCTGTGCTTCAGTGGCTGTGGCCAAAAAAACTGGGCAAACAATGCCTACAAGGTCAACGACGTTGACCTTGTAGGCATTGTTTGCCCAGTTTTTTTGGCCACAGCCACTGAAGCACAGAGGCCAGAAAAAATATGCCATATAAATGCTGAAAATAGTCATTTTTTGCCATACGTTGACTCAACGTATATGGCAAAAAATGACTATTTTCAGCATTTACGTGACATATTTTTTCTGGCAACTGTGCTTCAGTGGCTGCAACCAAAAAAACTGGGCAAACAATGTCTACAAGGTCAACGTATGGCGAAAAATTACTATTTTCAGCATTTATATGGCATATTTTTTCTGGCAACTGTGCTTCAGTGGCTGCGTCCAAAAAAACTGGGCAAACAATGTCTACAAGGTCAACGTATGGCGAAAAATGACTATTTTCAGCATTTATATGGCATATTTTTTCTGGCAACTGTGCTTCAGTGGCTGCGTCCAAAAAAACTGGGCAAACAATGCCTACAAGGTCAACGTATGGCAGTTGTTTAAAGAGAACAGTAGATTACTAGCCAGCAAAGCTACCTAAGCTAAAATGTCCCTCAAATCCCTGCAGACTTCTGTCCCTCCAATACAGAGCAGTATCAAGCAGATTACTAGCCAGCAAACTTACTATCATCTGTCCCTGAAATCACTAACAGCTCTCCCCCTACACTATCTCTTCCAAGCACACACAGGCAGATTTTTCAGATACATTTTTGCCCTTGATCCCCCTCTGGCATGCCACTGTCCAGGTCGTTGCACCCTTTAAACAACTTTAAAATCATTTTTCTGGCCAGAAATGTCTTTTCTAGATGTTAAAGTTCGCCTTCCCATTGAAGTCTATGGGGTTCGCGAACCGTTCGCGAACCGCTCGCATTTTTGCGCAAGTTCGCGAATATGTTCGCGAACTTTTTTTCCGACGTTCGCTACATCCCTACTGTTTACTATCATTTAAAAAGTCTATTTTACTGTTATACTGTGTGTCTGCTATACTGCATTACATTTCCTTGCTCAGCTATTTTGCAAAACCATATATTCGATGCCAGCTAGGATGAAACCAAGAAGAACCTCTTCATGGAAACAGGCTCGTGCTAAGAAGGTCACGTACGTTTGTGGTTAAGCCACTCTGCACCTGTTCCCTGAAGATGACTGCTGAATTAAACCGCATAAGAGACTTTGTACCTTGTAACTTTCCATTTGAAGCTATATAGCATAACCGCAAGCTTACGGGGGTGTCATAACCTCCACTTTGCCTATATAACCCTTTTTGTATCTTGAAATAAAGCAGAGTGAGAAATATTTGCATACTGAACGACTGTGTCAGTGTCATTTTCTTTCTACCAACTAGTTGGACTTACTCATCACAATTTGGAAGGGACAGATACTCTAGGGACATACTTCTGTCCATAACATTTGGCGCCCAACGTGGGGCACCAGGTTCTGGCTGACCACTAGCCGATGCCACGGACAGCAGACGCCCAGTAGAGGAGAGGACGGAGACTGATCACCTCCGGGACACAGGTAAGACCTATGTTATTAGTTTCTTGCCTGTGTCATACCTATACCTACTGCTGATGGTGCTTGTTGTCAATATCAACTTTTAGTAGCCAGCAAAGACAGGTAACATCTTGCCTGGTGCCATTTACCTGACCTGTATTAGAGTATCTGCCGCCTGTTAATATATGGTTTGCGTTTATTGTCTGTTGACTCTTTACTGGTGGAGGGGGTTATAGAAAGAAGGGATAGATTAATACTTTGAGTAACAGGCGACAGCTGGATATACCTAGGTTCTGATATTTAGTGGGGGGAGGGACAGACGTGTCCCGAACAAACGTGTCGATCCCACTGAATATACACAGGTTTAACATTTTGTGGGGGGGAAGGGACAAACGTGTCCCGGACAAACGTGTCAACCCAACGACCCAAACGTGGGACACCACGAAGTGTTGAGTAAATACTGGTCAAGGAGTTTAGTAGTGTTTAACATTTCGTGGGGGGGGAGGGACAAACGTGTCCCGGACAAACGTGTCAACCCAACGACCCAAACGTGGGACACCACGACGTGTCGATCCCGGGGCCTGTGTAATATAATCTCCCAAATGTGGGAGGGTGTCGGTATTGGGGTATGTGACAGCTTGTCCCTGTTGTCCTTTTTCGTTGTGTTGATCTACAAACCCACCAGTATCGAGGCTGTTTGTTCCCATTGTGATAGTCATTGTGTGTTATTTGTTTCTAAATGTCATGCCCTAATTGTGTTTGTGGGTTGGTGTTTGGAATCACTCCTTTGGGGTGGAGATTAGCAAAAATCACACCAGAGGGTTATCCTGCTAGTAGTCTAGGTTTAGGACCGGTCCTCCCCGGGGTCACAGACTTTTTGGTGTATCGCCTCAACGTTCATTTTTCTGTAAGTCCAATTGACCTGGGTGAAAGTTTGTTTGATATAAGAGCGAAAGGTGGTCTCCACCGGTCAATATCCCGCGGTGTGTGACAGTCATCCAGCTACTGGGTTAGACGAGTGCGAGGCTGAGGAAATAATTAGGGTTGGGGACCTTTTGTCATTCCTTTAGGTCCACTCTTAAACCTCATGTCCTGTCCAGATTGTGTGTGCGGCCTCGTGTTCATCATAAGTGAGAGCGGGTATCGCTTGAGTAGTGTCAAGACAACGGGTTACAAACAAGAAGAATTAGGCAGACATCCCATTATCCCCGAGACAGGTCTGGCCTCTTCTAGCAGTCAGGCAACCTATGTGTATCGCCTTAATGTTCATTTCCCTGTTGATTTAGACGAAGGTTGGGGCCATAGTCTATTTGTGATAAGAAAATCTGCTTTCGAACACGGACTCAGTCCCATGATCTGTAGTCAACACCCAGACACAGATTACTTAGAGTCCGAGATACTAGATTTCATACGTGTACGCAGTGATAAGGCCAAACAACTTCTACACAGTGCCGACGAATTTTGGGAAAACCTACTGAGAAAATAATGGGCAATGAACAATCAAAAAACGGGGGGGGGGCGACCAAAAGGGAATTCCAGCGTCTGAAATAGTCAAAAGCCGAGAAGGGAAACAGCCAGTCAAAGATTACGTCAAATTAGCTAAATTATGTGATCTGAATTCAAAGGGACCCCGGCTACAGCCGGATTCCTGGTATAATATAGTGCGGGAACAGAAGGGTGCTCTTCAGGACAAGGGTCTGTTATCCAGTGCCCAAGCGTGGTTCAGAGTGGCAAAAGGACTACAGAGGGAGGGATGGTCAGAACAAAGAGTTATCCAATCAGATGGGAATATCAAATACCTGTACCATAGAGAACCCCCTTTCCACTGTATGGTCAATACTACCAGCCCCCCGCCACCCTATAAGGACGGGTCTCCAGAGCCGCCCACTGCTCCGTCTAATATTCATATCGATAAGGAAACGAAAAGTACTGAAAGTTCAAAAACTATTCCTGATTCAGGGCAGCCCACTATACCCACCGACAATTTGATAAAAGGTGGGGTTACACCATTATACCCCGTTTTGACCCCTGAAGGTGCGTACTATGTACCGGTGCCGAATTTGACTCACATTATGTTGTCGGGTGACGATGTAGACGGGGCTACTGGGGGGGGGGCAGATGACGGAGGATCTAGAGTTACTTCCACCACTCCAGGATTGCTGGGAGCCGTCCCAAAGGCCCCCAAAAATAGAAGGGTTGCCCAGTTACAAAGGGATGCGGGAGCGGACGAGTTGAGGGTTTTGAGTGAGTTAGGGGAGACATTAACCCGCATGAGTACCCCCCACCAGTCGGGTCATAAAAAGGCTTCACTCGGTAATACTCCACTTTCACCTTATGTAATGCCTGCTTTCGATCCCGGTGATGATGACTCTTTCGCCTCACAGAACTTACGGGGTTCCGGAATGCAAACCATAAGTGGGCCCGCATTATATGTAACTTTTACCCCTTCCCAAGCGTCCACCCTCCTGGCCCAACTACCTGACCCCGATCACCACCCGATGCAATTTTATCGCAGACTGTCCCAAATCCAGAAAAATTATTCAGCCACCTGGAAAGATTTAGAGAGTCTGTGTGAAATAAAGCAGGGGATGCCTATTGGCCTGTTATGTTAACTGCTTTTGACCCCCGTCGGGCCAGGGACACTATTAGTTACGAGTCAGGAATGGAATTCTGTGAACAAGTTAAATCCTGGGCGCAGAATAGGCTGGCTGATCAGGCCATTAGCATTCACGATATGGTCCAGGACAAATCCGAATCTGTCGAGAAGTACCAAGTTCGAATGTTACAAGTATTCATAGACTTAGGATTCAGCCGCCACAACAAGACTCATACACAAATGTTATCCTCTGCTTTCGTGACTGGGCTGCAGGAACATATTCGGAGGGGTTTGATTATAGCGAGACCAGAGTACCGTACCTTACCTCTTGAGACATTAGCCCTCGTGGCAAAAGGTTTAGAAGCTTCACAGCAAATGACCAACAAGACCACTCCTTTGATGTTGACGGATAGCAGTCCCAGCAGGGTCAAACCAGGTGTAGTGTGTAATTATTGTAAGAAACCTGGACATGTTATCAGAGACTGTAAGAAAAGAAGCAAGAAATGTTTTAACTGTGACCAAACCGGCCATATTAGTCAGGACTGCAAGGCACCCAGACACCAACATCAGACACCTAATACTAGCGATCATTGGCCACCTCCACCCCCTCTTGATTCCCCGACTGCCCGTCCATAGGACTACGGCAGCCCCGTGTCTCCCAACCCTGTATTGACCCATATGGACACAATCGAGGATGCCGGACCTTTGGCTAAGTTGACCTTATCAATACAGGGTACCCCTACCACTTTCCTGATAGACACAGGGGCAGCCAGAAGCGTTATCAGGACCCAGGACCTTCCCAAACAAGCAATGTTATCTAACGCCAGTGTTTCTTGTGTAGGGGTGGATGGCCGGCCACGGGACAACCCATTGACCTGTCCTTTACAGGTCGGACCCTATTCTGGACTGTTGGCCCGGTTTGTTGTCTCACCTACTTGTCCCTTGAATCTTTTAGGAACGGATCTACTTTACCGACTGCAGGCGAAACTTGCATTCTTGCCGGACGGCTCCATCACTGTTTCCTCCCCGTTGGACCAAACTGAGGCCATTTCTCTATGTTCTGTACCACTTCTTCTCTCCACAGATCTAACAGCGATATCGGATTGCAACATCCCCGCTCATGTGCTGTCCCGCATCCCTCCTGCCCTATGGTCACAGGGCCCGGAAGACATTGGACGTTTACGCGTCCCTCCAGTTGCGGTCTGTCTTAAGGAAGGTGCCGTATTACCTAGGAAGCCTCAATACCCCCTCAAACCGGCCCAGTCCGAATCCATTAATAAACAGCTACAGAAACTACTGGACAATGGGGCTATTAAGCGTCAGTCGTCGCCCTGCAATACTCCGCTTTTCCCTGTCAAGAAGAAAGGCAAGGCGGGCGAACCAGATAAGTATCGTCTGGTGCAAGATCTACGTGCTGTCAATGAAGCCACGGTCATGGAAACCCCTTTGGTGTCAAACCCTCATACCATACTGTCCGGGATTCCCCCTTCGGCCACTCATTTTACAGCCGTAGATTTGACCAACGCATTCTATTCCATACCATTGCGGGAGGATTGCCAATATCTATTTGCATTCACCCATGAACATCAGCAGTATGTTTGGACTGTCCTCCCCCAGGGAGCACAAAATTCTCCTACTCATTTTTCACTTGCTCTAACCTCCATCCTGGACTCATGGATATCTTCCCATCCTGAAATCACGCTCCTGCAGTATGTGGACGACTTGCTGCTTTGCGCCCCTGACCTACTCACTTGCGAAGAGTCGTCTGCTGACCTACTATGCTTTCTGGCCGACCAAGGGTGTAAGGCATCTAAAGAGAAACTGCAGTGGTGTCAAACCACTGTGGTTTTTTTGGGACAATGCATTTCACAAGGCACGAGACACATCACTGACGGCCGAATAAAAACTCTTCAGGACATCCCTCTACCGAGAGGCCACAAACCATTACACGCTTTCCTCGGCCTCATTTCCTACTGCCGATCTTGGATTCCAGAAGCTTCACTTCTGATGCAACCTCTCTATGAAGTGCTGAAATCTGACCCTTTCAAAATGACTCCCGCTGCAGAGGATAGTTTCCACACGCTAAAATCTATTCTGTCCACGGCTCCTGCTTTGGGCCTACCGGACTATGAGAAGCCCTTCAAATTATTTGTCTCTGAACGTCAAGGACATGCCCTCGGAGTCCTGGCCCAATCATACGGCCAACGGACCCGACCTATTGGATACTTCTCAGGACAACTCGATAATGTGGCAAAGGGCAGCCCTTCCTGCATGCATGCTGTTCACGCTGCTCAACTATTACTGGACAAGACTGCAGATCTAATCTTGGGGCACGAGTGTATTCTTCTAGCACCTCACGACATCGCCGCTATATTGAATCAAACCCAACCAAAACACATGTCTGCTGCTAGACATCTGCGGCTACAATGTACTATACTTCTGCCGGACAATGTCACTCTACAGCGGTGCACTATTCTGAACCCATCTACATTGTTACCAATACCCGAACAGGGGGGGTTGAGGGACATGCCGTGGACTCCCACGACTGTTTCGAACTCATGCAACAAGAAACAGCTCACCTCCCTACTGTCAGTGACACAGCCTTGGAAAACCCAGACTTCACGTTATTCGTTGATGGCTCACGATTCTCAGATGACTCTGGAAAATTCCATACTGGCTATGCCGTCACGACCACTGACTCTGTCCTTGAGGCTCAACCTCTACCAGCCTCGTGTTCGGCCCAGGAAGCGGAACTTAAAGCCCTAACGGCCGCGTGTAAACTCGCGGCAGGAAAAAGGGCAAATATCTTTTCTGATTCCAGATACGCTCAGGGAGTGGCTTTAGACTTTGGAACTATTTGGAAGACTAGAGGATACCTGACTGCCACTGGTTCGCCCATAAAGAATGGCAGATCCGTCGCCGACCTTATGGAAGCACTGACACTCCCTGAACAAGTGGCCGTGTTAAAAGTGAAAGCTCACGGCAGAATCACTTCCCCCGAAGCTATTGGAAACCATTTAGCTGATACCACTGCTAAGGAAATTGCTGTTGCACCACTACCCGATGCACCGCCTCTTACAACGTCCACTCCTCTACTCCAAGTTACATTCTTGGACAGTATTGACAAACTACAAGCTTGCCAAGCCTCAGCCAGCACCGAAGAAATAAACGGATGGCGCAGCAAGGGGGCAACTTGTAAAGACGGTTTATATTCATGCAACAAAAAACCATGTATACCAAGAAGCCTTTATCCATCTCTAGTTCAATGGGCTCATGGACCTACACACGTTTCAAAGAATTTGATGAACAACCTCATCTCTAAACTTTACTTTGCTCCAGGAATCACCACCCTCACTAGAAACTATACCGCAGCCTGCACCATCTGTGCTCAGTGTAACCCAAGTCGCATGGAAAAACCACCAGTCTTACATTTGGCTAAACCTCTGTATCCTTTTCAGCGCATACAAATCGACCATATACAGATGCCTAAATGCGGTAGGTTTGATTATGTGCTGGTCATCGTCGACATGTTCTCGGGGTGGCCAGAAGCAGTCCCAGTGGCTAATATGACAGCTAAAACCACCGCTAAGAAGCTACTTTCTGAAATAGTTTGCCGATACGGAGTCCCCGAGGTGATCGAAAGCGATCAGGGTCCCGCTTTCACGGCATCTGTTACTAAAGACATTTGGACTGCTTTGGGAGTGACCCTTCACTTCCATACACCCTACCACCCCCAGAGTAGTGGAAAAGTCGAACGTATGAATGGTACTCTCAAAACCAAAATGTTAAAAATGTCCCAGGACTCGGGTATGTTGTGGCCTGACAGTCTCCCTATTGCTCTTTTCAGCGTTCGGTATACACCGAGGGGGGTTAACAATCTTTCTCCTTTTGAAATCTTGTTTGGATCTGCCCCTAGGTTAGGCTGTTACTTCCCTCAGTCCCTACAGTTGCAGTTTGATGTTCTTAATGAATATGTATGTCAATTGTCTAATGAATTATCTAAAGTGCATGGTCAGGTGTTCTCTTCTATTCCAGATCCTGCCTCTGTGGAAGGTTCTCATTCTTTGGTGCCAGGTGACTGGGTTCTAGTCAAGAAATTCCTCCGCAAATCCTCTCTCGAACCCAGGTTTGACGGGCCTTTCCAAGTCCTACTCACAACTGCCACCTCCGTGAAATTGGACGGCAAAAACACCTGGATCCACGCATCCCACTGTAAAAAGACTGCTCCTCCTGCCACTCCTGCCAGTGACTCCGAGTCTGCTCCAGACTCCACCTTACCTGCATCACCATGAAGTTCCTATATATCCTTTTCATAATCTGTGGGGGGGAGGGACAATTGGTCATTCACAACAACTCACCTGGCCAAGTAGCCATAACTAAAGAAGAGTCTGGTGATAGTATCT